>NC_060173.1:6755975-6810975 GCF_021184085.1 Oncorhynchus gorbuscha
CCCAGGCCTTTTCAGGGGACCGCGATCTCACAGATTTTTTCCTTATCGCCCTGTAAGCCTTTTAGATGAGGGGTGTCATGATCTTCTACATCTGCCTCCTGGCTTGTTTTAATTACACCAGATGTGTCACACGACGGTTACAAAGGCCAGCCGTCAGCTACTGGTTGGTGTTTTTCTTTTACCCCTCTCTCCTCCCTGTCTTTCACTACTCCCTCCCCCTCTCTCCTCCCTGTCTTTCACTACATCCCCCTCTCTCCTCCCTGTCTTTCACTACATCCCCCTCTCTCCTCCCTGTCTTTCACTACATCCCCCTCTCTCCTCCCTGTCTTTCACTACATCCCCCTCTCTCCTCCCTGTCTTTCACTACCTCCCCCTCTCTCCTCCCTGTCTTTCACTACCTCCCCCTCTCTCTTTCACTCCCCCCCTGTCTTTCACTCCCCCTCTCTCCTCCCTGTCTTTCACAGGGAGGAGAGGAGCCATTCCAAACTCTATCCCACTTCCCATGAAACCCTCAGGAACCCTAACCCAGGGCTCTGAGGAGAGGGGAGGAGGAGAGAAGGGTGGAGGGCCTGGATCAACAAACAACAGTAAATCTTTGAAGTAGAGTGATTAATGAGAGGGAGGGAGGGAGGGAGGGGGGGGGGGGGGATCACTGTCGGATTGGGCTGAAGAGGGTAGAATTGGAGGGAGAGAGGGGCAAGGATCACTATCGGATTGGCTGAAGGAGGTAGAGTTGGAGGGAGGGGAGGGAGAGAGGGAGAGGGGAGGGAGAGAGGAGGGAGAGAGGGGCAAGGATCACTATCGGATTGGCTGAAGGAGGTAGAGTTGGAGGGAGGGGAGGGGAGTAAGGATCACTGTCGGATCAGGTTGAAGGAGGTAGAGTTGGAGGCGGCAGGGAGGGAGAGGGAGAGAGGAGGGAGAGAGGAGGGAGAGGTGTAAGGACCACTGTTGGATCAGGCTGAAGGGGGTAGGGTTGGAGGGGGTTAGGGGGAGGGAGAGGGGAGGATAACTGTGAGATACAGGAAAGGCTGTGAACACTGAGGTTGAGAGGCTGGGGGCCCGCGGGACACAATTAGGAGGCAGAGAAAGAGAGAGGGTTACACAAACACAGCGAGCAAGGATGCAGGGAACTAGAAGCAGCTTTCTTCCCTCCCTCCCTCCCTCCCAATCTCTCTCGCCCTCTTTCCCCCCTCCCCCAAGGTAAAAGTTCATTACCACAAACAGAGAAGGGGCTGGGGTTGTTAAACTCTCCCCTATTTCTTCCCCACCCACAACCCTGCAAGCTGATGTTAAACAGGAGCACTTTAACCATTTCCATTGAAGCTAGAGCCTAAAGCCCCATTATAGAGCTTCAGAGGTACACAGCTTAAAACATCACAGAGACTATGACATACTGCCTGACTGAGGAACTCTGAGGCAGCCTGTCAGCAGCAGGATGGAGGGAGCTCGTACACAACCCTCACCAACCGTCAAGACCAACAGTCCACTAGTGGTCGCCAGGTGAGACAGAGCATTGGTGTCAGATAACAGATAACTAAACGTGTAGGAAACCTATTATTACAGTCTCAGCCAATCCTGGATTAGCATCAGCGCCCTCAGTCTGAGCCCCTCCAATGGCGTTCCTTCCTATCCAGATCACCATGGAACATAGCTGCTCATTGTAACATGAAGACACCAGTAGTAGTCTCTGATTGGCTGATACCTACAGAATTAGCTTGTTGAATTGCAGTGGATATTTTCAGGTCTTTTTTTTAAATTTTATTTTTTAAAATCCCTTGTTTTTCTTCCAAGCCATGATTGGTCTAAATAACTGGCTCAGCTGTAACTCTTAAGATACGGAGTGGAAAGGGGACAAAGAGAGAAAGGAGAGGGATAGATTGTGGTGTAGTGGGAGACACACACACAGAGAAGTATCCATGATTCTCCTGAACGATGAGAACCAGGCATGCACGGCCTAATACACTAACTAGCTTTCAGCTCTCGGGGTGTCCTTTAACACATAGAGGTCTTTATGGATTATTGACAAACGCACTACGATCTGTTTGGGTGTGGGGTAAATAAATAAGTAATTTCTTATTTTTTTGCTGTACTGTTCCAATGACTCCTGTTCCTTAGGTACAGCAGTGTGTAGACAGTAGGACTTCTGTTTCTTAGGTACAGCAGTGTGTAGACAGTAGGACTTCTGTTCCTTAGGTACAGCAGTGTGTAGACAGTAGGACACCTGTTCCTTAGGTACAGCAGTGTGTAGACAGTAGGACACCTGTTCCTTAGGTACAGCAGTGTGTAGACAGTAGGACACCTGTTCCTTAGGTACAGCAGTGTGTAGACAGTAGGACACCTGTTCCTTAGGTACAGCAGTGTGTAGGTAGGCTGTACCTTCTACAGTATTCTGATAGCTCAGCAACTCTCCCAGTTCAATGTATGTGCTCTGACATTTCAGCTAACAGTGAAGCATTCCCCATTTTGTTTTTTTTACATTTTATTTTATTTCACCTTTATTTAACCAGGTAGGCCAGTTGAGAACACCTTTATTTAACCAGGTAGGCTAGTTGAGAACACCTTTATTTAACCAGGTAGGCCAGTTGAGAACACCTTTATTTAACCAGGTAGGCTAGTTGAGAACACCTTTATTTAACCAGGTAGGCCAGTTGAGAACACCGTTATTTAACCAGGTGGGCTAGTTGAGAACACCTTTATTTAACCAGGTAGGCTAGTTGAGAACACCTTTATTTAACCAGGTAGGCCAGTTGAGAACACCGTTATTTAACCAGGTGGGCTAGTTGAGAACACCTTTATTTAACCAGGTAGGCCAGTTGAGAACACCGTTATTTAACCAGGTAGGCTAGTTGAGAACACCTTTATTTAACCAGGTGGGCTAGTTGAGAACACCTTTATTTTACCAGGTGGGCCAGTTGAGAACACCTTTATTTAACCAGGTAGGCTAGTTGAGAACACCTTTATTTAACCAGGTAGGCTAGTTGAGAACACCTTTATTTAACCAGGTAGGCTTGTTGAGAACACCTTTATTTAACCAGGTAGGCTAGTTGAGAACACCTTTATTTAACCAGGTAGGCTAGTTGAGAACAACTTTATTTAACCAGGTAGGCTAGTTGAGAACAACTTTATTTAACCAGGTAGGCTAGTTGAGAACACCTTTATTTAACCAGGTAGGCTAGTTGAGAACACCTTTATTTAACCAGGTAGGCTAGTTGAGAACACCTTTATTTAACCAGGTAGGGTAGTTGAGAACACCTTTATTTAACCAGGTAGGCTAGTTGAGAACACCTTTATTTAACCCGGTAGGCTAGTTGAGAACAACTTTATTTAACCAGGTAGGCTAGTTGAGAACAACTTTATTTAACCAGGTGGGCTAGTTGAGAACACCTTTATTTTACCAGGTGGGCCAGTTGAGAACACCTTTATTTAACCAGGTAGGCTAGTTGAGAACACCTTTATTTAACCAGGTAGGCTAGTTGAGAACACCTTTATTTAACCAGATGGGCCAGTTGAGAACACCTTTATTTAACCAGGTAGGCTAGTTGAGAACACCTTTATTTAACCAGGTAGGCTAGTTGAGAACACCTTTATTTTACCAGGTAGGCCAGTTGAGAACAAGTTCTCATTTACAACTGCGACCTGGCCAAGATAAAGCAAAGCAGTGTGACACAAACAACAACACGGAGTTACACATGGAATAAACAAATGTGCAGTCAATAACACAATAGGAAAGTATATATACAGTGTGTGCAAATGTAGTAAGATTAGGGTGGTAAGGCAATAAATAGGCCATAGTGGCGAAATAATTACAATTTAGCAATTAAACACTGGAGTGATAGATGTGCAGAAGGTGTATGTGCAAGTTGAGATACTGAGGTGCAAATGAGCAAAACAATAAATAACAATATGGGGATGAGGTAGTTGGGTGGGACATTTACAGATGGGCTGTGAACAGGTACAATGATCAGTAAGCTTTTCTGACAGCTGATACTTAAAGTTCGTGAGGGAGATGTAAGACTCCAGCTTCAGTGATTTTTGCAATTCGTCCCATTTATTGGCAGCAGAGAATTGGAAGGAAAGGCGGCCAAAGGAGGAGTTGGCGTTGGGGATGACTAGTGAAATATACCTGCTGGAGCGCAGCGGTCTATGATGTAATATACACAGGCAGTCTGTGATGTAATAAACACAGGCAGTCTGTGATGTAATAAACACGGGCAGTCTGTGATGTAATAAACACGGGCAGTCTGTGATGTAATAAACACGGGCAGTCTGTGATGTAATAAACACGGGCAGTCTGTGATGTAATAAACACGGGCAGTCTGTGATGTAATATACACAGGCAGTCTGTGATGTAATATACACAGGCAGTCTGTGATGTAATAAACACGGGCAGTCTGTGATGTAATATACACAGGCAGTCTGTGATGTAATATACACAGGCAGTCTGTGATGTAATAAACACAGGCAGTCTGTGATGTAATAAACACGGGCAGTCTGTGATGTAATAAACACGGGCAGTCTGTGATGTAATATACACGGGCAGTCTGTGATGTAATAAACACGGGCAGTCTGTGATGTAATAAACACGGGCAGTCTGTGATGTAATAAACACGGGCAGTCTGTGATGTAATAAACACGGGCAGTCTGTGATGTAATAGACACGGGCAGTCTGTGATGTAATAAACACGGGCAGTCTGTGATGTAATAAACACGGGCAGTCTGTGATGTAATAAACACGGGCAGTCTGTGATGTAATAAACACAGGCAGTCTGTGATGTAATATACACAGGCAGTCTGTGATGTAATAAACACGGGCAGTCTGTGATGTAATATACACGGGCAGTCTGTGATGTAATATACACAGGCAGTCTGTGATGTAATATACACAGGCAGTCTGTGATGTAATATACACATTTAGGCATGTTTCTGAAAGAGCGAAAACATCAAGGTCTTCTACTGGTTTTAATTATGAAAGGGATGGCAGATGGTCCCGTAGAGCCAGAGAGTGTTTCGCTCATTAGTGATCCGTCCTGGTCTGGTCTGTTCTGTTCTGTTCTGTCTGGTCTGTTCTGGTCTGGTCTGTTCTGGTCTGGTCTGTTCTGGTCTGGTCTGTTCTGGTCTGTTCTGGTCTGTTCTGGTCTGGTCTGGTCTGGTCTGGTCTGTTCTGGTCTGTTCTGGTCTGGTCTGTTCTGTTCTGGTCTGTTCTGTTCTGGTCTGGTCTGGTCTGGTCTGGTCTGTTCTGGTCTGTTCTGGTCTGGTCTGTTCTGTTCTGGTCTGTTCTGTTCTGGTCTGTTCTGGTCTGGTCTGTTCTGGTCTGTTCTGGTCTGGTCTGTTCTGGTCTGTTCTGGACTGGTCTGTTCTGTTCTGGTCTGGTCTGGTCTGTTCTGTTCTGGTCTGTTCTGGTCTGGTCTGGACAGGAGGAGAGAAGGACAGGAAACGATGAGGACAGGAGGAGAGGAGGACAGGAGGAGAGGAGGACAGGAGGAGAGAAGGACAGGAAACGAGGAGGACAGGAGGAGAGAAGGACAGGAGGAGAGAAGGACAGGAGGAGAGGAGGAGAGAAGGACAGGAGGAGAGGAGGACAGGAGGACAGGAGGACAGGAGGAGAGAAGGACAGGAAACGAGGAGGAGAGGAGGACAGGAGGAGAGGAGGACAGGAGGAGAGAAGGACAGGAAATGAGGAGGACAGGAGGAGAGGAGGACAGGAGGAGAGGAGGAGAGAAGGACAGGAAACGAGGAGGACAGGGGGAGAGAAGGACAGGAGGAGAGGAGGACAGGAGGAGAGGAGGAGAGAAGGACAGGAGGAGAGGAGGACAGGAGGAGAGGAGGAGAGAAGGACAGGAGGAGAGGAGGACAGGAGGAGAAATAGACAGGAAACGAGGAGGACAGGAGGAGAGAAGGACAGGAGGAGAGAAGGACAGGAGGAGAGAAGGACAGGAGGAGAGGAGGACAGGAGGAGAGAAGGACAGGAGGAGAGAAGGACAGGAGGAGAGGAGGACAGGAGGAGAGAAGGACAGGAGGAGAGAAGGACAGGAGGAGAGGAGGACAGGAGGAGAGGAGGACAGGAGGAGAGGAGGACAGGAGGAGAGAAGGACAGGAGGAGAGAAGGACAGGAGGAGAGGAGGACAGGAGGAGAGAAGGACAGGAGGAGAGAAGGACAGGAGGAGAGGAGGACAGGAGGAGAGGAGGACAGGAGGAGAGGAGGAGCATCACCTTGCTTTGATGTGTTAGGATCAGATTTAAATAAGACCCTGGTTCAAACAGAGACCTGGTGTGGTTTAACACCTGCTCAGGAGACTACTCTGACTTCAGGGATAACAAACTAGAATGGAAGAAGCGCATGGAAAACAGATCATGAACCTTGCTTATCTCTTTAGAATGGAAGAAGCGCATGGAAAACAGATCATGAACCTTGCTTATCTCTTTAGAATGGAAGAAGCGCATGTTCCGGGAGTTTTAAAATACTCCCCCTTTTATTTCTTTGTGTACAGACATTCATGTTCTTCTGACAAAGGGTGGAGACGATGTGACAGTACAACACCGCGTGATTAGCCTGGCTACCATATGCCAGCTCACAGCATGACAGCGATGCGGTAACACTGTGCGACATGACAGTACCAAGTGTGTTGCGTCCACTTTGACACAATAATTCAATACTCTGTCTGATTTCACAGGCAGCACCTGCTGGGCGGCAGGGGTCGTTATGGCAGCTCGTAGCGTGGCGATGGCACGATGGCATGACAGTGTTGTGGGGTGAGGGGGGTGACAGCTCGTAGCATGACGATGGCACCGTGGCATGACAGTACTGTGGGGTGAGGTGGGGGGGGGGTGACAGCTCGTAGCGTGGCGATGGCACCGTGGCATGACAGTACTGTGGGGTGAGGGGGTGGGTGGGTGACAGCTCGTAGCATGACGATGGCACCGTGGCATGACAGTACTGTGGTGATGGGGGGTGACAGCTCGTAGCATGGCGATGGCACCGTGGCATGACAGTACTGTGTGGTGAGGTGGGGGGGGTGACAGCTCGTAGCATGGCGATGGCACCGTGGCATGACAGTACTGTGTGGTGAGGTGGGGGGGGGGGTGACAGCTCGTAGCATGACGATGGCACCGTGGCATGACAGTACTGTGGGGTGAGGGGGGGGGGTGGGTGACAGCTCGTAGCATGACGATGGCACCGTGGCATGACAGTACTGTGGGGTGAGGGGGGTGGGTGACAGCTCGTAGCATGACGATGGCACCGTGGCATGACAGTACTGTGGTGATGGGGGGGGGTGACAGCTCGTAGCATGGCAATGGCACCGTGGCATGACAGTACTGTGTGGTGACGGGGGGGGGGTTGGGTGACAGCTCGTAGCATGACGATGGCACCGTGGCATGACAGTACTGTGGTGATGGGGGGTGACAGCTCGTAGCATGGCAATGGCACCGTGGCATGACAGTACTGTGTGGTGAGGTGGGGGGGGGGTGACAGCTCGTAGCATGACGATGGCACCATGGCATGACAGTACTGTGGGGTGAGGGGGGGGTGACAGCTCGTAGCATGACGATGGCACCGTGGCATGACAGTACTGTGGGGTGAGGGGGGTGGGTGACAGCTCGTAGCATGACGATGGCACCGTGGCATGACAGTACTGTGGGGTGAGGGGGTGACAGCTCGTAGCATAGCGATGGCACCGTGGCATGACAGTACTGTGGGGTGAGGGGGTGGGGGGTGACAGCTCGTAGCATGGCAATGGCACCGTGACATGACAGTACTGTGGGGTGAAGGGGGTGGGGGGTGGGGGGGTTACTAGTGTTTAGAGTCCTGCTGGGTTACTAGTGTTAAGAGTCCTGCTGGGTTACTAGTGTTCAGAGTCCTGCTGGGTTACTAGTGTTTAGAGTCCTGCTGGGTTACTAGTGTTCAGAGTCCTGCTGGGTTACTAGTGTTCAGAGTCCTGCAGGGTTACTAGTGTTCAGAGTCCTGCTGGGTTACTAGTGTTCAGAGTCCTGCAGGGTTACTAGTGTTCAGAGTCCTGCTGGGTTACTAGTGTTAAGAGTCCTGCTGGGTTACTAGTGTTCAGAGTCGTGCTGGGTTACTAGTGTTCAGAGTCCTGCTGGGTTACTAGTGTTAAGAGTCCTGCTAACATGAGGAAGTGAAATGTCATCACCTACTCTGGGCAGAGTGGATGGACAACCTAGAAGTTGCCCTCCATCTAAACCTTTGGTTCACTCTAAAATCAATCCTCCAATAGGCAAGAAGGAGTTGAAAGATATCCAAAAGGTGTTTCTACATCTGCATTGCTTGTTGTTTTGGGGGTGGGGGGGTTAGGCTGGGTTTCTGTATAAGCATTTTGTGACATCTGAAAAAAAAGGGGGATTCATAAATACATTTCATTGATAAGAATACTGCGTCTCTTAGTTCCCTGGGTCTTACTGCGTCTGAGAGGGAACCAGCTGAAGGAAAAAGGAGGAATGGAAATAGAGGGTTGAACTCTGAACATTTTCCAGAGCCTTTAGGCTACAATCTCATGAAAGTTCTAAAAAAGCGAGGATCGGCTTATAGGGTCTTTTCATTCCACCACCAGGATGCCGCGAGCGGGGAGACGCCATAACTCAGAAATCACGCTGGGCTTCTACACAAAGAGCACTCAGAGAAATGAGATGTAATCTCACGAGGCAGGGCCCTATGAGCCCGAGAACATAGTGAGATATAGGGAGCCAGAGGACAACAGGCAGCTACAGCCAACTGTGAGAAACAAAGTTCACTTCCCAATAAATTCCTTCCGTCCCAGTCTGCAAAAACAAAACATAAAAAAAAAGAAAAAAGAAAAAACTGCAGCATGTTTTAGCACTGCACAAAACTACACAATAACACAAAATGGCTCACATATGAAGGGAGTGTCACAAACAGAGATCTCTACATCAGAGCGATCAATCCCTCCCAGTTGGGGAAAACAAAACATTACAAAAACACTCAACTTATCAGAAATGGAGGGATACGTGCCGCAAACAAAGGCATGAGTTTGTCATTAACAAGTCCGGTCCGGATGTGATCTGACAGGTCCTCAACTGGTCCTCACACGAGGTAATGTTTTTGGGAACATGGGGCCGAGGTTAAGTAACCCACCCTGAGACACTTTCACTGTGAGAACACACGCACACACGCGCACACACACACACACACACACACACACACACACACACACACACACACACACACACACACACACACACACACACACACACACACACACACACACACACACACACACACACACACACACACACACACACACACACACACACACACACACACTGTGAGAACACACTGCCTTGCTGAAACCCAGGCTGTGGGAAAGGGAGTTACCACAATTACATCACAATGAGTTATGGGATGCAGGGGGAAGGAGAGAGTGAGAGAGAGGGGGGAGAGGGAAAGAGGGAGAGAGAGGGGGAGATAGAGAGAGGGAGGGAGAGAGAGAGAGGGGGGGGGAGAGGTAAAGAGAGAGAGGGAGGGAGAGAGAGAGAGAGGGGGGGAGAGGTAAAGAGAGGGAGAGAGAGAGAGAGAGAGAGAGAGAGGGGGAGAGGGGGAGAGAGGGGGAGAGAGAGGAGAGAGAGAGAGAGAGAGAGAGAGAGGTAAAGAGAGGGAGAGAGGGAGAGAGAGAGAGAGGGGGAGAGGTAAAGAGAGAGAGAGAGAGAGAGAGAGAGAGAGAGAGAGAGAGGGGGAGAGAGGGGGAGAGAGAGAGGAGAGAGAGAGAGAGAGAGAGAGAGAGAGAGAGAGGGGAGAGAGAGAGAGAGAGAGAGAAAGGGAGATTAAGAGAGAGGAGAGAGAGGGAGAGAGAGAGATGGAGGGAGGGAGGGAGGGAGGGAGATGGGGCGAGAGAGAGAGTGGGGGGAGAGAGAGGGAGGGGGAGGGAGAGAGAGAGAGAGGGAGGGAGAGGGAAAGAGAAGGAGAGGGGGAGGGAGAGGTGAAAGGTAAAATGGAAAATGAGACGTTTGGACGAGGTCCACGATTAAGTCCCTGTAGGAAAACATGTCAATAGGTTTGCACCACAAAACATGATCGATAGGATGGTATGGGATGAAGGCACTGTTTTCCACAAGTACCCGGAGTAGCCAGCCACATAGAAAAACCTGTTTGGTCTCGCACATGCTCATACTTTACCTTTCACTACACATCTATTAAACATCTATGTAACATCTATTTAACATATATTTAACATCTATTTAACAACTATTAAACATAGTTTCAACATATATTAAACATTAACTATCTATTAACTATCTATTAACTATCTATTAACTATCTATTTAACATCTATTAACTATCTATTAACTATCTATTAACTATCTATTAACTATCTATTAACTATCTATTAACTATCTATTTAACATCTATTAACTATCTATTAACTATCTATTTAACATCTATTAACTATCTATTAACTATCTATTAACTATCTATTAACTATCTATTTAACATCTATTAACTATCTATTAACTATCTATTTAACATCTATTAACTATCTATTAACTATCTATTTAACATCCATTAACTATCTATTAACTATCTATTAACTATCTATTAACTATCTATTAACTATCTATTAACTATCTATTAACTATCTATTAACTATCTATTTAACATCTATTAACTAAACTATCTATTTAACATCTATTAACTATCTATTAACTATCTATTTAACATCTATTAACTATCTATTAACTATCTATTTAACATCCATTAACTATCTATTAACTATCTATTAACTATCTATTAACTATCTATTAACTATCTATTAACTATCTATTAACTATCTATTAACATCTATTAACATCTATGGATTGAGACCACTCTAACTAGCCTATAGGCTATAGATCATGGGATTGAGACCACTCTAACTAGCCTATAGGCTATAGATCATGGGATTGAGACCACTCTAACTAGCCTATAGGCTATGGTTCATACGATTGAGACCACTCTAACTAGCCTATAGGCTATGCATCATGGGATTGAGACCACTCTAACTAGCCTACTACACTTGATATTGCACGTCCAGGGGAGAATCAGAGATGAGGGCACACATCCATAAATAGCCTAATAAGCAACTCATTCTTAAACACTGGGAAATGTTGACATTTCATAAATTACAAATGACATGACCCTCCCCTGGACTAGATTTAAGAAAATAAATACTAAACCTTCCCCTTGAATGAAATTGAAAAAGCATGACCCTCCTCCATTTTCCTCCAGATCTCCATTCTGTACATTTCCATCCATCCATTAGTAACTGTCTGTTCTGTTCAGTAAACAACATTCTGCATACGTCTCAATGGCGATGCTTTTGAGTGAGTATTCCTGAAGAATCAGTGGTCAAAACTGAAACTGTGAGTAACTCTCTCTCTCTCTGTGTAGTTTTCCCATGCTAGCCTAGCGCTCTGCATGTATAAGCCCACCACAGTGGCACTATTTTATTTATAAACACTGCATTTAGTGCTATTAGACAGGACCACACAGACAATGTGCAGCCTGGTCACAGCTGGGATGTCGCTGAATATGTTTGGACCTCATTACATTTGCTTAGTGCGCAATAGAAGGAACAATGTGTACTGTTTTCCCCTGTGTTCTAATGTTCTAGTGTGTTCTAATGTTCTAGTGTGTTCTAATGTTCTAGTGTGTTCTACGGTTTAAATGTGGTCTAATGTTCTAGGGAGTTCTAATGTTCTAGTGTGTTCTACGGTTTAAATGTGGTCTAATGTTCTAGTGAGTTCTAATGTTCTAGTGTGTTCTATGGTTTAAATGTGGTCTAATGTTCTAGTGTGTTCTAATGTTCTAGTGTGTTCTACGGTTTAAATGTGGTCTAATGTTCTAGTGTGTTCTACCTTTTAAATGTGTTCTAATGTTCTAGTGTGTTCTAATGTTCAAGTGTGTTCTACAGTTTAAATGTGTTCTAGTGTGTTCTAGTGTGTTCTACGGTTTAAATGTGTTCTAATTTTCTTGTGTGTTCTACGGTTTAAATGTGTTCTAATGTTATAGTGTGTTCTAGAGTTTAAATGTCCTCTAATGTTCTTCGGGTTTAAATGTCCTCTAATGTTCTAGTGTGTTCTAGAGTTTAAATGTCCTTCTAATGTTTTAGTGTGTTCTACAGTTTAAATGTGTTCTAATGTTCTAGTGTGTTCTACAGTTTAAATGTGTTCTAATGTTTTAGTGTGTTCTACAGTTTAAATGTGTTCTAATGTTATAGTGTGTTCTAGGGTTTAAATGTCCTCTGCTGTTCTTCGATTTAAATGTGTTCTAATGTTCAAGTGTGTTCTAATGTGTATAGGGATTTTGATTGATAGATTTAGTTACTAATCACCTGTAGAATTAACTTTAAAGCAACGCTGAAGCAATGCCCGACAGCATCCATCTCAGAGAAATAATTACCAGCTTGAGAATAATATTGCAAGAATCAGATCACTGTCGGTTCTCCATTTCAAGTCCATGATGATACAAAGCAGCCAATGGCCCCATTCTAAATGGTACTCTCTTCCCTATATAGTGCACTAGGGTCCATAAGGCCATGGTAAAAATGTAGTGCACTATATAGAGAATAGGGTGCCATTTGGGATACATCCCCATCTCTAGTCAGTCAGAGGCATTGTGATAGAAGGCCAGGGTTTGAGGGTGGGATGTTCTTGCTTTCACCAAATCCAGACACAATCACAGGGGGATTATGGGGCTAGAAAATGAAAATAGCATTTTTATCTCTCGTTAATTTCAATGCATGAGTCTGAGAGCTCTTTGATGGAAACTAGGAGACAAATACTAAAGATATGGATGAGCCAGAGAGGCAAGGAGGGGAGATTACAAGAAAGCAGGGCTCCAGTATGATAATGAGGAAGAAAGAGACAAAATGTTTTTTTGGGGGAAGGGGGGAGAGTTCTCAAGTCCTTCGTAATCTCAGATCTCTGGATCCGCAAAATAATGACAAAACTAACTTTGGAAACGGAAAACGGAAAAGCATAATGAGAAGTTGTATTGTGAGGGGTCAGTCATAGTAGTATGATAGGTGTTGTTTTACAGGGTCAGTCATAGTAGTATGATAGGTGTTGTTTTACAGGGTCAGTTATAGTAGTATGATAGGTGTTGTTTTACAGGGTCAGTCATAGTAGTGTAATAGGTGTTGTTTTACAGGGTCAGTCATAGTAGTATGATAGGTGTTGTTTTACAGGGTCAGTCATAGTAGTATGATAGGTGGTGTTTTACAGGGTCAGTCATAGTAGTATGATAGGTGTTGTTTTACAGGGTCAGTCATAGTAGTATGATAGGTGTTGTTTTACAGGGTCAGTCATAGTAGTATGATAGGTGTTGTTATACAGGGTCAGTCATAGTAGTATGATAGGTGTTGTTGTCCAGGGTCAGTCATAGTATTATGATAGGTGTTGTTATACAGGGTCAGTCATAGTAGTATGATAGGTGTTGTTTTACAGGGTCAGTCATAGTAGTATGATAGGTGTTGTTTTACAGGGTCAGTCATAGTAGTATGATAGGTGTTGTTTTACAGGGTCAGTCATAGTAGTATGATAGGTGTTGTTGTCCAGGGTCAGTCATAGTAGTATGATAGGTGTTGTTTTACAGGGTCAGTCATAGTAGTATAATAGGTGTTGTTTTACAGGGTCAGTCATAGTAGTATAATAGGTGTTGTTTTACAGGGTCAGTCATAGTAGTATAATAGGTGTTGTTTTACAGGGTCAGTCATAGTAGTATGATAGGTGTTGTTTTACAGGGTCAGTCATAGTAGTATGATAGGTGTTGTTATACAGGGTCAGTCATAGTAGTATGATAGGTGTTGTTTTACAGGGTCAGTCATAGTAGTATGATAGGTGTTGTTGTCCAGGGTCAGTCATAGTAGTATGATAGGTGTTGTTTTACAGGGTCAGTCATAGTAGTATGATAGGTGTTGTTATACAGGGTCAGTCATAGTAGTATGATAGGTGTTGTTTTACAGGGTCAGTCATAGTAGTATGATAGGTGTTGTTTTACAGGGTCAGTCATAGTAGTATGATAGGTGTTGTTATACAGGGTCAGTCATAGTAGTATGATAGGTGTTGTTGTCCAGGGTCAGTCATAGTAGTATGATAGGTGTTGTTTTACAGGGTCAGTCATAGTAGTATGATAGGTGTTGTTTTACAGGGTCAGTCATAGTAGTATGATAGGTGTTGTTTTACAGGGTCAGTCATAGTAGTATGATAGGTGTTGTTTTACAGGGTCAGTCATAGTATTATGATAGGTGTTGTTGTCCAGGGTTAGTCATAGTAGTATGATAGGTGTTGTTTTACAGGGTCAGTCATAGTAGTATGATAGGTGTTGTTTTACAGGGTCAGTCATAGTAGTATGATAGGTGTTGTTTTACAGGGTCAGTCATAGTAGTATGATAGGTGTTGTTGTCCAGGGTCAGTCATAGTATTATGATAGGTGTTGTTGTCCAGGGTCAGTCATAGTAGTATGATAGGTGTTGTTGTCCAGAGTCAGTCATAGTAGTATGATAGGTGTTGTTGTCCAGGGTCAGTCATAGTAGTATGATAGGTGTTGTTGTCCAGGGTCAGTCATAGTAGTATGATAGGTGTTGTTGTCCAGGGTCAGTCATAGTAGTATGATAGGTGTTGTTGTCCAGGGTCAGTCATAGTAGTATGATAGGTGTTGTTTTACAGGGTCAGTCATAGTAGTATGATAGGTGTTGTTTTACAGGGTCAGTCATAGTAGTATGATAGGTGTTGTTGTCCAGGGTCAGTCATAGTAGTATGATAGGTGTTGTTTTACAGGGTCAGTCATAGTAGTATGATCGGTGTTGTTGTCCAGGGTCAGTCATAGTAGTATGATAGGTGTTGTTGTCCAGGGTCAGTCATAGTAGTATGATAGGTGTTGTTATACAGGGTCAGTCATAGTAGTATGATAGGTGTTGTTTTACAGGGTCAGTCATAGTAGTATGATAGGTGTTGTTTTACAGGGTCAGTCATAGTAGTGTGATAGGTGTTGTTTTACAGGGTCAGTCATAGTAGTATGATAGGTGTTGTTTTACAGGGTCAGTCATAGTAGTATGATATGTGTTGTTTTACAGGGTCAGTCATAGTAGTATGATAGGTGCAGTGAAATGTGTTGTTTTACAGGGTCAGTCATAGTAGTATGATAGGTGTTGTTTTACAGGGTCAGTCATAGTAGTATGATAGGTGTTGTTTTACAGGGTCAGTCATAGTAGTATGATAGGTGTTGTTTTACAGGGTCAGTCATAGTAGTATGATAGGTGTTGTTTTACAGGGTCAGTCATAGTAATATGATAGGTGTTGTTTTACAGGGTCAGTCATAGTAGTATGATAGGTGTTGTTTTACAGGGTCAGTCATAGTAGTATGATAGGTGTTGTTTTACAGGGTCAGTCATAGTAGTATGATAGGTGTTGTTTTACAGGGTCAGTCATAGTAGTATGATAGGTGTTGTTATACAGGGTCAGTCATAGTAGTATGATAGGTGTTGTTTTACAGGGTCACTCATAGTAGTATGATAGGTGTTGTTTTACAGGGTCAGTCATAGTAGTATGATAGGTGTTGTTTTACAGGGTCAGTCATAGTAGTATGATAGGTGTTGTTTTACAGGGTCAGTCATAGTAGTATGATAGGTGTTGTTTTACAGGGTCAGTCATAGTAGTATGATAGGTGTTGTTGTACAGGGTCAGTCATAGTAGTATGATAGGTGTTGTTTTACAGGGTCAGTCATAGTAGTATGATAGGTGTTGTTCTACAGGGTCAGTCATAGTAGTACAGTAACCCTGGAGCAGATTAGGGTGAAGTGTCTTGGTCAAGGACCATGTCAGATTTTTTACCTTGTCTTCGAAATGTGTCAAAAATATGGTTGTGTTTGTATGATTAAATGCTGTTAAAATGTCCTATGAATGAACATTAAACTCCATGTATCTCTCTATATATCAATACAGTCCTCAAATGAGAATTATCATTCAATCTGAAAGAGAAACACAATGGGGATGTATTTCAAGCTATGAAAAAAAATGTGCACGCTTGTGGTAATATTAGGTCAAACTTAAATATAACGTTTCTTAAGCGTTTTAGAAATGTTTTGAGGACATCCATGTCACGCCTTGGTCATTGTATTTTGTGTTTGTGTTTTTTGTTTGGGTAGGCCAGGGTGTGACATGGGTTTATATGTTGTGTTTCGTATTGGGGTTTGTAGTAATTGGGATTGTGTATGATTAGGGGTGTGTCTAGTTAGGCTTGGCTGCCTGGGGCGATTCTCAATCAGAGTCAGGTGCTTGTCGTTGTCTCTGATTGAGAACCGTATTTAGACAGCCTGACTTTCGCGTTGTAATTTGTGGGTGTTTGTTCCTGTCTCTGTGTTGTAGTCACCAGATAGGCTGTAATAGGTTTCACATTTCGTTTTGTTGTTTTTGTATTTATCAGTTATTTCATGTACCGCGATATTCCTTCATTAAAATCATGAATAACCTACACGCTGCATTTCGGTCTGACTCTCTTCATTCAACTCACGAACGACGTTACAGTCCAAGACAAGGTCAAATGTATATTGCGTGAACATCAATGGAATATTATGTACAATCTAAAACAAATATGCTGTGAACATTCTGTAAAATGTGAACATTCTTTCATTCTTACAACATTAAGGGAATGTGCTGTGCAACCTAATTTAAACATTGTATGAATGTCATCACAATTGAGGATATTATGTGTTTTGGGAACCCATCTCCTGTAATGTACCAACACTGCTCCCACAATCTAATGACATGTTCTGGGAACCTTTTAAAGAACTCAGAAAGGCTATTTTGTCAACATTCTTGCAACGTCAAAGGAAAGTTTTGTGCACACCGATACAAAATTATCTGAACGTCAGCACAACAGGACAGTTGTCTTGTGTTTTTTTGGGGAACATATGTCTTGTAATTTCCTCTCAGTGTTCCCACAACCTAATGAAACATTCTTGGAATCGTTAAAGAACAGACGGAATGTGTTCTTCGAAAACGTTCTGTTAACATCAGGCGAATGTTGTTGTTTTTTTTGCACCCTAAAATAAACATTGTCGAATCGTCCTCACAACTGGACAGTTTTGGTGTTTTTGGGAACATATATTTTGTAATATCCCACACAATATTCTTACCAGACTGTTCCCAGAACCTAATGAAACATTCTGGGAACCTTTAAAGAACAGACTAAATGTGTTTAGGAACTTTATTGCAGCATCAAGGCAAATGATATATAAACAAACTTTTGGGGAACGTTCTGTGGGTGGTTGTTACCGACCATTCTGTGGGTGGTTGTTACCGACTGTTCTGTGGGTGGTTGTTACCGACCGTTCTGTGGGTGGTTGTTACCGACCGTTCTGTGGGTGGTTGTTACCGACCGTTCTGTGTGTGGTTGTTACCGACCGTTCTGTGGGTGGTTGTTACCGACCGTTCTGTGGGTGGTTGTTACCGACCGTTCTGTGGGTGGTTGTTACCGACCGTTCTGTGGGTGGTTGTTACCGATGTTGTGCACAACATTTTAGTGAACGCTAGAACATTCCAAGGATATTTCACCTAAAAACATTTTTGATAAATATATATATATTTTTTAAATCAAAAACATTTCTCTTAATGTTTTTGGTATGTCATCATCCTAATGTTAGATAAAACCCTAACTACAACTTAATGGGAATCTTAGCTTATGTTCTGGGGAAAAGTTCCCGGTTTGCTTGGGTTTTGTCTCTGCTAACGCACGGCAAGCGGTACCAGCGCACCAAGTCTGGAACCAACAGGACCCTGAATAGATTCTACCCCCCAAGCCATAAGACTGCCGAATAATTTGTTAAATAGTTAACCAACTCTATCTGCATTGACCCTTTTTGCCCTAACTCTTCTTACTCATCACATACACTCTTCTTGCTGTTTATTATCTATCCTGTTGCCTAGTCACTTTTCCCCTACATATATTTACATATCTAACTCAACACTGCTGCTACTGTCTATTATCTATCCTGTTGCCTATATATTTACATATCTAACCCCAGAGCGACTTACAAATTGGTGCATTCACCTTATGACATCCAGTGGGACAGTCACTTAACAATAGTGCATCTAAAAATACCCCTGCACATCGACTCAGTACTGGTACCCAGTGTATATATCCAAGTTATTACCTCGTACCCCTGCACATCGACTCAGTACTGGTACAGTATATTTCCAAGTTATTACCTCGTACCCCTGCACATCGACTCAGTACTGGTACCCCCTGTATATATCCAAGTTATTACCTCGTACCCCTGCACATCGACTCAGTACTGGTACAGTATATTTCCAAGTTATTACCTCGTACCCCTGCACATCGTCTCAGTACTGGTACCCCCTGTATATATCCAAGTTATTACCTCATACCCCTGCACATGGACTCAGTACTGGTACAGTATATATCCAAGTTATTACCTCGTACCCCTGCACATCGACTCAGTACTGGTACCCCCTGTATATATCCAAGTTATTACCTCGTACCCCTGCACATTGACTCAGTACTGGTACCCCCTGTATATTTCCAAGTTATTACCTCGTACCCCTGCACATCGTCTCAGTACTGGTACCCCCTGTATATATCCAAGTTATTACCTCGTACCCCTGCACATCGACTCAGTACTGGTACAGTATATATCCAAGTTATTACCTCGTACCCCTGCACATCGTCTCAGTAATGGTACAGTATATATCCAAGTTATTACCTCGTACCCCTGCACATCGACTCAGTACTGGTACCCCCTGTATATATCCAAGTTATTACCTCGTACCCCTGCACATCAACTCAGTACTGGTACCCAGTGTATATATCCAAGTTATTACCTTGTACCCCTGCACATCGACTCAGTACTGGTACCCCCTGTATATATCCAAGTTATTACCTCGTACCCCTGCACATCGACTCAGTACTGGTACCCAGTGTATATATCCAAGTTATTACCTCGTACCCCTGCACATCGACTCAGTACTGGTACCCCCTGTATATATCCAAGTTATTACCTCGTACCCCTGCACATTGACTCAGTACTGGTACCCCCTGTATATATCCAAGTTATTACCTCGTACCCCTGCACATGGACTCAGTACTGGTACAGTATATTTCCAAGTTATTACCTCGTACCCCTGCACATCGACTCAGTACTGGTACCCCCTGTATATATCCAAGTTATTACCTGTAGCTGAAATAGCCGAATACACTCATTTGAAGGGATGTCCATAATACTCTTGCCTATGTCGTGTATCTAGGCATGAGGAAGACCCAAGCCGTTCTGGTGGGTGGAGTTTATAAAGCCTAAAGATTTAGTTCAAGTGTTCTCTAATCTAATGAACTAAATTCTTGGATTATAAAGAGTGGTGAGCTCCTTTAGTTGAGTCAGTTGGGTTGGAAAGAAAAGCTCCCTCTCACCCCGGAGGTGTTTTGAGTGAGAAAAGGGGCTGAAACATCTGCTTGCTGTTAAGTGGTGTGCTCGCTACTCCGAACTGCCTACAAAAAAAGAGAAGAAGAAGGGGAAAGTGATTGTGGCAGAGCTTTCTCTCTGTTCATCATTGTTATTCCTCTCTTATCTGCACTCTGGGCTCATTTGCAGTTCTTCGCGAGTTTGGACTAGTTTCTCATGTCTATGAGAGCATGATTTGGAGAAACAGGCCTCTTCTATGAACTACAATGCAAGCACCATTTTAAACAACATTGACAACCATATCCAGATTGTTTTTTGTGTTGGTAGACAGATCCTTTTCCCCCCAAAGAAAGCCGTATTAGTGCCGGCATAACTACATACTACTCAACGCCAATGAGTTGACAGATAAAACAAAGTGAATCTCTGGGCACCCAGAGGTTTAGGAGCCCCAAACTGCTTTGGTATGGCTGTTCTCTTGGGTTCACCTCCTGACAACAGTTATCTGTAGAGATGATCATGTCATTGCATACTGCTGGAGCACTGCCTACGACTGTCTGGCTCTGGCAATGCTCTGTTCATTTCACTATACACACACACACGACATGCACGAACACACACACACTATACACACACACACTACACACACACACACACACACACACACACACACACACACACACACACACACACACACACACACACACACACACACACACACACACACACACACACACACACACACACACACACACTATACACACGCACACACTATACACACGCACAAACACACACACGCAGGCACGCACGAACACACACACGCATACACCCGCACGCACACACACACACACTATACACGACATGCACGAACACACACACACACTATACACACGCACGCACGCACACACACACACACACACACACACACACACACACATACACACACACACTACACACACACACACACACACACACACACACACACACACACACACACACACACACACACACACACACACACACACACACACACACACACACACACACACACACACACACACACACACACACACACACACACACACACACGCAGGCAGGCAGGAACACACACACGCATACACGCATGAACGCACACACACACTATACACACGCAGACACGCACGAACACACATACACATACACGCACGAACGCACACGCACGCACTCACTATAGACACACACTATTCACACTCACTGAACACACACACACATGCAAGTACACACACATATAGTGCGTGCGTGTGTAGCATAGTGCGTGCGTGCATGTGTACTTGCATGTGTGTGTGTGTTCAGTGTGTGTGCGTGTGGATAGTGTGTGTGTATAGTGCGTGCGTGCGTGCGTGTGTGTGTTCAGTGTGTGCCGGCACTAATACGGGTTTGTACTTGCGTGTGTGTGTGTGTGTGTGTGGGTTGACTCAAAACCCGCAGTCCCCGCAGTTATATCCCTGGGGAATGTGGGTTTAGGGGTCATGAAATATTGTAGGTGTTAAAACACATTTAAAAAATCCATGAAAGTAATCATTCTTGTGCAACTTAAATCTGTACAACATTGACGTTTTTCTTTCATTATTATTATTATTATTATTATTATTATTTTTGAAATTATCTGGTATTAGTGTGAAATCCTCGAGCTTTAAGGTCTTACTTTAAGCGCGCCAAATAGTCTACACGGCAATCGCCAGACGCTTTTTAGGAGCAGGGCAGAACAAGTTAACATCGATCCACTGAGGCAACAAAACAAAACAAAAAAGGACAATGTCTGAGTTTGATTCAATAAGAGAAAAGCTGTGAAATAGAGTCGAAAATCAACAGGGAGCCAGAAAAGGCATGAACGGTTTGATGAAGTGGTCAAAGAGGATGATAGCAGTGGTGATTATGAGACGCTATTCAAATTCCTCAGTCACAAGGCAGAGAGGGGAGGTTACTGTTCAGATTACTGTTCAGATGGGTTACTGTTCAGATTACTGTTCAGGTTACTGTTCAGATTGATTAGAGGAGGACTGTTCAAATTACTGTTCAGATTTACTGTTCAGATTACTGTTCAGATTACTGTTCAGATTACTGTTCAGATGGGTTACTGTTCAGATGGGTTACTGTTCAGATGGATTACTGTTCGGATGGATTACTGTTCAGATGGGTTACTGTTCAGATGGATTACTGTTCAGATGGATTGCTGTTCAGATAGATTACTGTTCAGATGGATTACTGTTCGGATGGGTTACTGTTCAGATGGGTTACTGTTCAGATGGGTTACTGTTCAGATTACTGTTCAGATGGGTTACTGTTCAAATTACTGTTCAGATGGATTACTGTTCAGATTACTGTTCAGGTTACTGTTCAGATTACTGTTCAGATGGGTTACTGTTCAGATGGGTTACTGTTCAGATGGATTACTGTTCAGATGGATTACTGTTCAGATGGGTTACTGTTCAGATGGGTTACTGTTCAGATTACTGTTCAGATGGATTACTGTTCAGATGGATTACTGTTCAGATGGATTACTGTTCAGATTACTGTTCAGATGGATTACTGTTCAGATGGGTTACTGTTCAGATGGATTACTGTTCAGATGGATTACTGTTCAGATGAGTTACTGTTCAGATGGATTACTGTTCAGATTACTGTTCAGATGGGTTACTGTTCCAATGGGTTACTGTTCAGATGGGTTACTGTTCAGATGGATTACTGTTCAGATGGGTTACTGTTCAGATGGGTTACTGTTCAGATGGGTTACTGTTCAGATGGGTTACTGTTCAGATGGGTTACTGTTCAGATTACTGTTCAGATGGGTTACTGTTCAGATGGGTTACTGTTCAGATGGATTACTGTTCAGATGGATTACTGTTCAGATGGATTACTGTTTAGATGGGTTACTGTTCAGATGGGTTACTGTTCAGATGGGTTACTGTTCAGATGGGTTACTGTTTAGATGGGTTACTGTTCAGATGGATTACTGTTCAGATGGGTTACTGTTCAGATGGATTACTGTTCAGATGGGTTACTGTTCAGATGGATTACTGTTTAGATGGGTTACTGTTCAGATGGGTTACTGTTCAGATGGGTTACTGTTCAGATGGGTTACTGTTCAGATGGGTTACTGTTCAGATTACTGTTCAGATGGGTTACTGTTCAGATGGGTTACTGTTCAGATGGATTACTGTTCAGATGGATTACTGTTCAGATGGATTACTGTTTAGATGGGTTACTATTCAGATGGATTACTGTTCAGATGGATTACTGTTCAGATGGGTTACTGTTCAGATGGGTTACTGTTCAGATGGATTACTGTTCAGATGGATTACTGTTCAGATGAGTTACTGTTCAGATGGATTACTGTTCAGATTACTGTTCAGATGGATTACTGTTCAGATGGGTTACTGTTCAGATGGGTTACTGTTCAGATGGGTTACTGTTCAGATTACTGTTCAGATGGATTACTGTTCAGATTACTGTTCAGGTTACTGTTCAGATTACTGTTCAGATTACTGTTCAGATGGATTACTGTTCAGATGGGTTACTGTTCAGATGGATTACTGTTCAGATTACTGTTCAGATGGATTACTGTTCAGATTACTGTTCAGATGGGTTACTGTTCAGATGGCTTACTGTTCAGATGGGTTACTGTTCAGATGGGTTACTGTTCAGATGGGTTACTGTTCAGATGGGTTACTGTTCAGATGGGTTACTGTTCAGATTACTGTTCAGATGGGTTACTGTTCAGATGGGTTACTGTTCAGATGGATTACTGTTCAGATGGATTACTGTTCAGATGGATTACTGTTTAGATGGGTTACTGTTCAGATGGGTTACTGTTCAGATGGGTTACTGTTCAGATGGGTTACTGTTTAGATGGGTTACTGTTCAGATGGATTACTGTTCAGATGGGTTACTGTTCAGATGGATTACTGTTCAGATGGGTTACTGTTCAGATGGATTACTGTTTAGATGGGTTACTGTTCAGATGGGTTACTGTTCAGATGGGTTACTGTTCAGATGGGTTACTGTTCAGATGGGTTACTGTTCAGATTACTGTTCAGATGGGTTACTGTTCAGATGGGTTACTGTTCAGATGGATTACTGTTCAGATGGATTACTGTTCAGATGGATTACTGTTTAGATGGGTTACTATTCAGATGGATTACTGTTCAGATGGATTACTGTTCAGATGGGTTACTGTTCAGATGGGTTACTGTTCAGATGGATTACTGTTCAGATGGATTACTGTTCAGATGAGTTACTGTTCAGATGGATTACTGTTCAGATTACTGTTCAGATGGATTACTGTTCAGATGGGTTACTGTTCAGATGGGTTACTGTTCAGATGGGTTACTGTTCAGATTACTGTTCAGATGGATTACTGTTCAGATTACTGTTCAGGTTACTGTTCAGATTACTGTTCAGATTACTGTTCAGATGGATTACTGTTCAGATGGGTTACTGTTCAGATGGATTACTGTTCAGATTACTGTTCAGATGGATTACTGTTCAGATTACTGTTCAGATGGGTTACTGTTCAGATGGCTTACTGTTCAGATGGGATTACTGTTCAGATTACTGTTCAGATGGATTACTGTTCAGATGGATTGCTGTTCAGATGGATTGCTGTTCAGATAGATTACTGTTCAGATGGATTACTGTTCAGATGGGTTACTGTTCAGATGGATTACTGTTCAGATAGATTACTATTCAGATGGATTACTGTTCAGATGGGTTACTGTTCAGATGGATTACTGTTCAGATTACTGTTCAGATGGGTTACTGTTCAGATGGGTTACTATTCAGATGGGTTACTGTTCAGATGGATTACTGTTCAGATTACTGTTCAGATGGATTACTGTTCAGATGGGTTTCTGTTCAGATGGGATACTGTTCAGATGCATTACTGTCCAGATTACTGTTCAGATGGATTACTGTTCAGATTACTGTTCAGATGGATTACTGTTCAGATGGGTTACTGTTCAGATGGGTTACTGTTCAGATTACTCTTCAGATTACTGTTCAGATGGGTTACTGTTCAGATTACTCTTCATATTACTGTTCAGATGGATTACTGTTCAGATGGGTTACTGTTCAGATGGGTTACTGTTCAGATGGGTTACTGTTCAGATTACTCTTCAGATTACTGTTCAGATGGGTTACTGTTCAGATTACTGTTCAGATGGGTTACTGTTCAGATGGGTTACTGTTCAGATTACTGTTCAGATTATTGTTCAGATGGGTTACTGTTCAGATGGATTACTGTTCAGATGGGTTACTGTTCAGATTTACTGTTCAGATTACTCTTCAGATTACTGTTCAGATGGGTTACTGTTCAGATTACTGTTCAGATGGGTTACTGTTCAGATGGGTTACTGTTCAGATTACTGTTCAGATTATTGTTCAGATGGGTTACTGTTCAGATGGATTACTGTTCAGATTACTGTTCAGATGGATTACTCTTCAGATTACTGTTCAGATGGGTTACTGTTCAGATGGGTTACTGTTCAGATTACTCTTCAGATTACTGTTCAGATTACTGTTCAGATGGATTACTCTTCAGATTACTGTTCAGATGGGTTACTGTTCAGATTACTGTTCAGATGGGTTACTGTTCAGATGGATTACTGTTCAGATGGATTACTGTTCAGATGGATTACTGTTCAGAAGGGTTACTGTTCAGATGGGTTACTGTTCAGATTACTGTTCAGATGGGTTACTGTTCAGATGGGTTACTTTCACTGTTCAGATGGAGTTCTTCACTGTTCAGATGGGTTACTGTTCCAATGGGTTACTGTTCAGATGGATTACTGTTCAGATGGGTTACTGTTCAGATGGGTTACTGTTCAGATGGGTTACTGTTCAGATGGGTTACTGTTCAGATGGGTTACTGTTCAGATGTTCAGATGGATTACTGTTCAGATGGATTACTGTTCAGATGGATTACTGTTCAGATTACTGTTCAGATGGGTTACTGTTCAGATGGATTACTGTTCAGATGGGGTTATTACTGTTCAGATGGATTACTGTTCAGATGAGTTACTGTTCAGATGGATTACTGTTCAGATTACTGTTCAGATGGGTTACTGTTCCAATGGGTTACTGTTCAGATGGGTTATTGTTCAGATGGATTACTGTTCAGATGGGTTACTGTTCAGATGGGTTACTGTTCAGATGGGTTACTGTTCAGATGGGTTACTGTTCAGATTACTGTTCAGATGGGTTACTGTTCAGATGGGTTACTGTTCAGATGGGTTACTATTCAGATGGATTACTGTTCAGATGGATTACTGTTCAGATGGATTACTGTTTAGATGGGTTACTATTCAGATGGATTACTGTTCAGATGGATTACTGTTCAGATGGGTTACTGTTCAGATGGGTTACTGTTCAGATGGGTTACTGTTCAGATTACTGTTCAGATGGATTACTGTTCAGATGGATTACTGTTCAGATGGATTACTGTTCAGATTACTGTTCAGATGGATTACTGTTCAGATTTACTGTTCAGATGGATTACTGTTCAGATGGATTACTGTTCAGATGAGTTACTGTTCAGATGGATTACTGTTCAGATGGATTACTGTTCAGATGGGTTACTGTTCAGATGGGTTACTGTTCAGATGGATTACTGTTCAGATTACTGTTCAGATGGATTACTGTTCAGATGGTTCAGATTACTGTTCAGATGGGTTACTGTTCAGATTACTCTTCAGATTACTGTTCAGATTACTGTTACTGTTCAGATTACTGTTCAGATGGGTTACTGTTCAGATTACTGTTCAGATGGGTTACTGTTCAGATGGATTACTGTTCAGATGGATTACTGTTCAGATGGATTACTGTTCAGATGGGTTACTGTTACTGTTCAGATGTTCAGATTACTGTTCAGATGTTCAGATTACTGTTCAGATGGGTTACTGTTCAGATTACTGTTCAGATGGATTACTGTTCAGATGGGTTACTGTTCAGATGGGTTACTGTTCAGATGGGTTACTGTTCAGATGGGTTACTGTTCAGATGGGTTACTGTTCAGATTACTGTTCAGATGGATTACTGTTCAGATGGATTACTGTTCAGATGGATTACTGTTCAGATGGATTACTGTTCAGATGGATTACTGTTCAGATGAATTACTTTCAGATGGATTACTGTTCAGATGAGTTACTGTTCAGATGGATTACTGTTCAGATGTTCAGATGGGTTACTGTTCCAATGGGTTACTGTTCAGATGGGTTATTGTTCAGATGGATTACTGTTCAGATGGGTTACTGTTCAGATGGGTTACTGTTCAGATGGGTTACTGTTCAGATGGGTTACTGTTCAGATTACTGTTCAGATGGGTACTGTTCAGATGGGTTACTGTTCAGATGGGTTACTATTCAGATGGATTACTGTTCAGATGGATTACTGTTCAGATGGATTACTGTTTAGATGGGTTACTATTCAGATGGATTACTGTTCAGATGGATTACTGTTCAGATGGGTTACTGTTCAGATGGGTTACTGTTCAGATGGGTTACTGTTCAGATTACTGTTCAGATGGATTACTGTTCAGATGGATTACTGTTCAGATGGATTACTGTTCAGATTACTGTTCAGATGGATTACTGTTCAGATGGGTTACTGTTCAGATGGATTACTGTTCAGATGGATTACTGTTCAGATGAGTTACTGTTCAGATGGATTACTGTTCAGATTACTGTTCAGATGGATTACTGTTCAGATGGGTTACTGTTCAGATGGGTTACTGTTCAGATGGGTTACTGTTCAGATTACTGTTCAGATGGATTACTGTTCAGATTACTGTTCAGGTTACTGTTCAGATTACTGTTCAGATTACTGTTCAAATGGATTACTGTTCAGATGGGTTACTGTTCAGATGGATTACTGTTCAGATTACTGTTCAGATGGATTACAGTTCAGATTACTGTTCAGATGGGTTACTGTTCAGATGGATTACTGTTCAGATTACTGTTCAGATGGATTACTGTTCAGATTACTGTTCAGATGGGTTACTGTTCAGATGGCTTACTGTTCAGATGGGATTACTGTTCAGATTACTGTTCAGATGGATTACTGTTCAGATGGATTGCTGTTCAGATGGATTGCTGTTCAGATAGATTACTGTTCAGATGGATTACTGTTCAGATGGGTTACTGTTCAGATGGATTACTGTTCAGATAGATTACTATTCAGATGGATTACTGTTCAGATGGGTTACTGTTCAGATGGATTACTGTTCAGATTACTGTTCAGATGGGTTACTGTTCAGATGGGTTACTATTCAGATGGGTTACTGTTCAGATGGATTACTGTTCAGATTACTGTTCAGATGGATTACTGTTCAGATGGGTTTCTGTTCAGATGGGATACTGTTCAGATGCATTACTGTTCAGATTACTGTTCAGATGGATTACTGTTCAGATTACTGTTCAGATGGATTACTGTTCAGATGGGTTACTGTTCAGATGGGTTACTGTTCAGATTACTGTTCAGATTATTGTTCAGATGGGTTACTGTTCAGATGGATTACTGTTCAGATTACTGTTCAGATGGATTACTCTTCAGATTACTGTTCAGATGGGTTACTGTTCAGATGGGTTACTGTTCAGATTACTCTTCAGATTACTGTTCAGATTACTGTTCAGATGGATTACTCTTCAGATTACTGTTCAGATGGGTTACTGTTCAGATGGGTTACTGTTCAGATTACTCTTCAGATTACTGTTCAGATGGGTTACTGTTCAGATTACTGTTCAGATGGGTTACTGTTCAGATGGATTACTGTTCAGATTACTGTTCAGGTTACTGTTCAGATTACTGTTCAGATAACTGTTCAGATGGGTTACTGTTCAGATGGGTTACTGTTCAGATGGATTACTGTTCAGATTACTGTTCAGATGGATTACTGTTCAGATGGGTTTCTGTTCAGATGGGATACTGTTCAGATGCATTACTGTTCAGATTACTGTTCAGATGGGTTACTGTTCAGATGGGTTACTATTCAGATGGGTTACTGTTCAGATGGATTACTGTTCAGATTACTGTTCAGATGGATTACTGTTCAGATGGGTTTCTGTTCAGATTACTCTTCAGATGGATTACTCTTCAGATTACTGTTCAGATGGGTTACTGTTCCAATGGGTTACTGTTCAGATGGGTTACTGTTCAGATGGATTACTGTTCAGATGGGTTACTGTTCAGATGGGTTACTGTTCAGATGGGTTACTGTTTAGATGGGTTACTGTTCAGATGGGTTACTGTTCAGATTACTGTTCAGATGGGTTACTGTTCAGATGGGTTACTGTTCAGATGGGTTACTGTTCAGATGGATTACTGTTCAGATTACTGTTCAGATGGATTACTGTTCAGATTACTGTTCAGATGGGTTACTGTTCAGATTACTGTTCAGATGGATTACTGTTCAGATTACTGTTCAGATGGGTTACTGTTCAGATGGGTTACTGTTCAGATGGGTTACTGTTCAGATGGATTACTGTTCAGATGGATTACTGTTCAGATTACTGTTCAGATTGATTACTGTTCAGATTACTGTTCAGATGGGTTACTGTTCAGATTACTGTTCAGATGGGTTACTGTTCAGATTACTGTTCAGATTACTGTTCAGATGGGTTACTGTTCAGATTACTGTTCAGATGGATTACTGTTCAGATGGGTTACTGTTCAGATTACTGTTCAGATTACTGTTCAGATTACTGTTCAGATGGATTACTCTTCAGATTACTGTTCAGATGGGTTACTGTTCAGATGGGTTACTGTTCATATTACTCTTCAGATTACTGTTCAGATGGGTTACTGTTCAGATTACTGTTCAGATTACTGTTCAGATGGGTTACTGTTCAGATTACTGTTCAGATGGATTACTGTTCAGATGGATTACTGTTCAGATGGATTACTGTTCAGATTACTGTTCAGATGGATTACTGTTCAGATTACTGTTCAGATGGGTTACTGTTCAGATTACTGTTCAGATGGATTACTGTTCAGATTACTGTTCAGATGGGTTACTGTTCAGATGGGTTACTGCTCACATGGGTTACTGTTCAGATGGATTACTGTTCAGATTACTGTTCAGATGGATTACTCTTCAGATTACTGTTCAGATGGGTTACTGTTCAGATGGGTTACTGTTCAGATTACTGTTCAGATGGGTTACTGTTCAGATTACTGTTCAGATTACTGTTCAGATGGGTTACTGTTCAGATTACTGTTCAGATGGATTACTGTTCAGATTACTGTTCAGGTTACTGTTCAGATGGATTACTGTTCAGATGGATTACTGTTCAGATTACTGTTCAGATGGATTACTGTTCAGATTACTGTTCAGATGGGTTACTATTCAGATGGATTACTGTTCAGATGGATTACTGTTCAGATGGGTTTCTGTTCAGATGGGTTACTGTTCAGATGGATTACTGTTCAGATGGGTTACTGTTCAGATGGGTTACTGTTCAGATTACTGTTCAGATGGGTTACTGTTCAGATTACTGTTCAGATTACTGTTCAGATGGGTTACTGTTCAGATTACTGTTCAGATGGATTACTGTTCAGATTACTGTTCAGGTTACTGTTCAGATTACTGTTCAGATGGATTACTGTTCAGATTACTGTTCAGATTACTGTTCAGATGGGTTACTATTCAGATGGATTACTGTTCAGATGGATTACTGTTCAGATGGGTTTCTGTTCAGATGGGTTACTGTTCAGATGGATTACTGTTCAGATGGATTACTGTTCAGATGGATTACTGTTCAGATGGATTACTGTTCAGATGGATTACTGTTTAGATGGATTACTGTTCAGATTACTGTTCAGATGGATTACTGTTCAGATGGGTTACTGTTCAGATGGATTACTGTTCAGATGGATTACTGTTCAGATGGGATACTGTTCAGATGGATTACTGTTCAGATTACTGTTTAGATTACTGTTCAGATGGATTACTGTTCAGATTACTGTTCAGGTTACTGTTCAGATTACTGTTCAGATTACTGTTCAGATGGATTGCTGTTCAGATTACTGTTTAGATGGGTTTCTGTTCAGATTACTGTTCAGATTACTGTTCAGATGGGTTACTGTTCAGATGGATTGCTGTTCAGATTACTGTTTAGATGGGTTACTGTTCAGATTACTGTTCAGATTACTGTTCAGATGGGTTACTGTTCAGATTACTGTTCAGATGGATTACTGTTCAGATGGATTACTGTTCAGATGGATTACTGTTCAGATTACTGTTCAGATGGATTACTGTTCAGATTACTGTTCAGATGGGTTACTGTTCAGATTACTGTTCAGATGGATTACTGTTCAGATTACTGTTCAGATGGGTTACTGTTCAGATGGGTTACTGCTCACATGGGTTACTGTTCAGATGGATTGCTGTTCAGATGGATTGCTGTTCAGATAGATTACTGTTCAGATGGATTACTGTTCAGATGGGTTACTGTTCAGATGGATTACTGTTCAGATAGATTACTATTCAGATGGATTACTGTTCAGATGGGTTACTGTTCAGATGGATTACTGTTCAGATTACTGTTCAGATGGGTTACTGTTCAGATGGGTTACTATTCAGATGGGTTACTGTTCAGATGGATTACTGTTCAGATTACTGTTCAGATGGATTACTGTTCAGATGGGTTTCTGTTCAGATGGGATACTGTTCAGATGTTCAGATGGATTACTGTTCAGATTACTGTTCAGATGGATTACTGTTCAGATTACTGTTCAGATGGATTACTGTTCAGATGGGTTACTGTTCAGATGGGTTACTGTTCAGATTACTCTTCAGATTACTGTTCAGATGGGTTACTGTTCAGATTACTGTTCAGATGGGTTACTGTTCAGATGGGTTACTGTTCAGATTACTGTTTAGATTATTGTTCAGATGGGTTACTGTTCAGATGGATTACTGTTCAGATTACTGTTCAGATGGATTACTCTTCAGATTACTGTTCAGATGGGTTACTGTTCAGATGGGTTACTGTTCAGATTACTCTTCAGATTACTGTTCAGATTACTGTTCAGATGGATTACTCTTCAGATTACTGTTCAGATGGGTTACTGTTCAGATGGGTTACTGTTCAGATTACTATTCAGATTACTGTTCAGATGGGTTACTGTTCAGATTACTGTTCAGATGGGTTACTGTTCAGATGGATTACTGTTCAGATTACTGTTCAGGTTACTGTTCAGATAACTGTTCAGATGGGTTACTGTTCAGATGGGTTACTGTTCAGATGGGTTACTGTTCAGATGGATTACTGTTCAGATGGATTACTGTTCAGATGGATTACTGTTCAGAAGGGTTACTGTTCAGATGGGTTACTGTTCAGATTACTGTTCAGATGGGTTACTGTTCAGATTACTGTTCAGATGGAGTACTCTTCAGATTACTGTTCAGATGGGTTACTGTTCCAATGGGTTACTGTTCAGATGGGTTACTGTTCAGATGGATTACTGTTCAGATGGGTTACTGTTCAGATGGGTTACTGTTCAGATGGGTTACTGTTCAGATGGGTTACTGTTCAGATGGGTTACTGTTCAGATTACTGTTCAGATGGGTTACTGTTCAGATGGGTTACTGTTCAGATGGGTTACTATTCAGATGGATTACTGTTCAGATGGATTACTGTTCAGATGGATTACTGTTTAGATGGGTTACTATTCAGATGGATTACTGTTCAGATGGATTACTGTTCAGATGGGTTACTGTTCAGATGGGTTACTGTTCAGATTACTGTTCAGATGGATTACTGTTCAGATGGATTACTGTTCAGATGGATTACTGTTCAGATTACTGTTCAGATGGATTACTGTTCAGATGGGTTACTGTTCAGATGGATTACTGTTCAGATGGATTACTGTTCAGATGAGTTACTGTTCAGATGGATTACTGTTCAGATTACTGTTCAGATGGATTACTGTTCAGATGGATTACTGTTCAGATGGATTACTGTTCAGATGGGTTACTGTTCAGATTACTGTTCAGATGGATTACTGTTCAGATTACTGTTCAGGTTACTGTTCAGATTACTGTTCAGATTACTGTTCAGATGGATTACTGTTCAGATGGGTTACTGTTCAGATGGATTACTGTTCAGATTACTGTTCAGATGGATTACAGTTCAGATTACTGTTCAGACGGGTTACTGTTCAGATGGATTACTGTTCAGATTACTGTTCAGATGGATTACTGTTCAGATTACTGTTCAGATGGGTTACTGTTCAGATGTCTTACTGTTCAGATGGGATTACTGTTCAGATTACTGTTCAGATGGATTGCTGTTCAGATGGATTGCTGTTCAAATGGATTACTGTTCAGATGGGTTACTGTTCAGATGGATTACTGTTCAGATAGATTACTATTCAGATGGATTACTGTTCAGATGGGTTACTGTTCAGATGGATTACTGTTCAGATTACTGTTCAGATGGGTTACTGTTCAGATGGGTTACTATTCAGATGGGTTACTGTTCAGATGGATTACTGTTCAGATTACTGTTCAGATGGATTACTGTTCAGATTACTGTTCAGATGGATTACTGTTCAGATGGGTTACTGTTCAGATGGGTTACTGTTCAGATTACTCTTCAGATTACTGTTCAGATGGGTTACTGTTCAGATTACTGTTCAGATGGGTTACTGTTCAGATGGGTTACTGTTCAGATTACTGTTCAGATTACTGTTCAGATTATTGTTCAGATGGGTTACTGTTCAGATGGATTACTGTTCAGATTACTGTTCAGATGGATTACTCTTCAGATTACTGTTCAGATGGGTTACTGTTCAGATGGGTTACTGTTCAGATTACTCTTCAGATTACTGTTCAGATTACTGTTCAGATGGATTACTCTTCAGATTACTGTTCAGATGGGTTACTGTTCAGATGGGTTACTGTTCAGATTACTCTTCAGATTACTGTTCAGATGGGTTACTGTTCAGATTACTGTTCAGATGGGTTACTGTTCAGATGGATTACTGTTCAGATTACTGTTCAGGTTACTGTTCAGATTACTGTTCAGATAACTGTTCAGATGGGTTACTGTTCAGATGGGTTACTGTTCAGATGGGTTACTGTTCAGATGGATTACTGTTCAGATGGATTACTGTTCAGATGGATTACTGTTCAGAAGGGTTACTGTTCAGATGGGTTACTGTTCAGATTACTGTTCAGATGGGTTACTGTTCAGATGGGTTACTGTTCAGATTACTGTTCAGATGGATTACTCTTCAGATTACTGTTCAGATGGGTTACTGTTCCAATGGGTTACTGTTCAGATGGGTTACTGTTCAGATGGATTACTGTTCAGATGGGTTACTGTTCAGATGGGTTACTGTTCAGATGGGTTACTGTTCAGATTACTGTTCAGATGGGTTACTGTTCAGATGGGTTACTGTTCAGATGGGTTACTGTTCAGATGGATTACTGTTCAGATGGATTACTGTTCAGATTACTGTTCAGATGGATTACTGTTCAGATTACTGTTCAGATGGGTTACTGTTCAGATTACTGTTCAGATGGATTACTGTTCAGATTACTGTTCAGATGGGTTACTGTTCAGATGGGTTACTGTTCAGATGGGTTACTGTTCAGATGGATTACTGTTCAGATGGATTACTGTTCAGATTACTGTTCAGATGGATTACTGTTCAGATGGATTACTGTTCAGATTACTGTTCAGATGGGTTACTGTTCAGATTACTGTTCAGATGGGTTACTGTTCAGATTACTGTTCAGATTACTGTTCAGATGGGTTACTGTTCAGATTACTGTTCAGATTATTGTTCAGATTACTGTTCAGATTACTGTTCAGATTACTCTTCAGATTACTGTTCAGATTACTGTTCAGATGGATTACTCTTCAGATTACTGTTCAGATGGGTTACTGTTCAGATGGGTTACTGTTCAGATTACTCTTCAGATTACTGTTCAGATGGGTTACTGTTCAGATTACTGTTCAGATTACTGTTCAGATGGGTTACTGTTCAGATTACTGTTCAGATGGGTTACTGTTCAGATGGGTTACTGTTCAGATTACTCTTCAGATTACTGTTCAGATGGGTTACTGTTCAGATTACTGTTCAGATGGATTACTGTTCAGATAACTGTTCAGATGGGTTACTGTTCAGATGGGTTACTGTTCAGATGGATTACTGTTCAGATGGATTACTGTTCAGAAGGGTTACTGTTCAGATGGGTTACTGTTCAGATTACTGTTCAGATGGGTTACTGTTCAGATGGGTTACTGTTCAGATTACTGTTCAGATGGATTACTCTTCAGATTACTGTTCAGATGGGTTACTGTTCCAATGGGTTACTGTTCAGATGGGTTACTGTTCAGATGGATTACTGTTCAGATGGGTTACTGTTCAGATGGGTTACTGTTCAGATGGGTTACTGTTCAGATGGGTTACTGTTCAGATGGGTTACTGTTCAGATTACTGTTCAGATGGGTTACTGTTCAGATGGGTTACTGTTCAGATGGGTTACTGTTCAAATGGATTACTGTTCAGATGGATTACTGTTCAGATTACTGTTCAGATGGATTACTGTTCAGATTACTGTTCAGATGGGTTACTGTTCAGATTACTGTTCAGATGGATTACTGTTCAGATTACTGTTCAGATGGGTTACTGTTCAGATGGGTTACTGTTCACATGGGTTACTGTTCAGATGGATTACTGTTCAGATTACTGTTCAGATGGATTACTCTTCAGATTACTGTTCAGATGGGTTACTGTTCAGATGGGTTACTGTTCAGATTACTGTTCAGATGGGTTACTGTTCAGATTACTGTTCAGATTACTGTTCAGATGGGTTACTGTTCAGATTACTGTTCAGATGGATTACTGTTCAGATTACTGTTCAGGTTACTGTTCAGATTACTGTTCAGATGGATTACTGTTCAGATTACTGTTCAGATGGATTACTGTTCAGATTACTGTTCAGATGGGTTACTATTCAGATGGATTACTGTTCAGATGGATTACTGTTCAGATGGGTTTCTGTTCAGATGGGTTACTGTTCAGATGGATTACTGTTCAGATGGATTACTGTTCAGATGGATTACTGTTCAGATGGATTACTGTTCAGATGGATTACTGTTCAGATTACTGTTCAGATTACTGTTCAGATGGATTACTGTTCAGATGGGTTACTGTTCAGATGGGTTACTGTTCAGATGGATTACTGTTCAGATGGATTACTGTTCAGATGGGATACTGTTCAGATGGATTACTGTTCAGATTACTGTTTAGATTACTGTTCAGATGGATTACTGTTCAGATTACTGTTCAGGTTACTGTTCAGATTACTGTTCAGATGGGTTTCTGTTCAGATGGATTACTGTTCAGATTACTGTTCAGATGGATTACTGTTCAGATGGATTACTGTTCAGATTACTGTTCAGATGGATTACTGTTCAGATTACTGTTCAGATGGATTACTGTTCAGATGGGTTTCTGTTCAGATGGATTACTGTTCAGATGGATTACTGTTCAGATGGATTACTGTTCAGATGGATTACTGTTCAGATTACTGTTCAGATGGATTACTGTTCAGATGGATTACTGTTCAGATGGATTACTGTTCAGATGGATTACTGTTCAGATTACTGTTCAGATGGATTACTGTTCAGATGGGTTACTGTTCAGATGGATTACTGTTCAGATGGATTACTGTTCAGATGGATTACTGTTCAGATGGATTACTGTTCAGATTACTGTTCAGATGGGTTTCTGTTCAGATGGGTTTCTGTTCAGATGGGTTACTGTTCAGATGGATTACTGTTCAGATTACTGTTCAGATGGGTTACTGTTCTGATGGATTACTGTTCAGATGGGTTACTGTTCAGATGGGTTACTGTTCAGATGGGTTACTGTTCAGATGGGTTACTGTTCTGATGGATTACTGTTCAGATGGATTACTGTTCAGATGGATTACTGTTCAGATTACTGTTCAGATGGATTACTGTTCAGATTACTGTTCAGATGGATTACTGTTCAGGTTACTGTTCAGATGGATTACTGTTCAGGTTACTGTTCAGATGGATTACTGTTCAGATGGATTACTCTTCAGATGGGTTACTGTTCAGGTTACTGTTCAGATGGATTACTGTTCAGATGGGTTACTGTTCAGATGGGTTACTGTTCAGGTTACTGTTCAGATGGGTTACTGTTCAGGTTACTGTTCAGATGGGTTAAATGGAACCTGAAATCTGGACACTGACAAAGTCTAGAACATCTCTAATGTATCCAAGCCAAACTGAAATCTGATCAGAAACACATTGGGTGGTTTTCAAAGCTTTCTATTTTACTACAACAATTTTTTTCCACAGAAATATCTTTCTCATTTTCTATCGACCATGTCCTTAAACATCTTTGTCCGCTAAAAGGATCAAAGAGTCCGATGTCAACTCGATTGAAGTATTCATTCTATCATTTATGGCATTATTCTGGTGAGCAAGGATTTCATTTAGTCCTCTAGAACAGTGTTTCCTAACCTTGGTTCAACTTGTCAACTAATCATCAAACCCTCAATGAGTTGAATGAGGTGTGTTGGTCCAGGACTACAATAACAATGTGTACTGTTGGGGGTACTGGAGGACCAGGGTTGGTGGTACTGGAGGACCAGAGTTGGGGGTATTGGAGGACCAGGGTTAGGGGTACTGGAGGACCAGGGTTGGGGGTATTGGAGGACCAGGGTTAGGGGTACTGGAGGACCAGGGTTAGGGGTCCTGGAGGACCAGGGTTGGGGGTATTGGAGGACCAGGGTTAGGGGTACTGGAGGACCAGGGTTGGGGGTACTGGAGGACTAGGGTTAGGGGTACTGGAGGACCAGGGTTGGGGATATTGGAGGACCAGGGTTAGGGGTACTGGAGGACCAGGGTTGGGGTATTGGAGGACCAGGGTTAGGGGTACTGGAGGACCAGAGTTGGGGATATTGGAGGACCAGGGTTAGGGGTATTAGAGGACCATGGTTGAGGGTACTGGAGGACCAGGGTTGGGGTACTGGAGGACCAGAGTTGGGAAACACTGTTCTAGGACAACACATGACAGAAGCGAAAGCTGCATGTATCTAATTATAGACAAGTTGACGAAGAAATAGCCTACCAAAATGTTGGAAATTAAAAGCAGAAACAAAATTAGGCCCCCCCCCAAAAAAAATCCCGTGGTTCGGTTAGACCGTTCCCCGCTTTCTACTCGCTGGAAGAGGGACAGGTGATGAGTAATCAGTGGGAACGTATCCAACGATATCCTCTCTCTGTGTGTGTGTGTGTGTGTGTGTGTGTGTGTGTGTGTGTGTGTGTGTGTGTGTGTGTGTGTGTGTGTGTGTGTGTGTGTGTGTGTGTGTGTGTGTGTGTGTGCGTGCGTGCGTGCGTGCGTGCGTGTGTGTGTGACCTGAAGTGTTTTTTTATTTTTATATCTCTGCTTAACTCGATGAAGAGAAGACTACAGCCAATTTCAACTCTCATTCTTCTCAGCATCGGTGGCAGCAACCAATTTTACACATCAAACACCACTAAAAGGACAGACACTGCTGTCTGAATCCGTTGGTTGGATAATCAAATACATTACCGTGAATATCTAACGCTGTCCATATCTCTGAAATGGTTTGATGAAACAGTCTGTGGTGGCTACTCTCTCTCTATCTTCCCCTCACACAGTGGATTACCCTTCTCTACCAGCTTCAAAGAGAGGGAGATATGGAGAGGTAGGGAGAGAGAGGGAGATGTGGAGAGGTAGGGAGAGAGAGGGAGATGTGGAGAGGTAGGGAGAGAGAAGGAGATGTGGAGAGGTAGGGAGAGAGAGGGAGATATGGAGAGGTAGGGAGAGAGAAGGAGATATGGAGAGGTAGAGAGAGAGAAGGAGATATGGAGAGGTAGGGAGAGAGAGGGAGATATGGAGAGGTAGGGAGAGAGAAGGAGATATGGAGAGGTAGGGAGAGAGAAGGAGATATGGAGAGGTAGGGAGAGAGAGGGAGAGAGAAGGAGATATGGAGAGGTAGGGAGAGAGAGGGAGATATGGAGAGGTAGGGAGAGAGAAGGAGATATGGAGAGGTAGGGAGAGAGAGGGAGATGTGGAGAGGTAGGGAGAGAGAGGGAGATGTGGAGAGGTAGGGAGAGAGAAGGAGATATGGAGAGGTAGGGAGAGAGAAGGAGATATGGAGAGGTAGGGAGAGAGAGGGAGATATGGAGAGGTAGGGAGAGAGAAGGAGATATGGAGAGGTAGGGAGAGAGAAGGAGATATGGAGAGGTAGGGAGAGAGAGGGAGAGAGAAGGAGATATGGAGAGGTAGGGAGAGAGAGGGAGAGAGAAGGAGATATGGAGAGGTAGGGAGAGAGAGGGAGAGAGAAGGAGATATGGAGAGGTAGGGAGAGAGAGGGAGATATGGAGAGGTAGGGAGAGAGAAGGAGATATGGAGAGGTAGGGAGAGAGAAGGAGATATGGAGAGGTAGGGAGAGAGAAGGAGATATGGAGAGGTAGGGAGAGAGAGGGAGATATGGAGAGGTAGGGAGAGAGAGGGAGATATGGAGAGGTAGGGAGAGAGAGGGAGATATGGAGAGGTAGGGAGAGAGAAGGAGATATGGAGAGGTAGGGAGAGAGAGGGAGATATGGAGAGGTAGGGAGAGAGAGGGAGAGAGAAGGAGATATGGAGAGGTAGGGAGAGAGAGGGAGATATGGGGAGGTAGGGAGAGAGAAGGAGATATGGAGAGGTAGGGAGAGAGAAGGAGATATGGAGAGGTAGGGAGAGAGAGGGAGATATGGAGAGGTAGGGAGAGAGAGGGAGATATGGAGAGGTAGGGAGAGAGAGGGAGATATGGAGAGGTAGGGAGAGAGAGGGAGATATGGAGAGGTAGGGAGAGAGAAGGAGATATGGAGAGGTAGGGAGAGAGAAGGAGATATGGAGAGGTAGGGAGAGAGAGGGAGATATGGAGAGGTAGGGAGAGAGAGGGAGATGTGGAGTGGTAGGGAGAGAGAAGGAGATATGGAGAGGTAGGGAGAGAGAAGGAGATATGGAGAGGTAGGGAGAGAGGAGGAGATGTGGAGAGGTAGGGAGAGAGGAGGAGATGTGGAGAGGTAGGGATAGAGGAGATAAGGAGAGGTAGGGAGAGAGAAGGAGATATGGAGAGGTAGGGAGAGAGGAGGAGATGTGGAGAGGTAGGGAGAGAGGAGGAGATGTGGAGAGGTAGGGAGAGAGAAGGAGATATGGAGAGGTAGGGAGAGAGAAGGAGATATGGAGAGGTAGGGAGAGAGAAGGAGAGATATGGAGAGGTAGGGAGAGAGAGGGAGAGAGAAGGAGATATGGAGAGGTAGGGAGAGAGAGGGAGAGAGAAGGAGATATGGAGAGGTAGGGAGAGAGAGGGAGATATGGAGAGGTAGGAGAGAGAAGGAGATATGGAGAGGTAGGGAGAGAGAGGGAGATATGGAGAGGTAGGGAGAGAGAAGGAGATATGGAGAGGTAGGGAGAGAGAAGGAGATATGGAGAGGTAGGGAGAGAGAGGGAGATATGGAGAGGTAGGGAGAGAGAAGGAGATATGGAGAGGTAGGGAGAGAGAGGAGATATGGAGAGGTAGGGAGAGAGAGGGAGATATGGAGATATGGAGAGGTAGGGAGAGAGAAGGAGATATGGAGAGGTAGGGAGAGAGAGGGAGATATGGAGAGGTAGGGAGAGAGGGAGAGGAGGAGATATGGAGAGGTAGGGAGAGAGAAGGAGATATGGAGAGGTAGGGAGAGAGAGGAGATATGGAGAGGTAGGGAGAGAGAGGAGATATGGAGATATGGAGAGGTAGGGAGAGAGGGAGGGAGATATGGAGAGGTAGGGAGAGAGAGGGAGATATGGAGAGGTAGGGAGAGAGAAGGAGATATGGAGAGGTAGGGAGAGAGAGGGAGATATGGAGAGGTAGGGAGAGAGAGGAGATATGGAGAGGTAGGGAGAGAGAAGGAGATATGGAGAGGTAGGGAGAGAGAAGGAGATATGGAGAGGTAGGGAGAGAGAGGAGATGTGGAGAGGTAGGGAGAGAGGAGGAGATGTGGAGAGGTAGGGAGAGAGGAGATATGGAGAGGTAGGGAGAGAGAAGGAGATATGGAGAGGTAGGGAGAGAGAAGGAGATATGGAGAGGTAGGGAGAGAGAAGGAGAGAGAAGGAGATATGGAGAGGTAGGGAGAGAGAAGGAGATATGGAGAGGTAGGGAGAGAGAAGGAGATATGGAGAGGTAGGGAGAGAGGGAGATATAGAGAGGTAGGGAGAGAGAAGGAGATATGGAGAGGTAGGGAGAGAGAAGGAGATATGGAGAGGTAGGGAGAGAGAAGGAGATATGGAGAGGTAGTGAGAGAGAGGGAGATATAGAGAGGTAGGGAGAGAGAAGGAGATATGGAGAGGTAGGGAGAGAGAAGGAGATATGGAGAGGTAGGGAGAGAGAAGGAGATATGGAGATGTAGGGAGAGAGAGGGAGATATGGAGAGGTAGGGAGAGAGAGGGAGATATGGAGAGGTAGGGAGAGAGAAGGAGATATAGAGAGGTAGGGAGGGAGAGGGAGATATGGAGAGGTAGGTTGGGATTAGGATTGAAGGAGAGCGGAGGAGATTATACTTCTCAGTATGCAGCATACATTTCCCTTGACTATTGGCCAAGTAATGGTTAGTATGTCTGGTAGTATGTCACACACACACACAGACACACACACAGACACACACACACACACACACACACACACAGACACACGCACACACATACTCAAAGTAAATCTCTCTTCTTCTCATCAGTCTTCTCACCAATGTAGAGTAACAAGGAAGCAGAGTAACAAGGAAGCAGATTAACAAGGAAGCTTCTATTGATCAGCTTCCCAAAGCCTTCATATCTAATGCAGTAGCATGTAATTTCTCTCCAGTGCTTCTGTCACAGATTTCTTTCATTCAAACATAGCTAGAAGAATGACTGCCAAATATTGATTGTAAATTGGCTACACTCTCGCAGCTGTCAACTGGATAGTGGAGATACATACTGTACTAGCGAGCACTGACAGCTGTATTAGTAGAGAAGAACCACATAAATTACCCACAATACACTGTATGTTTAGGAGCTGTACAGACACAGACACCCATTGACATCACAGTCTTTCTCTGTAGTAGAACGAGTCCCAAACGATACCCCCTTCCCCACTTATAGTGCACAATTTACAACCAGGGCCCACGGGGATCTGATCAACGTAATGCACTATATAGGGAATAGGGGCCAGCCCTGGTCTAAAGTAGTGCACTATATAGGGAATAGGGGGCCAGCCCTGGTCTAAAGTAGTGCACTATATAGGGAATAGGGGGCCAGCCCTGGTCTAAAGTAGTGCACTATATAGGGAATAGGGGGCCAGCCTATATAGGGAATAGGGGGCCAGCCCTGGTCTAAAGTAGTGCACTATATAGGGAATAGGGGGCCAGCCCTGGTCTAAAGTAGTGCACTATATAGGGAATAGGGGGCCAGCCCTGGTCTAAAGTAGTGCACTATATAGGGAATAGGGGGCCAGCCCTGGTCTAAAGTAGTGCACTATATAGGTCCAAAGTAGTGCACTATATAGGGAATAGGGGGCCAGCCCTGGTCTAAAGTAGTGCACTATATAGGGAATAGGGGCCAGCCCTGGTCTAAAGTAGTGCACTATATAGGGAATAGGGGGCCAGCCCTGGTCTAAAGTAGTGTAGTGCACTACTATATAGGAATAGGGGGCCAGCCCTGGTCTAAAGTAGTGCACTATATAGGGAATAGGGGGCCAGCCCTGGTCTAAAGTAGTGCACTATATAGGGAATAGGGGGCCAGCCCTGGTCTAAAGTAGTGCACTATATAGGGAATAGAAAGCCATTTGGGATGCATACTTACACAGACACGCATTGACCTGCTCTGTACCGCACGGGACATAGCGGGCTGCAAGCTAAGACTGTTTTAGAGCAGTGACCCACAAACACTAAAGCCTCAGGAGGCCACATGCTCTTTACTTCAGCCATGGCCTGTAACCGTATGTCCCTGGAAGAGGAATGCAAATAACATGTATAGTCTATACAGGAGTAGTCTATACTGGAGTAGTCTATATAGGAGTAGTCTATATAGGAGTAGTCTATACTGGAGTAGTCTATATAGGAGTAGTCTATATAGGAGTAGTCTGTACTGGAGTAGTCTATACCGGAGTAGTCTATACTGGAGTAGTCTATACTGGAGTAGTCTATACAGGAATAGTCTATACTGGAATAGTCTATACCGGAGTAGTCTATACCGGAGTAGTCTATACCGGAGTAGTCTATACTGGAGTAGTCTATACTGGAGTAGTCTATACAGGAATAGTCTATACTGGAATAGTCTATACCGGAGTAGTCTATACCGGAGTAGTCTATACCGGAGTAGTCTATACCGGAGTAGTCTATACTGGAGTAGTCTATACTGGAGTAGTCTATACAGGAATAGTCTATACTGGAATAGTCTATACTGGAGTAGTCTATACTGGCATAGTCTATACTGGAGTAGTCTATACTGGCATAGTCTATACTGGAGTAGTATATACTGGAATAGTCTATACTGGAGTAGTCTATACTGGCATAGTCTATACTGGAGTAGTCTATACATTAAAAAGCAGTGCCTAGAAAAGTCCAGACAAAGCTAACCTGCAGACACTGGGGCGTAATAGTGGAGTAATCCGTACACCATGAAACACTACGGTAACCACATAACATCCCGGTCTCAGTAAGAGCGTCCAGACTAGCTAACCTGCAGACACTGGGGCGTAATAGTGGAGTAATCCGTACACCATGAAACACTACGGTAACCACATAACATCCCGGTCTCAGTAAGAGCGTCCAGACTAGCTAACCTGCAGACACTGGGGCGTAATAGTGGAGTAATCCGTACACCATGAAACACTACGGTAACCACATAACATCCCGGTCTCAGTAAGAGCGTCCAGACTAGCTAACCTGCAGACACTGGGGCGTAATAGTGGAGTAATCCGTACACCATGAAACACTACGGTAACCACATAACATCCCGGTCTCAGTAAGAGCGTCCAGACTAGCTAACCTGCAGACACTGGGGCGTAATAGTGGAGTAATCCGTACACCATGAAACACTACGGTAACCACATAACATCCCGGTCTCAGTAAGAGCGTCCAGACTAGCTAACCTGCAGACACTGGGGCGTAATAGTGGAGTAATCCGTACACCATGAAACACTACGGTAACCACATAACATCCCGGTCTCAGTAAGAGCGTCCAGACTAGCTAACCTGCAGACACTGGGGCGTAATAGTGGAGTAATCCGTACACCATGAAACACTACGGTAACCACATAACATCCCGGTCTCAGTAAGAGCGTCCAGACTAGCTAACCTGCAGACACTGGGGCGTAATAGTGGAGTAATCCGTACACCATGAAACACTACGGTAACCACATAACATCCCGGTCTCAGTAAGAGCGTCCAGACTAGCTAACCTGCAGACACTGGGGCGTAATAGTGGAGTAATCCGTACACCATGAAACACTACGGTAACCACATAACATCCCGGTCTCAGTAAGAGCGTCCAGACTAGCTAACCTGCAGACACTGGGGCGTAATAGTGGAGTAATCCGTACACCATGAAACACTACGGTAACCACATAACATCCCGGTCTCAGTAAGAGCGTCCAGACTAGCTAACCTGCAGACACTGGGGCGTAATAGTGGAGTAATCCGTACACCATGAAACACTACGGTAACCACATAACATCCACTACGGTAACCACATAACATCCCGGTCTCAGTAAGAGCGTCCAGACTAGCTAACCTGCAGACACTGGGGCGTAATAGTGGAGTAATCCGTACACCATGAAACACTACAGTAACCACATAACATCCCACATAACATCCCGGTCTCAGTAAGAGCGTCCAGACTAGCTAACCTGCAGACACTGGGGCGTAATAGTGGAGTAATCCGTACACCATGAAACACTACGGTAACCACATAACATCCCGGTCTCAGTAAGAGCGTCCAGACTAGCTAACCTGCAGACACTGGGGCGTAATAGTGGAGTAATCCGTACACCATGAAACACTACGGTAACCACATAACATCCCGGTCTCAGTAAGAGCGTCCAGACTAGCTAACCTGCAGACACTGGGGCGTAATAGTGGAGTAATCCGTACACCATGAAACACTACGGTAACCACATAACATCCCGGTCTCAGTAAGAGCGTCCAGACTAGCTAACCTGCAGACACTGGGGCGTAATAGTGGAGTAATCCGTACACCATGAAACACTACGGTAACCACATAACATCCCGGTCTCAGTAAGAGCGTCCAGACTAGCTAACCTGCAGACACTGGGGCGTAATAGTGGAGTAATCCGTACACCATGAAACACTACGGTAACCACATAACATCCCGGTCTCAGTAAGAGCGTCCAGACTAGCTAACCTGCAGACACTGGGGCGTAATAGTGGAGTAATCCGTACACCATGAAACACTACGGTAACCACATAACATCCCGGTCTCAGTAAGAGCGTCCAGACTAGCTAACCTGCAGACACTGGGGCGTAATAGTGGAGTAATCCGTACACCATGAAACACTACGGTAACCACATAACATCCCGGTCTCAGTAAGAGCGTCCAGACTAGCTAACCTGCAGACACTGGGGCGTAATAGTGGAGTAATCCGTACACCATGAAACACTACGGTAACCACATAACATCCCGGTCTCAGTAAGAGCGTCCAGACTAGCTAACCTGCAGACACTGGGGCGTAATAGTGGAGTAATCCGTACACCATGAAACACTACGGTAACCACATAACATCCCGGTCTCAGTAAGAGCGTCCAGACTAGCTAACCTGCAGACACTGGGGCGTAATAGTGGAGTAATCCGTACACCATGAAACACTACGGTAACCACATAACATCCCGGTCTCAGTAAGAGCGTCCAGACTAGCTAACCTGCAGACACTGGGGCGTAATAGTGGAGTAATCCGTACACCATGAAACACTACGGTAACCACATAACATCCCGGTCTCAGTAAGAGCGTCCAGACTAGCTAACCTGCAGACACTGGGGCGTAATAGTGGAGTAATCCGTACACCATGAAACACTACGGTAACCACATAACATCCCGGTCTCAGTAAGAGCGTCCAGACTAGCTAACCTGCAGACACTGGGGCGTAATAGTGGAGTAATCCGTACACCATGAAACACTACGGTAACCACATAACATCCCGGTCTCAGTAAGAGCGTCCAGACTAGCTAACCTGCAGACACTGGGGCGTAATAGTGGAGTAATCCGTACACCATGAAACACTACGGTAACCACATAACATCCCGGTCTCAGTAAGAGCGTCCAGACTAGCTAACCTGCAGACACTGGGGCGTAATAGTGGAGTAATCCGTACACCATGAAACACTACGGTAACCACATAACATCCCGGTCTCAGTAAGAGCGTCCAGACTAGCTAACCTGCAGACACTGGGGCGTAATAGTGGAGTAATCCGTACACCATGAAACACTACGGTAACCACATAACATCCCGGTCTCAGTAAGAGCGTCCAGACTAGCTAACCTGCAGACACTGGGGCGTAATAGAAACACTACGGAGTAATCCGTACACCATGAAACACTACGGTAACCACATAACATCCCGGTCTCAGTAAGAGCGTCCAGACTAGCTAACCTGCAGACACTGGGGGCGTAATAGTGGAGTAATCCGTACACCATGAAACACTACGGTAACCACATAACATCCCGGTCTCAGTAAGAGCGTCCAGACTAGCTAACCTGCAGACACTGGGGCGTAATAGTGGAGTAATCCGTACACCATGAAACACTACGGTAACCACATAACATCCCGGTCTCAGTAAGAGCGTCCAGACTAGCTAACCTGCAGACACTGGGGCGTAATAGTGGAGTAATCCGTACACCATGAAACACTACGGTAACCACATAACATCCCGGTCTCAGTAAGAGCGTCCAGACTAGCTAACCTGCAGACACTGGGGCGTAATAGTGGAGTAATCCGTACACCATGAAACACTACGGTAACCACATAACATCCCGGTCTCAGTAAGAGCGTCCAGACTAGCTAACCTGCAGACACTGGGGCGTAATAGTGGAGTAATCCGTACACCATGAAACACTACGGTAACCACATAACATCCCGGTCTCAGTAAGAGCGTCCAGACTAGCTAACCTGCAGACACTGGGGCGTAATAGTGGAGTAATCCGTACACCATGAAACACTACGGTAACCACATAACATCCCGGTCTCAGTAAGAGCGTCCAGACTAGCTAACCTGCAGACACTGGGGCGTAATAGTGGAGTAATCCGTACACCATGAAACACTACGGTAACCACATAACATCCCGGTCTCAGTAAGAGCGTCCAGACTAGCTAACCTGCAGACACTGGGGAGCGTAATAGTGGAGTAATCCGTACACCATGAAACACTACGGTAACCACATAACATCCCGGTCTCAGTAAGAGCGTCCAGACTAGCTAACCTGCAGACACTGGGGCGTAATAGTGGAGTAATCCGTACACCATGAAACACTACGGTAACCACATAACATCCCGGTCTCAGTAAGAGCGTCCAGACTAGCTAACCTGCAGACACTGGGGCGTAATAGTGGAGTAATCCGTACACCATGAAACACTACGGTAACCACATAACATCCCGGTCTCAGTAAGAGCGTCCAGACTAGCTAACCTGCAGACACTGGGCGTAATAGTGGAGTAATCCGTACACCATGAAACACTACGGTAACCACATAACATCCCGGTCTCAGTAAGAGCGTCCAGACTAGCTAACCTGCAGACACTGGGGCGTAATAGTGGAGTAATCCGTACACCATGAAACACTACGGTAACCACATAACATCCCGGTCTCAGTAAGAGCGTCCAGACTAGCTAACCTGCAGACACTGGGGCGTAATAGTGGAGTAATCCGTACACCATGAAACACTACGGTAACCACATAACATCCCGGTCTCAGTAAGAGCGTCCAGACTAGCTAACCTGCAGACACTGGGGGGAAGTAATCCGTACACCATGAAACAGTGGTCTCAGTAATCCTAGTAACCTGCAGACACTGGGGCGTAATAGTGGAGTAATCCGAAACACTACGGTAACCACATAACATCCCGGTCTCAGTAAGAGCGTCCAGACTAGCTAACCTGCAGACACTGGGGCGTAATAGTGGAGTAATCCGTACACCATGAAACACTACGGTAACCACATAACATCCCGGTCTCAGTAAGAGCGTCCAGACTAGCTAACCTGCAGACACTGGGGCGTAATAGTGGAGTAATCCGTACACCATGAAACACTACGGTAACCACATAACATCCCGGTCTCAGTAAGAGCGTCCAGACTAGCTAACCTGCAGACACTGGGGCGTAATAGTGGAGTAATCCGTACACCATGAAACACTACGGTAACCACATAACATCCCGGTCTCAGTAAGAGCGTCCAGACTAGCTAACCTGCAGACACTGGGGCGTAATAGTGGAGTAATCCGTACACCATGAAACACTACGGTAACCACATAACATCCCGGTCTCAGTAAGAGCGTCCAGACTAGCTAACCTGCAGACACTGGGGCGTAATAGTGGAGTAATCCGTACACCATGAAACACTACGGTAACCACATAACATCCCGGTCTCAGTAAGAGCGTCCAGACTAGCTAACCTGCAGACACTGGGGCGTAATAGTGGAGTAATCCGTACACCATGAAACACTACGGTAACCACATAACATCCCGGTCTCAGTAAGAGCGTCCAGACTAGCTAACCTGCAGACACTGGGGCGTAATAGTGGAGTAATCCGTACACCATGAAACACTACGGTAACCACATAACATCCCGGTCTCAGTAAGAGCGTCCAGACTAGCTAACCTGCAGACACTGGGGCGTAATAGTGGAGTAATCCGTACACCATGAAACACTACGGTAACCACATAACATCCCGGTCTCAGTAAGAGCGTCCAGACTAGCTAACCTGCAGACACTGGGGCGTAATAGTGGAGTAATCCGTACACCATGAAACACTACGGTAACCACATAACATCCCGGTCTCAGTAAGAGCGTCCAGACTAGCTAACCTGCAGACACTGGGGCGTAATAGTGGAGTAATCCGTACACCATGAAACACTACGGTAACCACATAACATCCCGGTCTCAGTAAGAGCGTCCAGACTAGCTAACCTGCAGACACTGGGGCGTAATAGTGGAGTAATCCGTACACCATGAAACACTACGGTAACCACATAACATCCCGGTCTCAGTAAGAGCGTCCAGACTAGCTAACCTGCAGACACTGGGGCGTAATAGTGGAGTAATCCGTACACCATGAAACACTACGGTAACCACATAACATCCCGGTCTCAGTAAGAGCGTCCAGACTAGCTAACCTGCAGACCAGACTAGCTAACCTCTCAGCAGAACACTGGGGCGTAATAGTGGAGTAATCCGTACACCATGAAACACTACGGTAACCACATAACATCCCGGTCTCAGTAAGAGCGTCCAGACTAGCTAACCTGCAGACACTGGGGCGTAATAGTGGAGTAATCCGTACACCATGAAACACTACGGTAACCACATAACATCCCGGTCTCAGTAAGAGCGTCCAGACTAGCTAACCTGCAGACACTGGGGCGTAATAGTGGAGTAATCCGTACACCATGAAACACTACGGTAACCACATAACATCCCGGTCTCAGTAAGAGCGTCCAGACTAGCTAACCTGCAGACACTGGGGCGTAATAGTGGAGTAATCCGTACACCATGAAACACTACGGTAACCACATAACATCCCGGTCTCAGTAAGAGCGTCCAGACTAGCTAACCTGCAGACACTGGGGCGTAATAGTGGAGTAATCCGTACACCATGAAACACTACGGTAACCACATAACATCCCGGTCTCAGTAAGAGCGTCCAGACTAGACACTAACCTGCAGACACTGGGGCGTAATAGTGGAGTAATCCGTACACCATGAAACACTACGGTAACCACATAACATCCCGGTCTCAGTAAGAGCGTCCAGACTAGCTAACCTGCAGACACTGGGGCGTAATAGTGGAGTAATCCGTACACCATGAAACACTACGGTAACCACATAACATCCCGGTCTCAGTAAGAGCGTCCAGACTAGCTAACCTGCAGACACTGGGGCGTAATAGTGGAGTAATCCGTACACCATGAAACACTACGGTAACCACATAACATCCCGGTCTCAGTAAGAGCGTCCAGACTAGCTAACCTGCAGACACTGGGGCGTAATAGTGGAGTAATCCGTACACCATGAAACACTACGGTAACCACATAACATCCCGGTCTCAGTAAGAGCGTCCAGACTAGCTAACCTGCAGACACTGGGGCGTAATAGTGGAGTAATCCGTACACCATGAAACACTACGGTAACCACATAACATCCCGGTCTCAGTAAGAGCGTCCAGACTAGCTAACCTGCAGACACTGGGGCGTAATAGTGGAGTAATCCGTACACCATGAAACACTACGGTAACCACATAACATCCCGGTCTCAGTAAGAGCGTCCAGACTAGCTAACCTGCAGACACTGGGGCGTAATAGTGGAGTAATCCGTACACCATGAAACACTACGGTAACCACATAACATCCCGGTCTCAGTAAGAGCGTCCAGACTAGCTAACCTGCAGACACTGGGGCGTAATAGTGGAGTAATCCGTACACCATGAAACACTACGGTAACCACATAACATCCCGGTCTCAGTAAGAGCGTCCAGACTAGCTAACCTGCAGACACTGGGGCGTAATAGTGGAGTAATCCGTACACCATGAAACACTACGGTAACCACATAACATCCCGGTCTCAGTAAGAGCGTCCAGACTAGCTAACCTGCAGACACTGGGGCGTAATAGTGGAGTAATCCGTACACCATGAAACATGAAACACTACGGTAACCACATAACATCCCGGTCTCAGTAAGAGCGTCCAGACTAGCTAACCTGCAGACACTGGGGCGTAATAGTGGAGTAATCCGTACACCATGAAACACTACGGTAACCACATAACATCCCGGTCTCAGTAAGAGCGTCCAGACTAGCTAACCTGCAGACACTGGGGCGTAATAGTGGAGTAATCCGTACACCATGAAACACTACGGTAACCACATAACATCCCGGTCTCAGTAAGAGCGTCCAGACTAGCTAACCTGCAGACACTGGGGCGTAATAGTGGAGTAATCCGTACACCATGAAACACTACGGTAACCACATAACATCCCGGTCTCAGTAAGAGCGTCCAGACTAGCTAACCTGCAGACACTGGGGCGTAATAGTGGAGTAATCCGTACACCATGAAACACTACGGTAACCACATAACATCCCGGTCTCAGTAAGAGCGTCCAGACTAGCTAACCTGCAGACACTGGGGCGTAATAGTGGAGTAATCCGTACACCATGAAACACTACGGTAACCACATAACATCCCGGTCTCAGTAAGAGCGTCCAGACTAGCTAACCTGCAGACACTGGGGCGTAATAGTGGAGTAATCCGTACACCATGAAACACTACGGTAACCACATAACATCCCGGTCTCAGTAAGAGCGTCCAGACTAGCTAACCTGCAGACACTGGGGCGTAATAGTGGAGTAATCCGTACACCATGAAACACTACGGTAACCACATAACATCCCGGTCTCAGTAAGAGCGTCCAGACTAGCTAACCTGCAGACACTGGGGCGTAATAGTGGAGTAATCCGTACACCATGAAACACTACGGTAACCACATAACATCCCGGTCTCAGTAAGAGCGTCCAGACTAGCTAACCTGCAGACACTGGGGCGTAATAGTGGAGTAATCCGTACACCATGAAACACTACGGTAACCACATAACATCCCGGTCTCAGTAAGAGCGTCCAGACTAGCTAACCTGCAGACACTGGGGCGTAATAGTGGAGTAATCCGTACACCATGAAACACTACGGTAACCACATAACATCCCGGTCTCAGTAAGAGCGTCCAGACTAGCTAACCTGCAGACACTGGGGCGTAATAGTGGAGTAATCCGTACACCATGAAACACTACGGTAACCACATAACATCCCGGTCTCAGTAAGAGCGTCCAGACTAGCTAACCTGCAGACACTGGGGCGTAATAGTGGAGTAATCCGTACACCATGAAACACTACGGTAACCACATAACATCCCGGTCTCAGTAAGAGCGTCCAGACTAGCTAACCTGCAGACACTGGGGCGTAATAGTGGAGTAAATCCGTACACCATGAAACACTACGGTAACCACATAACATCCCGGTCTCAGTAAGAGCGTCCAGACTAGCTAACCTGCAGACACTGGGGCGTAATAGTGGAGTAATCCGTACACCATGAAACACTACGGTAACCACATAACATCCCGGTCTCAGTAAGAGCGTCCAGACTAGCTAACCTGCAGACACTGGGGCGTAATAGTGGAGTAATCCGTACACCATGAAACACTACGGTAACCACATAACATCCCGGTCTCAGTAAGAGCGTCCAGACTAGCTAACCTGCAGACACTGGGGCGTAATAGTGGAGTAATCCGTACACCATGAAACACTACGGTAACCACATAACATCCCGGTCTCAGTAAGAGCGTCCAGACTAGCTAACCTGCAGACACTGGGGCGTAATAGTGGAGTAATCCGTACACCATGAAACACTACGGTAACCACATAACATCCCGGTCTCAGTAAGAGCGTCCAGACTAGCTAACCTGCAGACACTGGGGCGTAATAGTGGAGTAATCCGTACACCATGAAACACTACGGTAACCACATAACATCCCGGTCTCAGTAAGAGCGTCCAGACTAGCTAACCTGCAGACACTGGGGCGTAATAGTGGAGTAATCCGTACACCATGAAACACTACGGTAACCACATAACATCCCGGTCTCAGTAAGAGCGTCCAGACTAGCTAACCTGCAGACACTGGGGCGTAATAGTGGAGTAATCCGTACACCATGAAACACTACGGTAACCACATAACATCCCGGTCTCAGTAAGAGCGTCCAGACTAGCTAACCTGCAGACACTGGGGCGTAATAGTGGAGTAATCCGTACACCATGAAACACTACGGTAACCACATAACATCCCGGTCTCAGTAAGAGCGTCCAGACTAGCTAACCTGCAGACACTGGGGCGTAATAGTGGAGTAATCCGTACACCATGAAACACTACGGTAACCACATAACATCCCGGTCTCAGTAAGAGCGTCCAGACTAGCTAACCTGCAGACACTGGGGCGTAATAGTGGAGTAATCCGACTAGCACCATGAAACACTGAAACACTACGGTAACCACATAACATCCCGGTCTCAGTAAGAGCGTCCAGACTAGCTAACCTGCAGACACTGGGGCGTAATAGTGGAGTAATCCGTACACCATGAAACACTACGGTAACCACATAACATCCCGGTCTCAGTAAGAGCGTCCAGACTAGCTAACCTGCAGACACTGGGGCGTAATAGTGGAGTAATCCGTACACCATGAAACACTACGGTAACCACATAACATCCCGGTCTCAGTAAGAGCGTCCAGACTAGCTAACCTGCAGACACTGGGGCGTAATAGTGGAGTAATCCGTACACCATGAAACACTACGGTAACCACATAACATCCCGGTCTCAGTAAGAGCGTCCAGACTAGCTAACCTGCAGACACTGGGGCGTAATAGTGGAGTAATCCGTACACCATGAAACACTACGGTAACCACATAACATCCCGGTCTCAGTAAGAGCGTCCAGACTAGCTAACCTGCAGACACTGGGGCGTAATAGTGGAGTAATCCGTACACCATGAAACACTACGGTAACCACATAACATCCCGGTCTCAGTAAGAGCGTCCAGACTAGCTAACCTGCAGACACTGGGGCGTAATAGTGGAGTAATCCGTACACCATGAAACACTAACACTACGGTAACCACATAACATCCCGGTCTCAGTAAGAGCGTCCAGACTAGCTAACCTGCAGACACTGGGGCGTAATAGTGGAGTAATCCGTACACCATGAAACACTACGGTAACCACATAACATCCCGGTCTCAGTAAGAGCGTCCAGACTAGCTAACCTGCAGACACTGGGGCGTAATAGTGGAGTAATCCGTACACCATGAAACACTACGGTAACCACATAACATCCCGGTCTCAGTAAGAGCGTCCAGACTAGCTAACCTGCAGACACTGGGGCGTAATAGTGGAGTAATCCGTACACCATGAAACACTACGGTAACCACATAACATCCCGGTCTCAGTAAGAGCGTCCAGACTAGCTAACCTGCAGACACTGGGGCGTAATAGTGGAGTAATCCGTACACCATGAAACACTACGGTAACCACATAACATCCCGGTCTCAGTAAGAGCGTCCAGACTAGCTAACCTGCAGACACTGGGGCGTAATAGTGGAGTAATCCGTACGTACAACACCATGAAACACTACGGTAACCACATAACATCCCGGTCTCAGTAAGAGCGTCCAGACTAGCTAACCTGCAGACACTGGGGCGTAATAGTGGAGTAATCCGTACACCATGAAACACTACGGTAACCACATAACATCCCGGTCTCAGTAAGAGCGTCCAGACTAGCTAACCTGCAGACACTGGGGCGTAATAGTGGAGTAATCCGTACACCATGAAACACTACGGTAACCACATAACATCCCGGTCTCAGTAAGAGCGTCCAGACTAGCTAACCTGCAGACACTGGGGCGTAATAGTGGAGTAATCCGTACACCATGAAACACTACGGTAACCACATAACATCCCGGTCTCAGTAAGAGCGTCCAGACTAGCTAACCTGCAGACACTGGGGCGTAATAGTGGAGTAATCCGTACACCATGAAACACTACGGTAACCACATAACATCCCGGTCTCAGTAAGAGCGTCCAGACTAGCTAACCTGCAGACACTGGGGCGTAATAGTGGAGTAATCCGTACACCATGAAACACTACGGTAACCACATAACATCCCGGTCTCAGTAAGAGCGTCCAGACTAGCTAACCTGCAGACACTGGGGCGTAATAGTGGAGTAATCCGTACACCATGAAACACTACGGTAACCACATAACATCCCGGTCTCAGTAAGAGCGTCCAGACTAGCTAACCTGCAGACACTGGGGCGTAATAGTGGAGTAATCCGTACACCATGAAACACTACGGTAACCACATAACATCCCGGTCTCAGTAAGAGCGTCCAGACTAGCTAACCTGCAGACACTGGGGCGTAATAGTGGAGTAATCCGTACACCATGAAACACTACGGTAACCACATAACATCCCGGTCTCAGTAAGAGCGTCCAGACTAGCTAACCTGCAGACACTGGGGCGTAATAGTGGAGTAATCCGTACACCATGAAACACTACGGTAACCACATAACATCCCGGTCTCAGTAAGAGCGTCCAGACTAGCTAACCTGCAGACACTGGGGCGTAATAGTGGAGTAATCCGTACACCATGAAACACTACGGTAACCACATAACATCCCGGTCTCAGTAAGAGCGTCCAGACTAG
>NC_060173.1:6815975-6870975 GCF_021184085.1 Oncorhynchus gorbuscha
CCCAATGCTTTAACGAGTGAGATAGCTACCTAAAACCCCTGATTATTTCATTTGTTTGGATGACTACTAAAGCTAATTGGTAGGGTCATCACGAGAGGTCAACCGATTATGATTTTTCAACGCTGATACCAATACCGATTATTGGAGGAACAAAAAAGACGATTTTTTAAACATTTATTTGTAATAATAACAATTACAACAATACTGAATGAACACTTAACTTAATATAATACATCAATAAAATCAATTTAGCTTCAAGTAAATAATGAAACATGTTCAATTTGGTTTAAATAATGCAAAAACAAAGTGTTGGTGAAGAAAGTAAAAGTGCAATATGTGCCATGTAAGAAAGCTAACGTTTAAGTTCCTTGCTCAGAACATGAGAACATATGAAAGCTATCTGTCTTATCTACACCCTCTCAGTATAACATGAGTCTTCAATATTCCCAGGTAAGAAGTTTTAGGTTGTAGTTATTATAGGAATTATAGGATGATTTCCCTCTATACCATTTGTATTTCATTAACCTTTGACTATTGGATGTTCTTATAGGCACTTTAGTATTTTGCCAGTGTAACAGTATAGCTTCCATCCCTCTCCTCGCTCCTACCTGGGCTCGAACCAGCAACACAACGACAACAGCCACCATCGAAGCAGCGTTACCCATGCAGAGCAAGGGGAACAACTACTAGAAGGCTCAGAGCGAGTGACGTTTGAAACGCTATTAGCGCGGGCTAACGAGCTAGCCATTTCACTTCGGTTACACCAGCCTCGTCTCGGGAGTTGATAGGCTTGAAGTCATAAACAGCGCAATACTTGACGCACAACGAAGAGCAACTGGCAAAACTCATGAAAGTGCTTTTTGAATGAATGTTTACGCACCTGCTTCTGCCTACCACCGCTCAGTCAGATACTTAGATACTTGTATGCTCAGTCAGATACTTAGATACTTGTATGCTCAGTCAGATACTTAGATACTTGTATGCTCAGTCAGATACTTAGATACTTGTATGCTCAGTCAGATACTTAGATACTTGTATGCTCAGTCAGATACTTAGATACTTGTATGCTTGTATGCTCAGTCAGATTATATGCCACGCAGGACACGCTAGATAATATCTAGTAATATCATCAACCATGTGTAGTTAACAAGTGATTATGATTGATTGTTTTTTATGAGATAAGTTTAATGCTAACTAGCAACTTACCTTGGCTTACTGCATTCGCGTAACAGGCAGTCTCCTTGTGGAGTGCAACGAGAAAGAGGCAGGTCGTTATTGCGTTGGACTAGTTAACTGTAAGGTTGCAAGATTGGATCCCCCGAGCTGACAAGGTGAAAATCTGTCGTTCTGCCCCTGAACAAGGCAGTTAACCCACTCTTCCTAGGCCGTCATTGAAAATAAGAATTTGTTCTTAACTGACTAGTTAAATAAAGGTATAAAAAAAAAACACAGATGGAAAATTTAAAATCGGCCATTCCGATTAATCGGTCGACCTCTAGTCATCCATCCCTGGGAGACAACTCCGTGTGGTTTATGCCTGGTGAAACCAGCATGCTAAAGCATGTTGCTGTTTTCGTGCTGAGTATTTCAAATGAAAGCCTTAGTGTGATGTGTGATTTTGAAATAGGTAGCTACATAGAAACAGAGGTCTGGATACATACGTGTCATTTCCAATGTAACACTACTGTAGCCTATAATTATTACTATAATAATTACTATAATTATTATTTTAACAAGTCAAGTCAGTTAAGAACAAATTCTTCTTTACAATGACGGCCTACCCCGGCAACACTGGGCCAATTGTGCGCCACCCTATGGACCTCACAAGCACAGCCAGATGTGATACAGCATGGATTCAAACCAGGGACTGTAGTGATGCTTCTTACACTGAGATGCAGTGCCTTAAACCACAATATCATTTGTAATTGTAGAATTTAGCAGACATTCTAATCCAGAACAATTTACAGTATTGAGTCATTTATCAAACAGTCTTATCAACAGAGACTTAGTGGTAAGCGCATAGATTTTTGTATCTGTCCCACGTGGGAATCAAACCCACAACCCTGGCGTCGCAAGCGCCATGCTCTACCAACTGAGCTTACACGTGAACCACATCTCAGTCGCCGCATAACAACGACGTCACATTACTGTGCCCTGTAAACTCATTATACAGTAAACGACTAACACAGAGCCCACAAAGACTGAGGCAGTGGAACCCTCTTCCTGCATTCCACTCCGTATTGAAAGAGCAACAGGAAGAGAATTGAAAGAGAGAGGAGGCAGTGACAGAGAAGGAGAGACTTGGTTGCGACACAGTTGTGGCTGGAGGGAACGGGAAAGGAAAGACTAGGAGCTGGAAGAGAAGCGTCCCATTTCATTAGAAGAATGCCTGAGTCAGGGGAAGGGAGTGTGTGTGTGTGTGTGTGTGTGTGTGTGTGTGTGTGTGTGTGTGTGTGTGTGTGTGTGTGTGTGTGTGTGTGTGTGTGTGTGTGTGTGTGTGTGTGTGTGTGTGTGTGTGTGTGTGTGTGTGTGTGTGTGTGTGTGTGTGTGTGTGTTAGGGCCCAGTGAGTCAGTCACATAACAAGGAGAGGCCGTAAAAACAGAGGAGAGGGGAAGAGTGGAGGGGAGGGGAGGAGGGGGGAGGTGGGGAGGTGGGGGAGGGGGTTGGGGAGGGGGTTGGGGAGGGGAGGAGGGGAGGTGAGGAGGGGAGGGGGAGGTGGGGAGGAGGTGGGGAGGGGAGGGGAGGAGGGGGAGGTGGGGAGGTGGGGAGGGGAGGAGTGGACGGGAGGAGGGGAGGAGTGGACGGGAGGAGGGGAGGGGGGGATTGAAGAGGTAAAACAACCACATATCACGACCATTGCATGTTCTTCAAAATATCTGCAGAATCATTGGTATTTATTAAAAGTACAGTCAACTCCAGTTCTGTTAAGGTATCCTCTCTAGAATGTAAAGATCAGGAGAAATCCTTCATAGTTTTATGATTCGAACAGAGGGTTGCCCTAAAAGCCCCCCGGAGACAACACGGCCATTCTTCCCTGAGCCATCTGTATTCCACTGAAGATCCATACTCATTTGCTGATCCACATGTTTAAAACGGCTAGACAATCTCCCAACTATGACAACAACAAAATACAAGGTATAGACAATTTCCCATACACAGTCAATACCCAGACAACAGAACAGTTATTTAAATCAGAATTAAGGAAGGGGGGGGGGGGGACTTGAACAGTAGTAGTTTATCTTAAACTGTTTTAAATCGTTAAGTTTTGGCACGACAAGCGGTTCACTGAAAGACTACAGTGTTGGAGAGAACGGTTGGAAAACAATCAGATATCACACAGCTTAATAGTTCCCAGCATCCCCCTTCCCCTGGCAAATAATGTGTTGGGATTCCCCTTGTTTTCAACACTGAAGTATCTATTAACTCAACTCTACAGTATCTGTGGCTCGCTGGGAACTGATACTAAACATTACAATATACCACACACACACACACACACACACACACACACACACACACACACACACACACACACACACACACACACACACACACACACACACACACACACACACACACACACACACACACACACACACACACACACACACACACACACACACATTTATACATAGTTTGGCTTGTCAGGCAGCTGTGAGTGAGCTCAGAGTGCAGCTGTAAGCCACTGGGTTTACAGAGAGAGTGGGAGGATATACACACACACACACACACACACACACAGGAAGTCCGTCCAATCAAGTCCAGGGGACACTTCCTCTTTATCTAGAGGAAACAGACCCGTTGTTTGTCCTTCGCCTCGCTGCTCGCCTTGGCCGCTCGGCCCAACGATTCTTGGTCTTTATCTAACTCTCCCTGTTTTTCTTAACACTAGAACCGCTGGGCCTCAAGGGACTTCAATTCTAGCTAATGAGGGACCTCCCTTCTAGCTAATGAGGGACCTCCCTTCTAGCTAATGAGGGACCTCCCTTCTAGCTAATGAGGAACCTCCCTTCTAGCTAATGAGGAACCTCCCTTCTAGCTAATGAGGAATCTCCCTTCTAGCTAATGAGGAATCTCCCTTCTAGCTAATGAGGAACCTCCCTTCTAGCTAATGAGGAACCTCCCTTCTAGCTAATGAGGAATCTCCCTTCTAGCTAATGAGGAACCTCCCTTCTAGCTAATATAGGGACCTCCCTTCTAGCTAATGAGGGACCTCCCTTCTAGCTAATGAGGAACCTCCCTTCTAGCTAATGGGGAACCTCCCTTCTAGCTAATGAGGAATCTCCCTTCTAGCTAATGACGAACCTCCCTTCTTTGCTAATGAGGCACCTCCCTTCTAGCTAATGAGGGATCTCACTTCTAGCTAATGAGGGACCTCCCTTCTAGCTAATGAGGAACCTCCCTTCTAGCTAATGAGGAACCTCCCTTCTAGCTAATGAGGGACCTCCCTTCTAGCTAATGAGGTTACTCCCTTCGAGCTAATGAGGGATCTCCCTTCTAGCTAATGAGGGACCTCCCTTCTAGCTAATGAGGGACCTCCCTACTAGCTAATGAGGGACCTCACTTCTAGCTAATGAGGGGCCTCCCTTCTAGCTAATAAGGGACCTCCCTTCTAGCTAATGAGGGACCTCCCTTCTAGCTAATGAGGGACCTCCCTTCTAGCTAATGAGGAACCTCCCTTCTAGCTATTGAGGAACCTCCCTTCTCGCTAATGAGGGACCTCCCTTCTCGCTAATGAGGAACCTCCCTTCTAGCTAATGGGGAACCTCCCTTCTAGCTAATGAGGAATCTCCCTTCTAGCTAATGACGAACCTCCCTTCTTTGCTAATGAGGCACCTCCCTTCTAGCTAATGAGGGATCTCCCTTCTAGCTAATGAGGGACCTCCCTTCTAGCTAATGAGGAACCTCCCTTCTAGCTAATGAGGGACCTCCCTTCTAGCTAATGAGGGACCTCCCTTCTAGCTAATGAGGAACCTCCCTTCGAGCTAATGAGGAACCTCCCTTCTAGCTAATGAGGAACCTCCCTTCTAGCTAATGAGGAACCTCCCTTCTAGCTAATGAGGAAACTCCCTTCTAGCTAATGAGGAACCTCCCTTCTAGCTAATGAGGAACCTCCCTTCTAGCTAATGAGCAGTCATTCTGACTGCAACATTCTAAGTGTAATTAAAACTTTTCACATGTAATCGCAAAACAAAAAACATTGTGTTGCGTTTATGAAGGCCTTCGATAGCATTAGAATACGATTTATGTATTTATTCCAAATAACATGATAGTATTTTCCTCTTCATCACTGTTGTGGGACTACAACGGCTGTGCATGTGACTTTGTTTTTTTGGGGGGCAGAGGGAGGTAGCTCCCATCTCTTCTTCATGGTACCAGCCAGGCTTGCTTTCTGTGCAAGCAACTTGTGAAGTGATATTGAAGAGAAGGAAATTGTCCACAGGGGCATTTCGCACCTTGCCGACGTAAGGATTCCACAAGCCTCGTCGTCACATTCTCCGACGCTCGTTCACCTGCTGCCCGATGTGGATCTTTTCCCACATATGAGAAGCCGTTTATCATGAACAATTGCGCACCCCTCACTGTGTAGCCTATTCCCAGGAGGTCAGAGTAGCCTGATAAAGGCTGTTTGGATTCTGTGGACAGATATAGAATACATACCATTTTGAGATTATAATGTAATGTTCTACATTCACAATTGGTTATTTACGTAATTGGTGATTTACGTAATTTTACATTTCCATTTAAGTCATTTAGCAGACGCTCTTATCCAGAGCGACTTACTAATTGGATTGTGCATCGTTTGATACTCCTCATTGATCAACTCACCCATTCTCCCTCTTCCTACACGACCATACTATTTCATCTGTTGCTATGAAGGGCGGCAGGGTAGACTAGTGGTTAGAGTGGAGGGGCGGCAGGGTAGCCTAGTGGTTAGAGTGGAGGGGCGGCAGGGTAGACTAGTGGTTAGAGTGGAGGGGCGGCAGGGTAGACTAGTGGTTAGAGTGGAGGGGCGGCAGGGTAGACTAGTGGTTAGAGTGGAGGGGCGGCAGGGTAGACTAGTGGTTAGAGTGGAGGGGCGGCAGGGTAGACTAGTGGTTAGAGTGGAGGGGCGGCAGGGTAGACTAGTGGTTAGAGTGGAGGGGCGGCAGGGTAGACTAGTGGTTAGAGTGGAGGGGTGGCAGGTAGCCTAGTGGTTAGAGTGGAGGGGTGGCAGGGTAGACTAGTGGTTAGAGTGGAGGGGCGGCAGGTAGCCTAGTGGTTAGAGTGGAGGGGCGGCAGGTAGCCTAGTGGTTAGAGTGGAGGGGCGGCAGGTAGACTAGTGGTTAGAGTGGAGGGGCGGCAGGGTAGACTAGTGGTTAGAGTGGAGGGGCGGCAGGGTAGCCTAGTGGTTAGAGTGGAGGGGCGGCAGGGTAGACTAGTGGTTAGAGTGGAGGGGCGGCAGGGTAGCCTAGTGGTTAGAGTGGAGGGGCGGCAGGGTAGACTAGTGGTTAGAGTGGAGGGGCGGCAGGGTAGACTAGTGGTTAGAGTGGAGGGGTGGCAGGGTAGACTAGTGGTTAGAGTGGAGGGGCGGCAGGGTAGACTAGTGGTTAGAGTGGAGGGGCGGCAGGGTAGACTAGTGGTTAGAGTGGAGGGGCGGCAGGGTAGACTAGTGGTTAGAGTGGAGGGGCGGCAGGGTAGACTAGTGGTTAGAGTGGAGGGGTGGCAGGTAGCCTAGTGGTTAGAGTGGAGGGGCGGCAGGGTAGACTAGTGGTTAGAGTGGAGGGGCGGCAGGTAGCCTAGTGGTTAGAGTGGAGGGGCGGCAGGTAGCCTAGTGGTTAGAGTGGAGGGGTGGCAGGTAGACTAGTGGTTAGAGTGGAGGGGCGGCAGGGTAGACTAGTGGTTAGAGTGGAGGGGCGGCAGGTAGCCTAGTGGTTAGAGTGGAGGGGGCAGCAGGTAGCCTAGTGGTTAGAGTGGAGGGGCGGCAGGTAGCCTAGTGGTTAGAGTGGAGGGGCGGCAGGTAGCCTAGTGGTTAGAGTGGAGGGGCGGCAGGGTAGCCTAGTGGTTAGAGTGGAGGGGCGGCAGGTAGTCTAGTGGTTAGAGTGGAGGGGTGGCAGGGTAGCCTAGTGGTTAGAGTGGAGGGGCGGCAGGTAGCCTAGTGGTTAGAGTGGAGGGGCGGCAGGTAGCCTAGTGGTTAGAGTGGTGGGGTGGCAGGTAGACTAGTGGTTAGAGTGGAGGGGCGGCAGGGTAGACTAGTGGTTAGAGGGAGGGGCGGCAGGTAGCCTAGTGGTTAGAGTGGAGGGGGCAGCAGGTAGCCTAGTGGTTAGAGTGGAGGGGCGGCAGGTAGCCTAGTGGTTAGAGTGGAGGGGCGGCAGGTAGCCTAGTGGTTAGAGTGGAGGGGCGGCAGGTAGCCTAGTGGTTAGAGTGGAGGGGCGGCAGGGTAGCCTAGTGGTTAGAGTGGAGGGGCGGCAGGTAGTCTAGTGGTTAGAGTGGAGGGGTGGCAGGGTAGCCTAGTGGTTAGAGTGGAGGGGCGGCAGGTAGCCTAGTGGTTAGAGTGGAGGGGCGGCAGGTAGCCTAGTGGTTAGAGTGGAGGGGTGGCAGGTAGACTAGTGGTTAGAGTGGAGGGGCGGCAGGGTAGACTAGTGGTTAGAGTGGAGGGGCGGCAGGTAGCCTAGTGGTTAGAGTGGAGGGGGCAGCAGGTAGCCTAGTGGTTAGAGTGGAGGGGCGGCAGGTAGCCTAGTGGTTAGAGTGGAGGGGCGGCAGGTAGCCTAGTGGTTAGAGTGGAGGGGCGGCAGGGTAGCCTAGTGGTTAGAGTGGAGGGGCGGCAGGTAGTCTAGTGGTTAGAGTGGAGGCGCGGCAGGTAGCCTAGTGGTTAGAGTGGAGGGGCGGCAGGTAGTCTAGTGGTTAGGATGTCATAAGGTGAATGCACCAACTTGTAAGTCGCTCTGGATAAGAGTGTCTGCTAAATGACTTAAATGTAAATGTAAATGTAGAGTGGAGGGGCGGCAGGTAGCCTAGTGGTTAGAGTGGAGGGGCGGCAGGGTAGCCTAGTGGTTAGAATGTTGGACTAGTAAGGTTACAAGATTGAATCCCTGAACTGACAAAGTACAAATCTATCGTTTGGCCCCTGAACAAGACAGTTAACCCACTGTTTCCTAGGCTGTCTTCGAAAATAGGAATTTGTTCTTAACTGACTTGCCTAGTTAAATAAAGGTACTAAATATGTGTGAAATTAGTTTTAGGCTTCAGTCAAGTCAATCCCTGCACCCAGGGCTTAGTCAGAGTCAGTCAATGCCCAGAGAGAGCAGGTTAAAGGTGGACACGAGAGTGAAAATTAATTCCTGTCTCGTCTTGTACTTGTCCTGATCCCGCAACAGTTCTATAGCTCCGGAACATTCCTGTCCCTTCCCGAGAAAAATCTCTCCCCTCCCGACCCATGTTCATTTTTTGAGCACAGAAATATTTCGGATTTTGTGTTTTTTTTTTTTTTGGGTGAGTATTGAAAATTATTTCAGTAATGGAATATGCGACTGCGGTATGTGGTTGTCTTACCTATTTTAGTTAAATGCTCTGACTGTAGGCCTAAATCTCTCTGGATGAGAGTGTATTCTATATGACCTATATGACCTGTAAATGGATTAAGACTGGAGGATGAGAACAGAAACCCCAGCAGCACGGTCTACTCAGCACAGCATAAATATGTAGCTTTCAGCTGAACACAGCATAAATCTGTAGCTTTCAGCTGAACACAGCATAAATATGTAGCTTTCAGCTGAACACAGCATAAATATGTAGCTTTCAGCTGAACACAGCATAAATCTGTAGCTTTCAGCTGAACACAGCATAAATCTGTAGCTTTCAGCTGAACACAGCATAAATATGTAGCTTTCAGCTGAACACAGCATAAATCTGTAGCTTTCAGCTGAACACAGCATAAATCTGTAGCTTTCAGCTGAACACAGCATAAATCTGTAGCTTTCAGCTGAACACAGCATAAATCTGTAGCTTTCAGCTGAACACAGCATAAATATGTAGCTTTCAGCTGAACACAGCATAAATATGTAGCTTTCAGCTGAACACAGCATAAATCTGTAGCTTTCAGCTGAACACAGCATAAATCTGTAGCTTTCAGCTGAACACAACATAAATATGTAGCTTTCAGCTGAACACAGCATAAATCTGTAGCTTTCAGCTGAACACAGCATAAATCTGTAGCTTTCAGCTGAACACAGCATAAATCTGTAGCTTTCAGCTGAACACAGCATAAATCTGTAGCTTTCAGCTGAACACAGCATAAATATGTAGCTTTCAGCTGAACACAGCATAAATATGTAGCTTTCAGCTGAACACAGCATAAATCTGTAGCTTTCAGCTGAACACAGCATAAATCTGTAGCTTTCAGCTGAACACAGCATAAATCTGTAGCTTTCAGCTGAACACAGCATAAATCTGTAGCTTTCAGCTGAACACAGCATAAATCTGTAGCTTTCAGCTGAACACAGCATAAATCTGTATAGACTACAGCTGAACACAGCATAAATCTGTATAGACTACAGCTGAACACAGCATAAATCTGTAGCCTACAGCTGAACACAGCATAAATCTGTAGCCTACAGCTGAACACAGCATAAATCTGTATAGACTACAGCTGAACACAGCATAAATCTGTAGCCTACAGCTGAACACAGCATAAATCTGTAGCCTACAGCTGAACACAGCATAAATCTGTATAGACTACAGCTGAACACAGCATAAATCTGTAGCCTACAGCTGAACACAGCATAAATCTGTAGCCTACAGCTGAACACAGCATAAATCTGTAGCCTACAGCTGAACACAGCATAAATCTGTATAGACTACAGCTGAACACAGCATAAATCTGTAGCCTAGAGCTGAACACAGCATAAATCTGTAGCTTTCAGCTGAACACATACGAACAACACATGAACATTTACAACAACAACAAACCCTGAGTGACAGTACTGCATAAATCAATCTATTATGACTCCATTCTTGGCCTCAGATGGCTCGGATTTAGTTAACTACGTGAACAATTGGGTTGGTGGCCTACAGTATTTGATTAAATGCAGCATTTAGGTTTTTACAAGCCAACACTCCTTTCTTGTCAAAGACAACTCCATCCAATTTAGCAAAAACATCTCTCTTTCCTTAGCTCTAATGTTAATGTGAGTGACAGGTCCTTGGCTGGAACAAGACGTTGCAAATGCTGTTGAAGGCTTCATCACTTAGCCTGGTGACAGGTTGGCATCTGACTCTGAGTTAGCCTGGTGACAGGTTGACATCTGACTCTGAGGTAGCCTGGTGACAGGTTGGCATCTGGCTCTGAGGTAGCCTGGTGACAGGTTGGCATATGACTCTGAGGTAGCCTGGTGACAGGTTGGCATCTGACTCTGAGGTAGCCTGGTGATATAGGTTGGCATCTGGCTCTGAGGTAGCCTGGTGATATAGGTTGGCATCTGGCTCTGAGGTAGCCTGGTGATATAGGTTGGCATCTGACTCTGAGGTAGCCTGGTGACAGGTTGGCATCTGACTCTGAGGTAGCCTGGTGACAGGTTGGCATCTGACTCTGAGGTAGCCTGGTGATATAGGTTGGCATCTGACTCTGAGGTAGACTGGTGACAGGTTGGCATCTGACTCTGAGGTAGCCTGGTGATATAGGTTGGCATCTGACTCTGAGGTAGCCTGGTGATATAGGTTGGCATCTGACTCTGAGGTAGCCTGGTGATATAGGTTGGCATCTGACTCTGAGGTAGCCTGGTGATATAGGTTGGCATCTGACTCTGAGGTAGCCTGGTGACAGGTTGGCATCTGACTCTGAGGTAGCCTGGTGATATAGGTTGGCATCTGACTCTGAGGTAGCCTGGTGACAGGTTGGCATCTGACTCTGAGGTAGCCTGGTGATATAGGTTGGCATCTGACTCTGAGGTAGCCTGGTGACAGGTTGGCATCTGACTCTGAGGTAGCCTGGTGACAGGTTGGCATCTGACTCTGAGGTAGCCTGGTGACAGGTTGGCATCTGACTCTGAGGTAGCCTGGTGACAGGTTGGCATCTGACTCTGAGGTAGCCTGGTGATATAGATTGGCATCTGACTCTGAGGTAGCCTGGTGACAGGTTGGCATCTGACTCTGAGGTAGCCTGGTGACAGGTTGGCATCTGACTCTGAGGTAGCCTGGTGATATAGGTTGGCATCTGACTCTGAGGTAGCCTGGTGATATAGGTTGGCATCTGACTCTGAGTTAGCCTGGTGATATAGGTTGGCATCTGACTCTGAGGTAGCCTTGTGATATAGGTTGGCATCTGACTCTGAGGTAGCCTGGTGATATAGGTTGGCATCTGACTCTGAGGTAGCCTGGTGACAGGTTGGCATCTGACTCTGAGGTAGCCTGGTGACAGGTTGGCATCTGACTCTGAGGTAGCCTGGTGATATAGGTTGGCATCTGACTCTGAGGTAGCCTGGTTGGTGACAGGTTGGCATCTGACTCTGAGGTAGCCTGGTGATATAGGTTGGCATCTGACTCTGGGGTAGCCTGGTGACAGGTTGGCATCTGACTCTGAGGTAGCCTGGTGATATAGGTTGGCATCTGACTCTGAGGTAGCCTGGTGACAGGTTGGCATCTGACTCTGAGGTAGCCTGGTGATATAGGTTGGCATCTGACTCTGAGTTAGCCTGGTGACAGGTTGGCATCTGGCTCTGAGGTAGCCTGGTGACAGCCCCCTTCCACACTATCCACTAGGCTACCTGCCGCCCCTCCACTCTAACCACTAGGCTACCTGCCGCCCCTCCACTCTAACCACTAGGCTACCTGCCGCCCCTCCACTCTAACCACTAGGCTACCCTGCCACCCCTCCACTCTAACCACTAGGCTACCCTGCCGCCCCTCCACTCTAACCACTAGGCTAACCTGCCGCCCCTCCACTCTAACCACTAGGCTACCCTGCCGCCCCTCCACTCTAACCACTAGGCTACCTGCCGCCCCTCCACTCTAACCAATAAGCTACCTGCGCCCCTCCACTCTAACCACTAGGCTACCCTGCCGCCCCTCCACTCTAACCACTAGGCTACCTGCCGCCCCTCCACTCTAACCACTAGGCTACCCTGCCACCCCTCCACTCTAACCACTAGGCTACCCTGCCGCCCCTCCACTCTAACCACTAGGCTACCTGCCGCCCCTCCACTCTAACCACTAGGCTACCCTGCCGCCCCTCCACTCTAACCACTAGGCTACCTGCCGCCCCTCCACTCTAACCACTAGGCTACCTGCCGCCCCTCCACTCTAACCACTAGGCTACCCTGCCGCCCCTCCACTCTAACCACTACGCTACCTGCCGCCCCTCCACTCTAACCACTAGGCTACCCTGCCGCCCCTCCACTCTAACCACTAGGCTACCTGCCGCCCCTCCACTCTAACCACTAGGCTACCCTGCCGCCCCTCCACTCTAACCACTACGCTACCTGCCGCCCCTCCACTCTAACCACTAGTCTACCCTGCCGCCCCTCCACTCTAACCACTAGGCTACCCTGCCGCCCCTCCACTCTAACCACTAGGCTACCCTGCCTACCCTCCACTCTAACCACTAGACTACCCTGCCACCCCTCCACTCTAACCAATAGGCTACCTGCGCCCCTCCACTCTAATCACTAGGCTACCTGCCGCCCCTCCACTCTAACCACTAGGCTACCCTGCCGCCCCTCCACTCTAACCACTAGGCTACCCTGCCGCCCCTCCACTCTAACCACTAGGCTACCCTGCCGCCCCTCCACTCTAACCACTAGGCTACCTGCCGCCCCTCCACTCTAACCACTAGGCTACCCTGCCGCCTCTACACTCTAACCACTAGGCTACCCTGCCGCCCCTCCACTCTAACCACTAGGCTACCTGCCGCCCTCCACTCTAACCACTAGGCTACCTGCCGCCCTCCACTCTAACCACTAGGCTACCCTGCCGCCCTCCACTCTAACCACTAGGCTACCCTGCCGCCCCTCCACTCTAACCACTAGGCTACCCTGCCGCCCCTCCACTCTAACCACTAGGCTACCTGCCGCCCCTCCACTCTAACCACTAGGCTACCTGCCTCCCCTACACTCTAACCACTAGGCTACCCTGCCGCCCCTCCACTCTAACCACTACGCTACCTGCCGCCCCTCCACTCTAACCACTAGTCTACCCTGCCGCCCCTCCACTCTAACCACTAGGCTACCCTGCCGCCCCTCCACTCTAACCACTAGGCTACCCTGCCTACCCTCCACTCTAACCACTAGACTACCCTGCCACCCCTCCACTCTAACCAATAGGCTACCTGCGCCCCTCCACTCTAATCACTAGGCTACCTGCCGCCCCTCCACTCTAACCACTAGGCTACCCTGCCGCCCTCCACTCTAACCACTAGGCTACCCTGCCGCCCTCCACTCTAACCACTAGGCTACCCTGCCGCCCCTCCACTCTAACCACTAGGCTACCTGCCGCCCTCCACTCTAACCACTAGGCTACCCTGCCGCCTCACTCTAACCACTAGGCTACCCTGCCGCCCCTCCACTCTAACCACTAGGCTACCTGCCGCCCTCCACTCTAACCACTAGGCTACCTGCCGCCCCTCCACTCTAACCACTAGGCTACCCTGCCGCCCTCCACTCTAACCACTAGGCTACCCTGCCGCCCCTCCACTCTAACCACTAGGCTACCCTGCCGCCCCTCCACTCTAACCACTAGGCTACCTGCCGCCCCTCCACTCTAACCACTAGGCTACCTGCCTCCCCTACACTCTAACCACTAGGCTACCCTGCCGCCCCTCCACTCTAACCACTAGGCTACCTGCCTCCCCTACACTCTAACCACTAGGCTACCTGCCTCCCCTACACTCTAACCACTAGGCTACCCTGCCGCCCCTCCACTCTAACCACTAGGCTACCCTGCCGCCCCTCCACTCTCACCACTAGGCTACCCTGCCACCCCTCCACTCTAACCACTAGGCTACCCTGCCGCCCCTCCACTCTAACCACTAGACTACCCTGCCTACCCTCCACTCTAACCACTAGACTACCCTGCCTACCCTCCACTCTAACCACTAGGCTACCTGCCTCCCCTACACTCTAACCACTAGACTACCCTGCCGCCCCTCCACTCTAACCACTAGGCTACCCTGCCGCCCCTCCACTCTAACCACTAGGCTACCCTGCCGCCCCTCCACTCTAACCACTAGGCTACCCTGCCGCCCCTCCACTCTAACCACTAGGCTACCTGCCGCCCCAGTTAAAGGGGTTGTGTGTGAACATGTGTTTTGATGTAGCATATTGTATGTATATGATCATAAGAGTAGTTACAAATAAATTAAACTGACATTTAAAAAGCAACACACAAACATCCATTGTTCTTAAACCTTTGACGACTGATCAAATCAAATCAGATGTTATTGATCACATACGCGTGTTTACCAGATGTTATTGATCACATACGCGTGTTTACCAGATGTTATTGATCACATACGCGTGTTTACCAGATGTTATTGGTCACATACGCGTGTTTACCAGATGTTATTGGTCACATACGCGTGTTTACCAGATGTTATTGATCACATACGCGTGTTTAACAGATGTTACTGGTCACATACGCGTGTTTACCAGATGTTATTGATCACATACGCGTGTTTACCAGATGTTATTGATCACATACGCGTGTTTACCAGATGTTATTGATCACATACGCGTGTTTAACAGATGTTATTGATCACATACGCGTGTTTACCAGATGTTATTGATCACATACGCGTGTCTACCAGATGTTATTGGTCACATACGCGTGTTTAACAGATGTTATTGGTCACATACGCGTGTTTACCAGATGTTATTGATCACATACGCGTGTTTACCAGATGTTATTGATCACATACGCGTGTTTACCAGATGTTATTGGTCACATACGCGTGTTTACCAGATGTTATTGGTCACATACGCGTGTTTACCAGATGTTATTGATCACATACGCGTGTTTACCAGATGTTATTGGTCACATACGCGTGTTTAACAGATGTTATTGTGGGTGCAGCAATAGTTTTGTGTTTCTAGCTCCAACAGTGATCTAACAAGTAATTACAATAGGCTGAGTGTTATTCTTAGAACTATGAAAGCATTTTTACCATAACGTGACGTGACCTTCAGCAAGACTACACAATCCCACATACAGCGAGAACCATTTGGAAGATATTCAGAAAGCAGGTGGAATTCAAATGCATGTCGGTGTAAACCAGAGAAACATATACCAAAGACTTTTTTTTGTCTTTTTACAAAAACCAGAGGAAAAAAGCACACACACCTCTCCTCCTATCTCGAACCGTGTAAATGATTTTGTCTGACACACTAAAAAAGTGTCATTTTCACAGTGTATCTCAATAACAAAGATACTGAACCCATTACAGGGTTACTCAGGTACTGAACCCATTATAGAGTTACTCAGGTACTGAACCCATTACAGGGCTACTCAGGTACTGAACCCATTACAGGGCTACTCAGGTACTGAACCCATTACAGGGCTACTCAGGTACTGAACCCATTATAGAGTTACTCAGGTACTGAACCCATTACAGGGTTACTCGGGTACTGAACCCATTACAGGGCTACTCGGGTACTGAACCCATTGTAGAGTTACTCAGGTACTGAACCCATTACAGGGCTACTTAGGTAATGAACCCATTACAAGGCTACTCGGGTACTGAACCCATTATAGAGTTACTGAGGTACTGAACCCATTACATCACACACATTAAATGAAGAGTCCTCCAGCGATAGAAAAAAGCCATTTTTGGCCAATAGATAGATACTCCATTTAGTTCCTGGCTCTCAGTGGACAAGTGTTTGCAAGTGAGTGCGCGCGTGTGTGTGTGTGTGTGTGTGTGTGTGTGTGTGTGTGTGTGTGTGTGTGTGTGTGTGTGTGTGTGTGTGTGTGTGTGTGTGTGTGTGTGTGTGTGTGTGTGTGTGTGTGTGTGTGTGTGTGTGTGTGTGTGTGTGTGTGTGTGTGTGTGTGGACCGCATCCTGGTGAATGGTGCCGGAGGGAGGAGCAGAGTGGGGCTGATAGGATGCGAGAACACAGAGCGCACTGACCTACCGGGCCTGGTTTCGCCTGCCTGCCTGCCTGCCTGATTCACTGCTTGTCTGCCAGTCTGTCTTCCTGATTTACTGTCTGTCTGTCTGTCTGTCTGTCTGTCTGTCTGTCTGTCTGTCTGTCTGTCTGTCTGTCTGTCTGTCTGTCTGTCTGTCTGCTTCACTGCTTGTCTGCCAGTCTGTCTGCCTGATTTACTGCTTGTCTGTCTGACTGTCTACCTGCTTGTCTGTCTGTCTTCCTACCTGTTTGTCTACCTGCTTTACTAAATGCCTGGCTGCCTAAACCAGTTGATACAGATACATACCTGGGTGGATAAGGGTCTGTCTGTCTGTCTGTCTGTCTGTCTGTCTGTCTGTCTGTCTGTCTGTCTGTCTGTCTGTCTGTCTGTCTGTCTGTCTGTCTGTCTGTCTGTCTGTCTGTCTGTCTGTCTGTCTGTCTGTCTGTCTGTCTGTCTGTCTGTCTGCTTCACTGCTTGTCTGCCAGTCTGTCTGCCTGATTCACTGCTTGTCTGCCAGTCTGTCTTCCTGATTTACTGTCTGTCTGTCTGTCTGTCTGTCTGTCTGTCTGTCTGTCTGTCTGTCTGTCTGTCTGTCTGTCTGTCTGTCTGTCTGTCTGTCTGTCTGTCTGTCTGTCTGTCTGTCTGTCTGTCTGTCTGTCTGTCTGCTTCACTGCTTGTCTGCCAGTCTGTCTGCCTGATTTACTGCTTGTCTGTCTGACTGTCTACCTGCTTGTCTGTCTGTCTTCCTACCTGTTTGTCTACCTGCTTTACTAAATGCCTGGCTGCCTAAACCAGTTGATACAGATACATACCTGGGTGGATAAGGGAATGGGGAAGAAAGAGAGAGAGAGATGAGAAAATGTAAAATTGGCTTTTTACCAAATTACCGTACAACAGACCATGTATTCACCCTGCACACCCTAATTGACAAACAAACAAACCAAAACAAAGACAAAGACTTCTCATGCTTTGTTGATTTCAAAAAAAGGCCTTTGACCCAATCTGGCATGAGGGTCTGCTATACAAATTGATGGAAAGTGGTGTTGGGGGTAAAACATACGACATTATAAAATCCATGTTCACACACAACAAGTGTGCGGTTCAAATTGGCAAAAAACACACACATTTCTTCACACAGGGTCGTGGGGTGAGACAAAGATACAGCTTAAGCCCCACCCTCTTCAACATATATATCAACGAATTGGCGCGGGCACTAGAAAAGTCTGCAGCACCCAGCCTCACTCTACTAGAATCCGAAGTCAAATGTCTGCTGTTTGCTGATGATCTGGTGCTTCTGTCACCAACCAAGGAGGGCCTACAGCAGCACCTAGATCTTCTGCACAGATTCTGTCAGACCTGGGCCCTGACAGTAAATCTGTTTGTAGGTGACCAAATACTTATTTTCCACCATAATTTGCAAATAAATTCATTAAAAATCCTACAATGTGATTTTCTGGATTTTTTCCCCTCATTTTGTCTGTCATAGTTGAAGTGTACCTATGATGAAAATTACAGGCCTCTCATCTTTTTAAGTGGGAGGACTTGCACAACTGACTAAATACTTTTTTGCCCCACTGTACCTTGGCCTAAACATCAGCGCCACAGGTAACTTCCACAAAGCTGTGAACGATCTGAGAGACAAGGCAAGAAGGGCATTCTATGCCATCAAAAGGAACATAAAAGTCAACATACCAATTAGGATCTGGCTAAAAATACTTGAATCAGTCATAGAGCTCATTGCTCTTTATGGTTGTGAGGTCTGGGGTCCGCTCACCAACAAAGAATTCCCAAAATGGGACAAACACCAAATTGAGACTCTGCATGCAGATTTCTGCTACAATATCCTCCGTGTACAACGTAGAACACCAAATAATGCATGCAGAGCAGAATTAGGCCGATACCCACTAATTATCCAAATCCAGAAAAGAGCTGTTAAATTCTACAACCACCTAAAAGGAATCGATTCCTAAACCTTCAACAACAAAGCCATCACCTACAAAGAGATTAACCTGGAGAAGAGTCCCCTAAGCAAGCTGGTCCTGGGGCTCTGTTCACAAACGCAAGCAGACCCCACAAAGACCCAGGACAGCAACACAATTAGACCCAACCAAATCATGAGAAAACAAAAAGATAATTACTTGAAACACATTGCACACACTCCCTGCCTCACACAGGAAGCGGCGCAGGTCCTAATCCAGGCACTTGTCATCTCCCGTCTGGATTACTGCAACTCGCTGTTGGCTGGGATCCCTGCCTGTGCCATTAAACCCCTTCAACTCATCCAGAACGCCGCAGCCCGTCTGGTGTTCAACCTTCCCAAGTTCTCTCACGTCACCCCGCTCCTCCGTTCTCTCCACTGGCTTCCAGTTGAAGCTCGCATCCGCTACAAGACCATGGTGCTTGCCTACGGAGCTGTGAGGGGAACGGCACCTCAGTACCTCCAGGCTCTGATCAGGCCCTACACCCAAACAAGGGCACTGCGTTCATCCACCTCTGGCCTGCTCGCCTCCCTACCACTGAGGAAGTACAGCTCCCGCTCAGCCCAGTCAAAACTGTTCGCTGCTCTGGCCCCCCAATGGTGGAACAAACTCCCTCACGACGCCAGGACAGCGGAGTCAATCACCACCTTCCGGAGACACCTGAAACCCCACCTCTTTAAGGAATACCTAGGATAGGATAAGTATTCCCCCCCTTTAAGATTTAGATGCACTATTGTAAAGTGTCTGTTCCACTGGATGTCATAAGGTGAATGCACCAATTTGTAAGTCGCTCTGGATAAGAGCGTCTGCTAAATGACTTAAATGTAAATGTAATGTAAATGCAAAGAATTAACAAAAAAAACAGAGCAAACTAGAATGCTATTCGGCCCTAAATAGAGAGTACAAAGTGGCAGAATACCTGACCACTGTGACTGACACAAAATTAAGGAAATTACTATGTACAGACTCAGTGAGCATAGCCTTACTATTGAGAAAGGCCGCCGTAGGCAGACCTGACTCTCAAGAGAATACAGACTATGTGCTCACTGCCCACAAAATGAGGTGGAAACTGAGCTGCACAACCTCGTACCAAATGTATGACCATATTAGAGACACATAGAGAGAGGGAAAGAGAGAGCAGAGAGGGAATGAGAGAGCAGAGAGGGAGAGAGAGCAGAGAGGGAAAGAGAGAGCAGAGAGGGAGAGAGAGCAGAGAGGGAGAGAGAGCAGAGAGGGAAAGAGAGAGCAGAGAGGGAGAGAGAGCAGAGAGGGAAAGAGAGAGCAGAGAGGGAAAAAAGAGAGCAGAGAGGGAAAGAGAGAGCAGAGAGGGAGAGAGAGCAGAGAGGGAAAAAAGAGAGCAGAGAGGGAAAGAGAGAGCAGAGAGAGAGAGCAGAGAGGGAAAGAGAGAGGCTCTGAATCCCACCATGTGGAACCATCTGCAGATTGATTCATTTAATCTCTTTAATGAGTGACATTTAGGCAGCGGAGCACACTGTCATCCCCTAAATGCAGCAGGGCTACTGTCATCCCCTAAATGCAGCAGGGCTACTGTCATCCCCTAAATGCAGCAGAACCACTGTCATCCCCTAAATGCAGCAGAACCACTGTCATCCCCTAAATGCAGCAGAACCACTGTCATCTCCTAAATGCAGCAGAACCACTGTCATCCCCTAAATGCAGCAGGGCCACTGTCATCCCCTAAATGCAGCAGGGCTACTGTCATCCCCTAAATGCAGCAGGGACACTGTCATCCCCTAAATGCAGCAGGGCCACTGTCATCCCCTAAATGCAGCAGGGCCACTGTCATCCCCTAAATGCAGCAGGGCCACTGTCATCCCCTAAATGCAGCAGGGACACTGTCATCCCCTAAATGCAGCAGGGCTACTGTCATCCCCTAAATGCAGCAGGGCTACTGTCATCCCCTATATGCAGCAGGGCCACTGTCATCCCCTAAACGCAGCAGGGCCAGGGACTAGGAGGCTCACACCTTAATATCTTCTATCCAGACCTGGATTGGTCTAGATTGGGTGGGGACAGAGAATACACATCGGCACAGCCCTTTTCCTTGACTCTTTCTGGCTATGTGTGTGTGTGTGTGTGTGTGTGTGTGTGTGCATGTTATTAGGCAAGTATAATGATTGTTTTGCGAGTTATGTAAACAATGTAGTTCCATCGCTTGCCACAGGGTGTTGAACGGTAGGCTATTATTACATTGTTATTAATTGTTATTAATGTTAAAGAGATACTTCAGGAGTCAGATGAACTGGGGGATACTCTGCATCCTGTATGAAGGAAGTTATACGTCCGTTTCGCAGGGAAGTTGCTAACTAGCGCTAGCGCAATTGCTAACTAGCATTAGTGCAATGACTGTAAGTCTTTCGGTATCTGCTAGCACGCTAGTCATTATGCTAGCGCTAGTTAGCAACTTCCCCTCAAACTGCACACAGAGACATACAAATGGTATTCATGAGTTCATTTGACTCAGAAGAAGATCTCTTTAACTGGCTGCGTTGTGTGGTTTTGGATATTGTTTGGGTTAGCCTACAATGGACTAATGCAGCTGTCCACTATTGTTATAGCTTACTCAAGTAAGACTGATTTTATACTGCGGTATGCTCACTTGATTAAACAACACAATGTCTCTTCAATCATTTCAGTAAGTATGTAAGAGGCTCTCTCTCCTGTGGACATAACTTCTAGATCCGGGCAACACACAATTTCCCATGTGAATAAGCGGGTGTACAGTGTGTGTGTGTGTGTGTGTGTGTGTGTGTGTGTGTGTGTGTGTGTGTGTGTGTGTGTGTGTGTGTGTGTGTGTGTGTGTGTGTGTGTGTGTGTGTGTGTGTGTGTGTGTGTGTGTGTGTGTGTGTGTGTGTGTGTGTGTGTGTGTGTGTGTGTGTGTGTGTGTGTGTGTGTGTGTGTGTGTGTGTTGGCAGCTGTTCTACCATCAACACATTACTATATTTCCTTTCTTTGACAAGGCAAATAAAATAAAAACTTCCCACCCGGTCGCAACACATACAGGGAACAATGTGCAATGTGTGTAAGTGTGAATATTTCTCTCCCCTTTCAAACCATTTAGCTCCCAGATATTAGAGACAGGGTTAGTAGCCCTGATTTGGGAAGAAAATAAAGAGAGAAAAAGAGGGAGAGAGAGAGAGGGAGAAAGGGAGGGAGAGAGAGAGACAGAGATGCTCACTGCCCACAAAATGAGGTGGAAACTGAGCTGCAATGCCTATCCTCCTGCCAAATGTATGACCATATTAGAGAGACATATTTCCCTCAGATTACACAGATCCACAAAGAATTTGAAAACAAACACAATGTTGATAAACTCCCATATCTACTGGGTGAAATTCCAGTGTGCATCACAGCAGCAAGATGTGTGACCTGTTGCCACAAGAAAAGGTCAACCAGTGAAGAACAAACACCATTTTAAATACAACCCATATTTATGTTTACTGTTAATTTGTATTGTCTATTTCACTTTGTTTGTTAACATGTGTTTCCCATGCCAATAAAGCCCCTTGAATTGAGAGAAAGAGAGAGAGAGAGAGAGAGAGAGAGAGAGAGAGAGAGAGAGAGAGAGAGAGAGAGAGAGAGAGAGAGAGAACAGAGAGAGAGAGAGCAACAGAGAGATATAGGGAGACAGGGAGAGAGAGGGAGACAGAGAGAGAGAGAGAGAGAGAGCAACAGAGAGATATAGGGAGACAGGGAGAGAGAGAGACAGGGAGAGAGAGAGAGAGCAACAGAGAGAGAGAGAGCAACAGAGAGATATAGGGAGACAGGGAGAGAGAGGGAGACAGAGAGAGAGAGAGAGAGCAACAGAGAGATATAGGGAGACAGGGAGAGAGAGAGACAGGGAGAGAGAGAGAGAGCAACAGAGAGAGAGAGAGCAACAGAGAGATATAGGGAGACAGGGAGAGAGAGAGACAGGGAGAGAGAGAGAGAGCAACAGAGAGAGAGAGAGAGCAACAGAGAGATATAGGGAGACAGGGAGAGAGAGGGAGACAGAGAGAGGGAGAGAGAGAGAGCAACAGAGAGAGAGAGAGAGCAACAGAGAGATAGAGGGAGACAGGGAGAGAGAGAGACAGGGAGAGAGAGAGAGCAACAGAGAGAGAGAGAGCAACAGAGAGATATAGGGAGACAGGGAGAGAGAGGGAGACAGAGAGAGGGAGAGAGAGAGAGCAACAGAGAGAGAGAGAGCAACAGAGAGATAGAGGGAGACAGGGAGAGAGAGAGGGAGAGAGAGAGAGCAACAGAGAGAGAGAGAGCAACAGAGAGAGAGAGAGACGGAGATAAGCAACATGTAGGTCTGTACATGATGTTAGCCCAACACAATAATCATGAAAGGGGAGGACGCAGTCACTCAGTCAGTCAGAGCCAGTGAGCCAGAGCCAGTCAGCCAGAGACAGTCACTCAGTCAACCAGAGCCAGTCACTCAGTCAACCAGAGCCAGTCATTCAGTCAACCAGAGCCAGTCACTCAGTCAGTCAGAGCCAGTGAGCCAGAGACAGTCACTCAGTCAGCCAGAGCCAGTCACTCAGTCAGCCAGAGCCAGTCAGTCAGAGCCAGTCAGCCAGAGACAGTCACTCAGTCAGCCAGAGCCAGTCACTCAGTCAGCCAGAGCCAGTCACTCAGTCAGCCAGAGCCAGTCAGCCAGAGCCAGTCACTCAGTCAGCCAGAGCCAGTCACTCAGTCAGCCAGAGCCAGTCATTCAGAGCCAGTCAGCCAGAGCCAGTCACTCAGTCAGCCAGAGCCGGTCAGCCAGAGCCAGTCACTCAGTCAGCCAGAGCCAGTCAGCCAGAGCCAGTCACTCAGTCAGCCAGAGCCGGTCAGCCAGAGCCAGTCACTCAGTCAGCCAGAGCCAGTCAGCCAGAGCCAGTCACTCAGTCAGCCAGAGCCAGTCACTCAGTCAGCCAGAGCCAATCAGCCAGAGCCAGTCAGCCAGAGCCAGTCAGCCAGAGCCAGTCACTCAGTCAGCCAGAGCCAGTCACTCAGTCAGCCAGAGCCAGTCACTCAGTCAGCCAGAGCCAGTCAGCCAGAGCCAGTCACTCAGTCAGCCAGAGCCAGTCAGCCAGAGCCAGTCACTCAGTCAGCCAGAGCCAGTCAGCCAGAGCCAGTCAGCCAGAGCCAGTGAGAGGTATGTGTTTGTCTTCCATCTTGTTGGGTTCTTACCCTGCAGTGTGGAGCACTAAACTTGTAGAAATAGAATGACTAGAACAGGTGGTATTTCTATGGTATTTCTATGGTATTTCTATACAACAAGTGCAGGCAGCAGCAAACCTCTTTATACAGAGCAACAATGGAATGGGACAATTCAGCGCCCCAGGCCAGTAACTAATCTATGACCAGGCAGCTTCCATGTTTTGAAACCCTATACTCACTGGCTTGTGCAGTATAATAAATAGAGAGATATAATGGTGTGTGGTTATACACATTGTTTATAGGGATCATTTGAAAGGGGAAATTAAAAAATACCTGACATTCATGTGTGCATTGTCATCAGGGACAGTCATCTTGAGATTTCAAAATAACCCTTCTTCGATGCCATTTAACAAAAAAAAATGTTTGTATTTTCTTTAACTAGACAAGTCAGTTAATAACAAATTCGTATTTACAATGACGGCCTACCCCGGTCAAACCCGGACGATGCTGCCAGCATCTTGACTATCATCAATGATCAATATAGAGGTTTGAAACCTCTCTACTATCATACTGTACTCCAGCTAATATCTAATGGAAAGGTGGACTCCCACATGGTTCCATTATGTGATTAATGTGAACTGTCAGTAAACTCCTGCCCTAGAGCCAAGGTGCATCCAATTGAGACAGCTCGAGACGTTCCCATCTGGTGACCCCGCACGGCGTGGGAGACAAACCTCCGTTATGACGGGACCCCTGGGCAGCGAGCGTTCCCTGCTGTCACTTCGAGTGGGAAAGATGTCTTAGTTGCCTGACATACATCCACTTTTTGACTTTCAACTCTCTCCAATGTCGGCAGTCTGCTCTCTCTCTCTCTCTCGCCACAGAGAGGCAAGCTAACTGGTAAATGCAGTTTGTCAACGGTGCTTATAATACCAGAGATTAAATGTAAATGCTTCTTGCAAGATACATGTTAGCATCATACATGCAATGAACATTCCACATGAATGTAGCCCATCGTTAGTTTATTCAACAGTGTGGAAGTAGGCTATACATTGTGTTTAATATAATGCACCCCTGACAACAGGCTATATATATCTTGAAAAATGCTGCAATGCATTGGCTAAAACAACATCGATAATTAAAAGTTCAACAGGCTTTATACTCCCAAACCGAATGACTTCCACTAATCTTAGTTGATAAACAGTCTTGGACGATGTTCGACAGAACAAAATGGGATATATTTATGAAAACGAACACGTACAAAGATTTCCTCTACCCAATACTGACAATCCATTGAATATAAAGTCTTTCACGTATTAAAATCATTGAATAAATATTGTGTTGTGTAATCAAGTGTGCATACCCACGGTATAAAATCAATCTTACTTGAGTAAGCTATAACAATAGTGGACAGCTGCATTAGTCCATTGTAGACTAACCCAAACAATATCCAAAACAAAATATTGTACTCAACAGTCAGTGCACACAACACAGTCAGTTAATAACACATGAATAACAATGTAATAATTGTCTTCATGTTTCAACGTTATAGCCAACCATTCAACAGAAACTCCGTGGCAAACTTAGAAGCGAGGTAACAACATTTTTACATAACAGATTTTCCCATCATTTGTTTTCTCCGTCACGTTTTTCCCATAATCGACTTATAACACATTCGGAGTTGGTTCAAATTGAATACAGCTCGTAGGCCAACAACTAAATACTAACGCGACTTGCTAGGTAGGTAACATTGACTATTCTTACCTCAAAACTGCAGGTTTGTCCAGAACCTCAGCGCCAGCTCTATGGTGTTCTCTCCACAAAATATGTCAGAATATAGATTTAAATCAGTGCAGGGAAAACAATATAAAGATTGAAAGAAACAGCCAGATTGGAGATGTGTGCCCGAGGAAAGAACAACAAGCCTTTAGACTTCAGTCTTCAGCCAATAAATTAGTCGCGGATAACTATAGCACCAATTTAGTCACGCAGTCTTGTAGCGGAGTAAAAGAGATCCGTAAGACAAACAGTTTTGTCCGGAACTCCCAGACCATACCGCACGTTGTAAAGCACCGATCCGTCCAGGCGGTGGTTCAGCCCCCAGGGGCGGGCACTCAGCCTAGTTGGCCACGCCTCCTCCTAACTCATTTACTCTTTTGAATTAGATGGTGAACAATATAATAATAACATTGCACAGATGAAAGGACCGTAAGAACAGTATATTGAATTAATTAAATGCAGTTTAATTATAAAAAATAAAAATGCCAAAGAAAACGCACCTCCCCCATAAACACAAGAAGAATAAGAAATCTTTAGTGGGTGGAGAGAGCACGAGGCTGGGGGGACAAGTGTTTTTTTGGAGCCCCTCGTGTCACTGAATCTACTACAGATGGGAGAGCAAGATAAGTGAGTCCTGAGACTTGTCTCAGAAGGTCGTGACACTGACATTCCCTGTGGCATGTATCTGTGATAGATACCCCAAAAACCTTGTTTTATAGTGTGTATGTATTATTCTCTACTAGCCCAAACCAAACAAGAACATTTGAATACAGACTGAAATTGTCAGGGTTTTGAGTTAAATTAGAAGAGAGAGAGAGAGAGAAAGAGAGAGAGAGAGAGAGAGAGAGAGAGAGAGAGAGAGAGAGAGAGAGAGAGAGAGAGAGAGAGAGAGAGAGAGAGAGGGAAAGAGAAGAGAGAAAGAGAAGAGAGAGAGAGAAGAGAGAGAGAGAGAAAGAGAGTGTGTGTGTGTGTGTGTGTGTGTGTGTGTGTGTGTGTGTGTGTGTGTGTGTGTGTGTGTGTGTGTGTGTGTGTGTGTGTGTGTGTGTGTGTGTGTGTGTGTGTGTGTGTGTGTGTGTGTGTGTGTGTGTGTGTGTGTGTGTGTGTGTGCGTGCGTGCGTGTGCGTGTGTGTTTTTCCTGCGTTTTGTATGCGTGTTTGTGCATATGTGTGTATATGTGTGTGTGTCTGTGCATGTGTGTATACAGATGTAGTATCTTCATTTGATCACTCTTTTGTTGATGAGAATGTTCTTGCAAAGCAGGAAATGCAAACTTGTAGTCTATTCAAGGTTTAAAAAGGCGTGTAAAGTTTGTCATTTCCACTTGAACATTTCAGACGTGATTTGCCCTATCGTAAAATGTATCAACCCCTACAAAAACTGGCCATTAATTATAATCTACATGATAATTCACTTATCCCACTGCTACAGGATTATTTTTCCTTCTGTATTAAACCGGATCAAATTAAAAGCCGACATCAGTAGGCGCCTGAGCAATGGATCAAAGAGGGCAGCTGCAGAGCCACTTTCAAAATAAGGCTGAAAAAGTATGTTTTTTACACACCCACATTTTTTTTGTTGACCCGAAAATTATCATGATCACAACTGTGTGTGAGCGTGTGTAGGGCGTATTAGCAGCTGTCTGGTGTTTAAAACACAGGGCACGGAGAGGACAGAGGTCCTTTAACGAGAAGACCCTCCTCCCCCCAGTCTTACACACACACACAAAAAAAGGTCCAATGAAGTATTTATCTCAAAGTTCACTATGTGTTCTGTGTGTGTCTGTTGGCTTTCCTCCAATCAGCAGCATAGGAACCATGGTCAGTGGACTGTTTCAGCCAATCAGTGACTGATCACATTAATCCTGAGAGGAAACACAGCAGTGAGTAAAGGTTTGTCCTGAATTTCACTATATTCCCTATGTACTGTATGTAGTGCACTCGTTTTGTCCAGAGTCCTTCTCTAAAGTAGTGCATTATATATATAGGGAATCGGATGCAATTAGGGCTGCTGCCTCCATGGTTCCTTAGATGTATAGCCCTGTTCATTAGAGGTGTAAACAATAGAGGTGTCAACTCCGTGTTTACTCAGGCACAGCCAGTGACCACGCTGTCAATAACAGGCAGGGCCATTCTTTAATTTGGGCTGTGTTTGAAGTGAACAGTAAAAAGTCATAGCATAGATAGTTTAAAGTCTAACCTAGATAGCTTATAGTCTAGCCTAGATAGTTTATAGTCTAGTCTAGATAGCTTATAGTCTAGCCTAGATAACTTATAGTCGAGCCTAGATAGGAAATAATATTGCCTAGATAGTTTATAGTCTAGCTTAGATAGTTTATAGTCTAGTCTAGATAGCTTATAGTCTAGCCTAGATAGTTTATAGTCTAGCCTAGATAGTTTATAGTCTAGCCTAGATAGGAAATAATATTGCCTAGATAGCTTATAGTCTGGCCTAGACAATTTATAGTCTAGCTTAGATAGTTTATAGTCTAGCCTAGATAGTTTATAGTCTAGTCTAGATAGTTTATAGTCTAGCGTAGATAGTTTATAGTCTAGTCTAGATAGTTTATAGTCTAGTCTAGTTTATAGTCTAGTCTAGATAGTTTATAGTCTGGCCTAGATAGTTTATAGTCTAGCCTAGATAGTTTATAGTCTAGTCTAGATAGTTTATAGTCTAGCGTAGATAGTTTATAGTCTAGTCTAGATAGTTTATAGTCAACCTTATAGTCTAGCCTAGATAGGAAATAATATTGCCTAGATAGCTTATAGTCTGGCCTACACAATTTATAGTCTAGCCAAGATAGTTTATAATCTAGCCTAGATAGTTTATAGTCTAGCCTAGATAGCTTATAGTCTTGCCTAGATAGCTTATAGTGTAGCCTAGATAGCTTATAGTCTAACCAAGATAGCGTATACTCTAGCCTAGATAGCTTATAGTCTAGCCTAGATAGCTTAGAGTCTAGCCTAGAGAGCAAATAGTCTAGCCTAGATAGTTTATAGTCTAGCCTAGATAGTTTATAATCTAGCCTAGATAGCTTATAGTCTAACCTAGATAGTTTATAGTCTAACCTAGATAGCTTATAGTCTAACATAGATAGCTTATAGTCTTGCCTAGAAAGCTTACAGTCTTGCCTAGTAAGTTTACAGTCTAGTCTAGATAGTTTATAGTCTTGCCTAGATTGCCTATAGTCTATCCTAGTTAGTTTATTGTCTAGCCTAGATAGCTCATAGTTTAGCCTAGAAATTTTATAATCTATCCTAGATATTTTATATACTAGCCTAGATAGCTTATAGTCTAGCCTACATATTTTACAATCTAGCCTAGTTAGCTTAAAGTGTAGCCTAGATCGCTTTTAGTTTAACCTAGATAGCTTATAGTCTAACCTAGATAGGTTATAGTCTAGCCTAGATAGCTTATAGTCTAGTCTAGATAGCTTATATTCTTGTCTAGATAGCTTATAGTCTAGCCTAGATAGCTTAGAGTCTAGCCCAGAGAGCAAATAGTCTAGCCTAGATAGGTTATAGTCTAGCCTAGATATCTTATAGTCTTGCCTAGATTGCCTATAGTCGAGCCTAGTTAGTTTATAGTCTAGCCTAGATAGTTTGTAGACTAGCCTAGATATCTTATAGTCTAGCCTAGAAATCTTATAATCTAGCCTTGATAGCTTATAGTTTAGCCTAGATAGCTTATAGTTTAGCCTAGATAGTTTATAATCTAGCCTAGATAGTTTATAGTCTATTCTACATAGTTTGTAGACTAGCCTAGATATCTTATAGTCTAGCCTAGAAATTTTATAATCTAGCCTAGATAGCCTATTGTCTAGCCTATACAGCTTATAGTGTAGCCTAGATAGCTTTTAGTTTAACCTAGACACCTTATATTCTAGCCTATTTAGTTTATAGTCTAGCATAGATAGCTTGTAGTCTAACCGAGATAGGTTATAGTCTAGCCTAGATGCCTAATAGCTCATATAGTAGAAATGTTATAATCTATCCTAGCCTAGATAGTTTATAGTCTATTCTACATAGTTTGTAGACTAGCCTAGATATCTTATAGTCTAGCCTAGAAATTTTATAATCTAGCCTAGATAGCGTATAGTCTAGTCTAGATATCTTATATTCTTGCCTAGATAGCCTATAGTCTAGCCTAGATAGTTTATAGTTTAGCCTAGATAGTTTATAATCTATCCTAGATAGTTTATAGTTTAGCCTAAATAGTTTATAGTCTATTCTACATAGTTTGTAGACTAGCCTAGATATCTTATAGTCTAGCCTAGAAATTTTATAATCTAGCCTAGATAGTTTATAGTTTAGCCTAAATAGTTTATAGTCTATTCTACATAGTTTGTAGACTAGCCTAGATATCTTATAGTCTAGCCTATACATTTTATAATCTAGCCTAGATAGCCTATTGTCTAGCCTAGAGAGTTTATGGTCTAGCCTAGATTGCTTATAGTCTAGCCCACTTATCCAATAGTCTAGCCTACTTATCCTATTGTCTAGCCTAGATAGTATGTAGTGTAGTCTAGATAGTTTATAATCTAGCCTAGATAGTTTGTAGTCTAGCCTCGATATCTTATAGTCTAGCCTAGATAGCCTCTAGTCTAGCCTATACAGCTTATAGTGTAGCCTAGATAGCGTATAGTTTAGCCAAAATACCTTTTCGTCTAACCTAGGTAGCTTGTATTCTAGCCTAGAAAGCTTATAATGTAGCCTAGATAGTTTATAGTTTAACCTAGATAGCTTATAGTCTAACCTATATAGTTTATAGTGTAGCCTAGTTAGTTTATAGTCTAGCGTAGATAGCTTGTAGTCTAGCCTAGATAGCTTATAGTATTGCCTAGGAAGCTTATAGTCCAGCCTAGATAATATGTAGTCTAGCCTAGATAACTTATTGTCTTGCCTGGATAGTTTATAGTCTAGCCTACATTGCTTATATTCTAGCCTAGATAGTTTATAGTCTAACCTAGATAGCTTATATTCTAGCCTATTTAGTTTATAGTCTAGCGTAGATAGCTTATAGTCTAGCCTAGCTATTTTATAGTCTTGCCTAGATATTTTATAGTCTAGCCTAGATATTTTATAGTATTGACTACGAAGCTTATAGTCTAGCCTAGATAATATGTAGTCTAGCCTAGATAGCTTATTGTATAGCCTATATATCTTATAATCTAGCCTAATTAGTTTATAGTCTAACCTATATATCTTATATTCTAGCCTAGATAGCCAATAGTCTAGCCTAGAAAGTTTATAGTTTAGACTAGATAGTTTATATTCTAGCCTGGTTATCTTATAGTCTAGCCTAGATAGCAAATAGTCTTGCCAAGATAGTTTATAGTCTAGGCTAGATAGAGTACAGTCTCGAGTCTAGCCTATAGTCTAGCCTAAATAGTTTATATTTTAACCTCAATATTTTATAGTCTATTTTAGATATTTTATAATCTAGCCTAGATAGTTTATAGTCTATCATATATATCTTATAAACTAGCCTAGATAGTTTATAGTCTAGCCTAGATACTTTATAATCTAGCCTAGAAAGTTTATAGTCTAGCCTAGATAGTTTATAGTCTAGCCTAGATAGTTTATAGTCTAGCCTAGATACTTTATAATCTAGCCTAGAAAGTTTATAGTCTAGCCTAGATAGTTTATAGTCTAGCCTAGATAGTTTATAGTCTAGCCTAGATAGTTTATGGTCTAACCTAGATCATTTATAGTCTAGCCGAGATAGTTTATAATCTATCCTAGATTGACTACAGTCTAGCCTAGATAGTTTATAGTTTACCTTGATAGCTTATAGTCTAGCCTAGATAGTTTATAGTATTGCCTAGATAGCTTATAGTTTAGTTTAGATAATATGTAGTCTAGCCTAGACAGTTTATTGTCTAGCCTAGATAGTACATAATCTAGATTAGATAGTTTATATTCTAGCCTGGTTATTTTATAGTCTAGCCTAGAGATAGCAAATAGTCTAGCCAAGATAGCTTACAGTCTAAGCTAGATAGTGTACAGTCTACCCTAGGTAGTTTATAGTATTGCCTAGATAGCTTATAGTATTGCCTGGAAAGCTTATAATTTAGCCTAAATAGCAAATAGTGTATCCTAGATAGTTTATAGTCTAGCCTAGATAGCTGATAGTATTGCCTAGATAGTTTATATTCTAGCCTAGATAGCCAATAGTGTAGCCTAGATAGCTTATAGTCAAGCCTAGATATCTTATAGTATTGCCTAGATAGTTTATATTCTAGCCTAGATAGACAATAGTGTAGCCTAGATAGCTCATAGTCAAGCCTAGATAGCTTATAGTATTGCCTAGATAGTTTATAGTCTAGCCTAGATACTGTGTATTTAGCCTTGATAGCTTATAGTCTAGCCTAGATAGCCAATAGTGTAGCCTAGATAGCTTAGAGTCAAGCCTAGATAGCCAATAGTCTAGCCTAGATAGCCAATAGTCTAGCCTAGATAGCCAATAGTCTAGCCTGGATAGTCTATAGCCTAGATAGTTTATAGTCTAGCCTAGATAGCTTCTAATCTAGCCTAGATTGTTTATATCCTAGCCCAGATATCTTATAGTCTAGCCTAGGTTGCCTATAGTCTAGCCTAGATTGCTTATACTCTAGCCTAGATAGTTTATAGTTTAACCTAGATATCTCATAGTCTAGCCTAGATACTTTATAATCTAGCCTAGATAGTTTATAATCTATCCTAGATAGTTTATAATCTATCCTAGATTAATCTAGTCTCGATAATTTATAGTCTAGCCTAAATATCTTATTGTTTTGCCTAAATAGTTTATAGTCTAGCCTCGATAATTTATAGTCTAGCCTAAATAGCTTATTGTTTTGCCTAAATAGCTTATAGTCTAGCATCAATAATTTATAGTCTAGCCTAGATAGTTTATAGTCTATAATTCTCAGCCAAACGTACAAATAATATTTTTAGAAAAAAGGAACATTTGCTATCTAACTGGGAGTCTCGTGAGTGAAAACATCCGAAGCTTATCAAAGGTAAACGATTTAATTTGATTGCTTTTCTGATTTTCGTGACCAGGTTGCCTGCTGCTAGCTAGGCTTAATGCTATGCTAGGCTATCGATAAACTTACACAAACGCTTGTCTTGCTTTGGCTGTAAAGCATCATTTCAAAATCTGAGATGACAGGGTGATTAACAAAATGCTAAGCTGTATATCAATATATTTCACTTGTGATTTCATGAATATTTTCTGGTAATATGATTTGACTGTGGCGCCGTGCTATTCAGCGGCTGCTGACGAAAATGATCCCGCGACAGGGATAGGTAGCGTAAAGTTTACTCCGTTTAGATGTTAATCCATAGAGAGACATAGGCCTAAAATATGATAAGACTTATGAGATATTTAACAGGCTCATACATACTTATTACAAGTTATGAAGTATTCAACTTTGACAATTGTCTTGCTGTCGGTGCAGTGGAAATTTTAAACCTGAGAAAATAGTTTTTTAACAGAAATGACAACTAGGTGAGCAGTCCTACTGAACACTATAAGCAGAATATAAAATCTTAGCATTGATGTCCACACTCTAATACACACACACACACACACACACACACACACACACACACACACACACACACACACACACACACACACACACACACACACACACACACACACACACACACACACACACACACACACACACACACACACACACACACACACACACACACACACACTCATTTCACCAGCCCACACTTCAAACACACACACACTCCCCCTTGCAGCCTCATTCTGTCAGGGGGCATCAGACAGCACCATACGCCATGCCTGCCCTCTCCACGGCTCCAGGAGGAGGGAGGAGACCCAGGGTCGCGGTGCAGTCTGTCCATGTCACAGTGCCTCTTTCTGGGCTTGGCGAGCAGGGCCACCTCCTGGATCCCCTCCAAGATGAGACCCAGGGAAGTCGTGCAGTCTGGCCTTGCCACAGTGTCTCTTTCTGGGCGCAGGGGGGCGCAGGGTAGGATACAGCATCATTCAATGAACAGCCTAGGAACAGGGGCAGAACGACAGATTTGTACCTTGTCAGCTCAGGGGTTTGAACTTGCAACCTTCCGGTTACTAGTCCAACGCTCTAACCACTAGGCTACCCTGCCGCCTCTCCACTCTAACCACTAGGCTACCCTGCCGCCCCATCCTCCCCCATCCTCCTCCATCCTCCCTCCATCCTCCCTCCATCCACCTCCATCCTTCCTCCATCCTCCCTCCATCCTCCTCCATCCTCCCTCCATCCATCTCCATCCTTCCTCCATCCTCCTCCATCCTCCCTCCATCCACCTCCATCCTTCCTCCATCCTCCTCCATCCTCCCTCCATCCACCTCCATCCTTCCTCCATCCTCCTCCATCCTCCCTCCATCCACCTCCATCCTTCCTCCATCCTCCTCCATCCACCTCCATCCTTCCTCCATCCTCCTCCATCCTCCCTCCATCCACCTCCATCCTTCCTCCATCCTCCTCCATCCTTCCTCCATCCTCCTCCATCCTTCCTCCATCCACCTCCATCCTTCCTCCATCCACCTCCATCCTTCCTCCATCTACCTCCATCCTCCTCCATCCTCCCTCCATCCTTCCTCCATCCACCTCCATCCTTCCTCCATCCTCCTCCATCCTTCCTCCATCCACCTCCATCCTTCCTCCATCTACCTCCATCCTCCTCCATCCTCCCTCCATCCTTCCTCCATCCATCCATCCTCCCATCCTCCTCCTCCATCCACCTCCATCCTTCCTCCATCCTCCTCCATCCTTCCTCCATCCTTCCTCCATCTATCTCCATCCTCCTCCATCTACCTCCACTACTCCGTCCCCTCACCCTCCTCATCCCTCTCCACCCCCCTCCTCATCCCTCTCCACCCCCCCCCCCCTCCTCATCCCTCTCCATCCCCCCCTCCTCATCCCTCTCCATCCCCCCTCCTCATCCCTCTCCACCCCCCCCCCCTCATCCCTCTCCACCCCCCCTCCTCATCCCTCTCCACCCCCTCCTCATCCCTCTCCACCCCCCTCCTCATCCCAAACTCCATCCCCCTCCATATCCCTGTTATCCACCCCCTCCTCATCCCCATTCCACCCCCATCCTCTCCACCCCCCTCTCCTCATCCCTCTCCACCCCCCCTGTATTATTATGTTTTCATCCCTCTCCACCCCCTCCTCATCCCTCTCCACCCCCCCATCCTCTCCACCCCCTCTCCTCATCCCTCTCCATCCCCCTCCTCATCCCTCTCCACCCCCCCCCTCCTCATCTCTCTCCACCCCCCTCCTCATCCTCTCCATCCCCCCTCTCCTCATCCCTCTCCACCCCCTCCTCATCCCTCTCCACCCCCCCTCCTCATCCCTCTCCATCCCCCTCCTCATCCCTCTCCACCCCCTCCTCATCCCTCTCCATCCCCCTCCTCATCCCTCTCCACCCCCCAACCCTCCTCATCCCTCTCCACCCCCCCTCCTCATCCTCTCCACCCCCCTCCTCATCCTCTCCACCCCCTCCTCATCCCAAACTGCGGGAGAATTATCCATATGTTGTTATCCATTTCTGTTTCATATGGAATGTTGCTCCATTTCCATTTCATTTGGAGTTTTCATTTTCCACAGCGAGGACATAACATATTTTAATGTATTATTATGTTTTCCGATCTCACTGTGTGTGTGTGTGTGTGTGTGTGTGTGTGTGTGTGTGTGTGTGTGTGTGTGTGTGTGTGTGTGTGTGTGTGTGTGTGTGTGTGTGTGTGTGTGTGTGTGTGTGTGTGTGTGTGTGTGTGTGTGTGTGTGTGTGTGTGTGTGTGTGTGTGTGTGTGTGTGTGTGTGTGTGTGTGTGTGTAGTCTATGTCAACTTCATTTTTTAAAGCGGAATTCTAATTGACCAGAAAAGAGCCTGGTCTACTGCCATGTTTTGGTCATGTGTGTTTCAATAGACCCTGGGTTTGGTTTGTACAGCTGAGTAATGGGTCTACAGTATATGATTGATGATTGATCATGTAGACAAGACACATTTATGGTCAGGGAGTCTGAAAGGGAAACTGAAGGGAGGGACACTGGGAAGAAGGGAGACTGGGAGGGAGACTGGTAGGAAGACTGGGATCGAGGGTTGGTAGAGGGAGAATGGGAGGGAGGGAAGGAGATTGGTAAGGAGACTAGAAATGAGGGAGACTGGTGGGAGGGAGACTGGTAGGGAGACTAGGAATGAGGAAGACGGGTGGGAGGGAGACTGGTAGGGAGACTAGGAATGAGGAAGACGGGTGGGAGGGAGACTGGTAGGGAGACTAGGAATGAGGAAGACGGGACGGAGGGAGACTGGTAGGGAGACTAGGAATGAGGAAGACAGGTGGGAGGGAGACTGGGAAGGAGGGAGACTGGGAGGGAGCGAGGGAGGGAGCCTGGGAGGGAGGGAGCCTGGGAGGGAGGGAGACTGGGAGGGAGGGAGACTGGGAGGGAGGGAGACTGGGGGGGGTGAGACTGGGAGGGAGTGAGACTGGGAGGGAGTGAGCCTGGGAGGGAGGGAGACTGTGAGGGAGGGAAACTGGGAGGGAGGGAAACTGGGAGGGAGGGGGACTGGGAGGGAGGGAGACTTGGAGGGAGGGAGCCTGGGAGGGAGACTGGAAGAGAGGAAGGGAGGGAGACTGGGAGGGAGGGAGACTGGGGGAGCGAGACTGGGAGGGAGCGAGGGAGGGAGCCTGGGAGGGAGTGAGACTGGGAGGGAGTGAGACTGGGAGGGAGTGAGCCTGGGAGGGAGGGAGACTGGGAGGGAGGGATGGAGTGAGACTGGGAGGGAGGGAGACTGGGAGGGAGGGAGACTGGGAGGGAGGGAGGGAGTGAGACTGGGAAGGAGGGAGACTGGGAGGGAGGGGGAGGGGGAGGGAGGGAGGGACTGGGAGGAGAGACTGGGAGGGAGTGAGACTGGGAGGGAGTGAGCCTGGGAGGGAGGGATGGAGTGAGACTGGGAGGGAGGGAGACTGGGAGGGAGAGAGACTGGGAGGAAGGGAGGGAGTGAGACTGGGAGGGAGGAAGACTAGGAGGGAGGGAGACTGGGAGGGAGTGAGCCTGGGAGGGAGGGAGACTGGGAGGGAGGGATGGAGTGAGACTGGGAGGGAGGGAGACTGGGAGACTGGGAGGGAGGGAGACTGGGAGGGAGGGAGGGAGGGAGACTGGGAGGGAGGGAGACTGGGAGGGAGGGAGTGAGACTGGGAGGGAGTGAGACTGGGAGGGAGGAAGACTGTGAGGGAGGGAAACTGGGAGGGAGGGAGACTGGGAGGGAGGGAGACTGGGAGGGAGGGAGCCTGGGAGAGAGAGGGAGGGAGACTGGGAGGGAGGGAGCCTGGAAGGAGGGAGACTTGGAGGGAGGGAGACTAGGTGGGAGACTGGGAGAGGGAAGGGATGGAGACTGGGAGGGAGGGAGACTGGGAGGGAGGGAGACTGGGAGAGAGGAAGGGAGACTGGGAGGGAGGGAGACTGGGAGAGAAGGAGACTTGGAAGGAGGGAGACTGGGAGGGAGACTGGAAGGGAGGAAGGGAGGGAGACTGGGAGGGAGGGAGACTGGGGGGGAGACCGGGAGGGAGAATGGGAGAGAGGAAGGGAGGGAGACTGGGAGGGAGGGAGACTGGGGGGGACTGGGAGGGAAGGAGACTGGGAGGGAGACTGGGAGGGAGGGAGACTGGGGGAGACTGGGAGGGAGGGGGGAGACTGGGAGGGAGAGACTGGGAGGGAGGAGACTTGGAGGAGACTGGGAGGGAGGGAGACTGGGAGGGAGGGAGGGAGACTGGGAGGGAGGGAGACTGGGAGGGAGGGACTGGGAGACTGGGAGGGAGGGAGACTGGGATGGGAGGGAGGGAGACTGGGAGGGAGGGAGACTGGGATGGACTGGGAGGGAGGGAGACTGGGAGGGAGGGAGGGAGACTGGGAGGGAGGGAGACTGGGAGGGGAGGGAGGGAGACTGGGAGGGAGGGAGGGAGACTGGGAGGGAGGGAGGGAGACTGGGAGGGAGGGAGAGACTGGGAGGGAGGGAGGGAGACTGGGAGGGAGGGAGACTGGGAGGGAGGAAGGTACAAAGGGTTTGTGTGGGATACAGATACAGATACAGATCTGACTTGAAGACTTTAGATTTGGAGTTATAATTTGTGGTTTGGGAAGCTGGGAGCCTGGTTCATTACCTGCCTGGAGTTAAGCCTCAAGACTGTGGTCTTCCAGAAGTTGGGTTTCTGAGAGCGGTCTGGAGGGTCTGGAGGTCTGGAGGGTCTAGAGGGTCTGGATGTCTGGAAGGTCTAAAGGGTCTAGAGGGTCTGGAAGTTTGGAGGGTCTAGAGGGTCTGGGGTCTGGAGGTCTGGAAGTTTGGAGGGTCTAAAGGGTCTGGAGGGTCTAGAGGGTCTAGAGGGTCTGGAGGTCTGGAAGTTTGGAGGGTCTAAAGGGTCTGGAGGTTTGGAGGGTCTAGAGGGTCTAGAGGGTCTGCACATGAGAACATGCTTATGTTGTTTTTCCAGGCCCTACACAGCCATAACTCTCACCACTGTCTAAGCACCCTTCTAGGCACACACACACACACACACACGCACACACACACACACACATATATATTGTCCTATATACACATATATACTGTATTCGTCCTGTATTTGGGGGTATGTGTCTCTCTGTTTATACTTTATTACCTTTATTGTGAAGGAATCATTTTCACATCGTGGTCAATACCTTCCGGGCCTGAATTCTAAATTCTGAAATGGAACTCACCCAGGTGGTTTGGGTTTCATCACTTGAATCAACTTTGGGATATTTTCTCTGCCAATTCCTGCCTGGATACGGTACCCACTTCCTTAGCAACCGCATGGCCGACGGCTATTTCTGCGTGTGTGATGCAGACATGAGCTTTGGATGTGTGTGTGTCTTTGTGTGTGTGTGTGCGTGTGCGTGTGCGTGTGCGTGTGCGTGTGCGTGTGAGTGTGTGTGTGTGTGTGTGTGTGTGTGTGTGTGTGTGTGTGTGTGTGTGTGTGTGTGTGTGTGTGTGTGTGTGTGTGTGTGTGTGTTTGTGTGTGTGTGTGTGTGTGTGTGTTTGTGTGTGTGTTTGTGTTTGTGTGAGTGTGTGTGTGATGGAGACAGGGGACAGCAGCTTCAGGCCTCAGCTGTTGATGGAATCATATTCCTTTTTCTCATTACTGAGACCAGAACCACCAGGTCTGTCTGTCACACACACACAAAGACGCACACGCAAGGACACGTACACACACGTACACACAAAGACGCACACACACACACACGTACACACAAAGACGCACACACACACACACGTACACACAAAGACGCACACACACACACAAAGACACAGACACACACAAAGACACACACACACACACAAAGACGCACACGCAAGGACACGTACACACACAGACGCACACACACACACAAAGACACACACACACACACAAAGACGCACACGCACGCACAAAGACACACAGACACACACACAAAGACGCACACGCACGCACACGTACACACAACACACAGACGCACACAAAGACACACACACAACACAAAGACACACACACACACACAAAGACGCACACACACACAATCCGTGTGTGTGTCAGTCAGTCTGTCTGTTAAGGACCACCAAACTGTGTCCACAGTAGGCCCTATAAGGATAGGTGGCCTATCCTCTGTAAACAGCATCTATCAAATATCATTGGAACAGTGTGTGTGTGTGTGGAAACATCAGTAACATACACTATATACGCAAAAGTATGTGGACACCCCTTCAAATGAGTGGATTCAGCTGATTGCTGACAGGTGTATGAAATTGAGCACACAACTATGCAATCTCCATAGACAAACATTGGCAGTATAATTGTATTTATTTATTTGACCTTTATTTAACTAGGCAAGTCAGTTAAGAACAAATTCTACTTTTCAATGACGGCCTAGTGGGTTAACTGCCTGTTCAGGGGCAGAACGACAGATTTGCACCTTGTCAGCTCGGGGATTCAAAACTTACAACCTTCCGGTTACTCGTCCAACGCTCTAACCATTAGGCTACCCTGCCTCCTCGAGAATGGCTCAGTGACTTTCAACATGGCACGGTCATAGGATACCACCTTTCCAACAAGTCAGTTTGTCAAATTTCTGGCCTGCTAGAGCTGCAACTTTAAGTGATGTTATTGTGAAGTGGAAATGTCTCGGAGCAACAACGGCTCAGCTGCAAAGTGGTAGGCCACACAACGGGACCGCCGAGTGCTGAAGCACGTAACGCGTCTTTCCTCAGTTGCAACACTCCACTACCGAGTTCCAAACTGCCTCGTGAAGCAACGTCAGCACAATAACTGTTTGTCGGGAGTTTCATGAAATGGGTTTCCATGGCAACCAAACACAAGCATAAGATCACCATGCGCAATGCCAAGTGTCATCTAGAGTGGTGTAAAGGCTCGCCGCCATTGTACTTTGGAGCAGTGGAAACGCGTTCTCTGGAGTGATGAATCACGCTTCACCATCTGGCAGTCCGACGGACTAATCTGTTTGTTTTTTTGGCGGATGCCAGGAGAACGCTACCTGCCCGACTGCATAACTGTAAAGTTTGGTGGAGGAGGAATAATGGTCTGGGGCTGTTTTTCATGGTTTGGGCCCCTTAGTTCCTGTGAAGGGAAATCTTAACGCTACAGTGACATTCCAGATGAATCTGTGCTTCCAACTTTGTGGCAACAGTTTGGGGAAGGCCCTTTCCTGTTTCAGCATGACAATGCCCCTGTGCACAAAGTGAGGTCCATACAGAAATGGTTTCTCGAGACATCGGTGTGGAAGAACTTGACTGGCCTGCACAGAGCCCTGATCTCAACCCCATCGAACACCTTTGGGATTAATTGGAAAGCAGACTGTGAGCCCGAAGGCCTAATTGCCCAACATCAGTGTCTGACCTCACTAATGCTCTTGTGGCTGAATGGAAGCAAGTCCCCTCAACAATGTTCCAACATCTAGTGGAAAGCCTTCCCAGAAGAGTGGAGGCTGTTATAGCAGCAATGTTCCAACATCTAGTGGAAAGCCTTCCCAGAAGAGCAGAGGCTGTTATAGCAGCAATGTTCCAACATCTAGTGGAAAGCCTTCCCAGAAGAGCGGAGGCTGTTATAGCAGCAATGTTCCAACATCTAGTGGAAAGCCTTCCCAGAAGAGCGGAGGCTGTTATAGCAGCAATGTTCCAACATCTAGTGGAAAGCCTTCCCAGAAGAGTGGAGGCTGTTATAGCAGCAATGTTCCAACATCTAGTGGAAAGCCTTCCCAGAAGAGTGGAGGCTGTTATAGCAGCAATGTTCCAACATCTAGTGGAAAGCCTTCCCAGAAGAGTGGAGGCTGTTATAGCAGCAATGTACCAACATCTAGTGGAAAGCCTTCCCAGAAGAGCGGAGGCTGTTATAGCAGCAATGTTCCAACATCTAGTGGAAAGCCTTCCCAGAAGAGCGGAGGCTGTTATAGCAGCAATGTTCCAAAATCTAGTGGAAAGCCTTCCCAGAAGAGCGGAGGCTGTTATAGCAGCAATGTTCCAACATCTAGTGGAAAGCCTTCCCAGAAGAGTGGAGAGGCTGTTATAGCAGCAATGTACCAACATCTAGTGGAAAGCCTTCCCAGAAGAGTGGAGGCTGTTATAGCAGCAATGTTCCAACATCTAGTGGAAAGCCTTCCCAGAAGAGTGGAGGCTGTTATAGCAGCAATGTTCCAACATCTAGTGGAAAGCCTTCCCAGAAGAGTGGAGGCTGTTATAGCAGCAATGTTCCAGCATCTAGTGGAAAGCCTTCCCAGAAGAGCGGAGGCTGTTATAGCAGCAATGTTCCAACACCTAGTGGAAAGCATTCCCAGAAGACTGGAGGCTGTTATAGCAGCAGTGTTCCAACATCTAGTGGAAAGCCTTCCCAGAAGAGCGGAGGCTGTTATAGCAGCAATGTTCCAACATCTAGTGGAAAGCCTTCCCAGAAGACTGGAGGCTGTTATAGCAGCAATGTTCCAACATCTAGTGGAAAGCCTTCCCAGAAGAGTGGAGAGGCTGTTATAGCAGCAATGTTCCAACATCTAGTGGAAAGCCTTCCCAGAAGACTGGAGGCTGTTATATCAGCCATGTTCCAACATCTAGTGGAAAGCCTTCCCAGAAGAGTGGAGGTTCTGTTTCCCAGAAGAGTGGAGGCTGTTATAGCAGCAAAGGGGGGACAAACTCCATATTAATGCCCATGATTTTAGAATGAGATGTTCGTCCACATACTTTTGGTCATGTAGCATACATGGGATATAATAATCTGAAAAACAAAGTTTAATTACATATCAACATTATTAACTCATCAACTCATCAACTGTTGCTCTTCTGTTGTGGTGAATGTATATAAAATCACCTTGATTATCGTATCGTAACAACATTTTATTTGATCAACAGAACTTGTTTAAAGTGTGATGTTTATACACTCCCCTCTACTGTAATGGTAACACAAAGTTGAATCGCAAATGACTGAGATAATTAGCTACTTGATTGTGATGGAGTTGAGAGAAAGTTGTACCATTAGTAGAATAAGAAGAAGAAGAGGAGGAAGAAGAAGACGAAGAAGAAGAGGATGAAGAAGAAGAAGAATGTTTTTCAATGTTTACTTGACTGTACATGCAGAGGAACTGTAGCTCTGTGAGTCATTCAGGCACCGCCAAACACCTAAAGACAGGGAATACCACGAGACAAGAAAACCAAAACAAAACAGATTGAGTTACAACGCTCACTACAGCAATGACTGTGTGTTTTGTTTTGGATTCGGTTTCCTTGGTTTACCTTCCTGCTGGAAATCTGATGACGATGATGTCCTAGCTAAAGAACAATGTCCAAGAAGCATAGGACAGCAGCTGTGCAATTACCTTTTAAGGAAGTAGTTCTTGAATGAAAGAGGAGCTGCTGTCCTCTTTAGGCACCGGTACTCATTTACATTTTACCGTACACTCTTAGATAAAAAAGGGCTCCAGAAAGGTTATTCGGTTCTCCCCGTATGAGAGCCCTTTTTGATTCCAGGTAGAACCCTTTTGGGTTCCGCGTAGAACCCTCCGTGGAAAGGGTTCTACATGGAACCAAAAAAAGGGTTCTACAAAGAATTATCTTAAGCCGAATAAACCATTTTTGGATACAGATAGCAACTTCTGTTCTAAGAGTGTACAGGGTTTCATATTTTAGAGCCAATATGTTAAAGCCTATAGCTGCAGGTAAACAGGTGCTTGGTGAACATCAGCCCCAAATTAGCATAAAGCACGGGTATGTTTTGAGAATGGTGACGTCAAACAATGTGTTGTTTGCTACCAGAGGGAATTATAGACTGGTAATTAGATACATGTCCACCGAACACTGACAATCTCTCTCTCTGGCTGTATATAGACAGAGGCAGTCCAATTCTAATCTTTTTCCCACTAATTTATCTTTTGTCCAATCACATCAGATCTTTTCACATTAGATTTTTTTCAGAGCTGATCTGATTGGTCAAAAGACCAATTAGTGGTATTTTGACTAATCATAATTGGGCTGTCTGTTTCAATGCAGCCAATGTGTCTGATGTCTGTTAACAACTGGATCCTGGTCAGCCCTGGATCCTGGTCAGTCTATACACACATTTTTCAAAAGTGCCGCTGCATCTCAGACACTGCATCTCAGTGATAGAGGCGTCACTACAGACCCTGGTTCAATTCCAGGCCGTATCACAACCGGCTGTGATTGGGAGTCCCATAGGGCGGAGCACAATTGGCCCAGTTAGTAGTTTGGCCGGGGGAGGCCGAAATTGTAAATAAGAATTTGTTCTTAACTAACTTGCCTAGTTAAATAAAAGTTACATAAAAAATAAAGGGACAAAGGACTAATTATAGACTTGACAGAACAAGCAAAGTGATGGTGGTTCTGAAATGAGCATTTATCCTTCAGCTGGATCGATAGTGTCACACAATGCAGCTTCAATCCCGGCAGAGATCACATCAGGGTTGGGGTCAATTCCATTTCAATTCCAAAGTTAACCTAATTCCAATTCCACGTTTTTTTCCTAATGGAAAAACATTAAAGAGCATTAGATTTGGAATTTCAGTGGTGTACTTCCTGAATTGACTGGAATTGAAATTAAATTGACCCCAACATCGTGGAATATGAATAATGTAGGCCTTTGCACTTTGTCTGTGTAGTAAGCTTTCGCTTCGGAAAAAAAGCAGCTGCTAAGTGGTAAATTGTTTATTTTTCCTCCACACAATGTTGAGGTACTTTTTATCCAACAACCCAGTGTCACACAAAAAAAACTGTGCTTTGATCTGCTGTATCAAAGATTCTGACAGAGGAAACCGTGCTCTAATAGTCCCCTCCCCCTCTCTGTTATTACCCAATAGGCGCCCCCTATTTTCCCAGGTGGTATTAGATAGAACACCTGTGGGGAAAACAACCTGTCGTCACCAAGGTTACCCCATAAACTCACTGCAACAACAACAGAAAACTTTTTCAAATGTTTTTGTCGTCTGTTTGTTTTAGTCAATAACAAAAATACATTTTAGAAAAGTACAACAATATCTAAAGATTCCTTTTCAACATTGTCCTCTCCCGAGCGTTGTCACTACTTAGAAAAACATAATATTGTTGGGTTTCCCTCATGTCCCCTTTCCACGACTTGAGTCTGTTTTCCCCCAATTTGTGGGTGTGGTCGAGGGGAATTCCTTATCATTAAGTGAAAATCAACTTGTCCTATTGGAGAACTCTGCCCTACTGGTTAAATAAAATACACAAAAATCGTTGTTTGGGCCCAACAAAAACTGTAAAATAAGGAAATCAGATCATTGGTATTTTAATTTAGGGAATATGTTCCCAAGTGTTCCCACGCAGAAATAGAAAGGGAATATGTGATCATATCCCAATGTAATAAAAGTTTTAAATTATTCTGTTTTTTATCAAATACTGTATTTGTTTGGGATTCTTGCGGTCAATGGTTCATTTTAACATCAGAGGCGGAGACCAAGAGCCCAGAGCTCATCATCAAGTCACACACTATGGTACTGGCACATCTAGAAATTGACGCTTGGCAGCGAGACACGTGAGACTGAGAGGAAAATCAAAAATGTAATCCTGCTTCTGATAAGATATTTAGACCCCTGAGGGATGAAACGCTGGTTCACTTTGATAGCATTCCCAGTCACCATTGATCTCTTGTCAGACAAATGAAACATTTACACGAGGAAAAGATGGAACATAGAAAAACATTGTTTAAAAACCCCTCTCTCTCTGAAATAAATCTAGCTCTACCTTTCTATCTGAGGACAGTAGGAACACAGTATTGTTATCATTTCTGTCTGACTGTCTATTACCTCTGTTTCTATGTCCTCTGCTTCTATGTCCTCTGTTTCTATGTCCTCTGTTTCTATGTCCTCTGTTTCTATTACCTCTGTTTCTATGTCCTCTGTTTCTATGTCCTCTGTTTCTATGTCCTCTGTTTCTATGTCCTCTGTTTCTATTACCTCTGTTTCTATGTCTCTGTTTCTATGTCCTCTGTTTCTATGTCCTCTGTTTCTATGTCCTCTGTTTCTATGTCCTCTGTTTCTATGTCCTCTGTTTCTATGTCCTCTGTTTCTATTACCTCTGTTTCTATGTCCTCTGTTTCTATGTCCTCTTTTTCTATGTCCTCTGTTTCTATTACCTCTGTTTCTATGTCCTCTGTTTCTATTACCTCTGTTTCTATTACCCCTGTTTCTATGTCCTCTGTTTCTATGTCCTCTGTTTCTATTACCTGTTTTTTCCTTCTATTAAACTGCTTACCCTCAAGGAACACTGCATTGTTAATTACTGCTAACACACACACACACACACACACACACACACACACACACACACACACACACACACACACACACACACACACACACACACACACACACACACACACACACACACACACACACACACACACACACACACACACACACACGAGAGAAAGAGAAAGAGAATGAGGGAGAGAAAGAGAAAGAGGGAGAGAAAGAGAAAGAGAATGAGGGAGAGAAAGAGAAAGAGAATGAGGGAGATAAAGAGAATGAGGGAGAGAAAGAGAATGAGGGAGAGAAAGAGAAAGAGAATGAGGGAGAGAAATAGAAAGAGAATGAGGGAGAGAAATAGAAAGAAAATGAGGGAGAGAAAGAGAAAGAGAATGAGGGAGAGAAATGAGGGAAAAAGAGAAAGAAAATGAGGGAGAGAAAGAGAAAGAGAATGAGGGAGAGAAAGAGAATGAGGGAGAGAAAGAGAAAGAGGGAGAGAAAGAGAATGAGGGAGAGAAAGAGAATGAGGGAGAGGGAGAGAAAGAGAAAGAGAATGAGGGAGAGAAAGAGAATGAGGGAGAGGGAGAGAAAGAGAAAGAGAATGAGGGAGGCAAAGAGAATGAGGGAGTGAAAGAGAAAGAGGGAGATAAAGAGGGAGAGAAAGAGAATGAGGGAGTGAAAGAGAAAGAGGGAGAGAAAGAGGGAGAGAAAGAGAATGAGGGAGAGAAAGAGATAGAGGGAGAGAAAGAGGGAGAGAAAGAGAATGAGGGAGAGAAAGAGAAAGAGAATGAGGGAGAGAAAGAGAAAGATGGAGAGAAAGAGAATGAGGGAGTGAAAGAGAAAGAGGGAGAGAAAGAGGGAGAGAAAGAGAATGAGGGAGAGAAAGAGAAAGAGAATGAGGGAGAGAAAGAGAAAGATGGAGAGAAAGAGAATGAGGGAGAGAAAGCGAATGAGGGAGAGAAAGAGAATGAGGGAGAGAAAGAGAATGAGGGAGAGAAAGAGAGAGAGAAAGAGAAAGAGAAAGAGGGAGAGAGAGAGAATGAATGAGGGAGAGAAAGAGAAAGAGAATGAGGGAGAGAAAGAGAAAGAGGGAGAGAAAGAGAATGAGGGAGAGAAAGAGAAAGAGAATGAGGGAGAGAAAGAGAAAGATGGAGAGAAAGAGAATGAGGGAGAGAAAGAGAAAGAGAATGAGGGAGAGAAAGAGAAAGAGGGAGAGAAAGAGAATGAGGGAGAGAAAGAGAATGAGGGAGAGAAAGAGAATGAGGGAGAGAAAGAGAATGAGGGAGAGAAAGAGAAAGAGAATGCGGGAGAGAAATAGAAAGAGAATGAGGGAGAGAAAGAGAAAGAGAATGAGGGAGAGAAAGAGAAAGAGAATGAGGGAGAGAAAGAGAAAGAGGGAGAGAAAGAGAATGAGGGAGAGAAAGAGAATGAGGGAGAGAAAGAGAAAGAGGGAGAGAAAGAGAAAGAGAATGAGGGAGGCAAAGAGGGAGAGAAAGAGAATGAGGGAGAGAAAGAGATAGAGGGAGTGAGGAGAGAAAGAAAGAGGGAGAGAAAGAGGGAGAGAAAGAGAATGAGGGAGAGAAAGAGAAAGAGAATGAGGGAGAGAAAAGAGAAAGAGAATGAGGGAGGCAAAGAGAATGAGGGAGTGAAAGAGAAAGAGGGAGATAAAGAAAGAGGAGAGAAAGAGAATGAGGGAGAGAAAGAAAGAGAAAGAGGGAGAGAAAGAGGGAGAGAAAGAGAATGAGGGAGAGAAAGATATAGAGGGAGAGAAAGAGGGAGAGAAAGAGAATGAGGGAGAGAAAGAGAAAGAGAATGAGGGAGAGAAAGAGAAAGATGGAGAGAAAGAGAATGAGGGAGTGAAAGAGAAAGAGGGAGAAAGAAAGAGGGAGAGAAAGAGAATGAGGGAGAGAAAGAGAAAGAGAATGAGGGAGAGAAAGAGAAAGATGGAGAGAAAGAGAATGAGGGAGAGAAAGCGAATGAGGGAGAGAAAGAGAATGAGGGAGAATGAGGGAGAGAAAGAAAGAGAATGAGGGAGAGAAAGAGAGAGAGAAAGAGAAAGAGAAAGAGGGAGAGAAAGAGAATGAATGAGGGAGAGAAAGAGAATGAGGGAGAGAAAGAGAAAGAGGGAGAGAAAGAGAATGAGGGAGAGAAAGAGAAAGAGAATGAGGGAGAGAAAGAGAAAGATGGAGAGAAAGAGAATGAGGGAGAAAGAAAGAGAAAGAGAAAAGAGAGAATGAGGGAGAAAGAGAAAGAGAATGAGGGAGAGAAAGAGAATGAGGGAGAGAAAGAGAATGAGGGAGAGAAAGAGAATGAGGGAGAGAAAGAGAAAGAGAATGAGGGAGAGAAAGAGAAAGAGGGAGAGAAAGAGAAAGAGAATGCGGGAGAGAAATAGAAAGAGAATGAGGGAGAGAAAGAGAAAGAGAATGAGGGAGAGAAAGAGAAAGAGAATGAGGGAGAGAAAGAGAAAGAGGGAGAGAAAGAGAATAAGGGAGAGAAAGAGAATGAGGGAGAGAAAGAGAAAGAGGGAGAGAAAGAGAAAGAGAATGAGGGAGGCAAAGAGGGAGAGAAAGAGAATGAGGGAGAGAAAGAGATAGAGGGAGTGAAAGAGAAAGAGGGAGAGAAAGAGGGAGAGAAAGAGAATGAGGGAGAGAAAGAGAAAGAGAATGAGGGAGAGAAAGAGAAAGAGAATGAGGGAGGCAAAGAGAATGAGGGAGTGAAAGAGAAAGAGGGAGATAAAGAGGATGGAGAGAAAGAGAATGAGGGAGTGAAAGAGAAAGAGGGAGAGAAAGAGGGAGAGAGAAAGAGAATGAGGGAGAGAAAGATAAGAGGGAGAAAGAAAGAGGGAGAGAAAGAGAATGAGGGAGAGAAAGAGAAAGAGAATGAGGGAGAGAAAGAGAAAGATGGAGAGAAAGAGAATGAGGGAGTGAAAGAGAAAGAGGGAGAGAAAGAGGGAGAGAAAGAGAATGAGGGAGAGAAAGAGAAAGAGAATGAGGGAGAGAAAGAGAAAGATGGAGAGAAAGAGAATGAGGGAGAGAAAGCGAATGAGGGAGAGAAAGAGAATGAGGGAGAGAAAGAGAATGAGGGAGAGAAAGAGAGAGAGGGAGAGAAAGAGAAAGAGGAGAGAGAAAGAGAATGAGGGAGAGAAAGAGAAAGAGAGGGAGAAAGAGAAGAGGGAGAGAAAGAGAATGAGGGAGAGAAAGAAAGAAAGAAAGAGAAAAGAGAATGAGGAGAGAAAGAGAAAGATGGAGAGAAAGAGAATGAGGGAAAGAGAAAGGGAGAAAGAGGGAGAGAAAGAGGGAGAGAAAGAGAATGAGGGAGAGAAAGAGAAAGAGAATGAGGGAGAGAAAGAGAAAGATGGAGAGAAAGAGAATGAGGGAGAAAGAAAGAAATGAGGGAGAGAAAGAGAATGAGGGAGAGAAAGAGAATGAGGGAGAGAAAGAGGGAGAGAAAGAGAAAGAGAAAGAGGGAGAGAAAGAGAATGAATGAGGGAGAGAAAGAGAAAGAGAATGAGGGAGAGAAAGAGAAAGAGGGAGAGAAAGAGAATGAGGGAGAGAAAGAGAAAGAGAATGAGGGAGAGAAAGAGAAAGATAAAGAGAATGAGGGAGAGAAAGAGAAAGAGAATGAGGGAGAGAAAGAGAAAGAGGGAGAGAAAGAGAATGAGGGAGAGAAAGAGAAAGAGAATGAGGGAGAGAAAGAGAAAGATGGAGAGAAAGAGAATGAGGGAGAGAAAGAGAAAGAGAATGAGGGAGAGAAAGAGAAAGATGGAGAGAAAATGAGGGAGAGAAAGATGAGAATGAGAAAGAAAGAGAATGAGGGAGAGAAAGAGAATGAGGGAGAGAAAGAGAATGAGGGAGAGAAAGAGAATGAGGGAGAGAAAGAGAAAGAGAATGCGGGAGAGAAATAGAAAGAGAATGAGGGAGAGAAAGAGAAAGAGAATGAGGGAGAGAAAGAGAAAGAGAATGAGGGAGAGAAAGAGAAAGAGGGAGAGAAAGAGAAAGATAATGAGGGAGGCAAAGAGGGAGAGAAAGAGAATGAGGGAGAGAAAGAGATAGAGGGAGTGAAAGAGAAAGAGGGAGAGAAAGAGGGAGAGAAAGAGAATGAGGGAGAGAAAGAGAAAGAGAATGAGGGAGAGAAAGAGAAAGATGGAGAGAAAGAGAATGAGGGAGAGAAAGCGAATGAGGGAGAGAAAGAGAATGAGGGAGAGAAAGATAATGAGGGAGAGAAAGAGAAAGAGGGAGAGAAAGAGAATGAATGAGGGAGAGAAAGAGAAAGAGAATGAGGGAGAGAAAGAGAAAGAGGGAGAAAGAGAATGAGGGAGAGAAAGAGAAAGAGAATGAGGGAGAGAAAGAGAAAGATGGAGAGAAAGAGAATGAGGGAGAGAAAGAGAAAGAGAATGAGGGAGAGAAAGAGAAAGATGGAGAGAAAGAGAATGAGGGAGAGAAAGAGAATGAGGGAGAGAAAGAGAATGAGGGAGAGAAAGAGAATGAGGGAGAGAAAGAGAAAGAGAATGAGGGAGAAGAGAAGAGAAAGAAAGAGGGATGAGAAAGAGAGAGAAAGAGAAAGAGAATGAGGGAGAGAAAGAGAAAGAAATGAGGGAGAGAAAGAGAGAAAAGAGAGAGGGAGAGAAAGAGAATGAGGGAGAGAAAGAGAATGAGAATGGAGAGAAAGAGAAAGAGGGAGAGAAAGAGAAAGAGAATGAGGGAGGCAAAGAGAATGAGGGAGAGAAAGAGAAAGAGGGAGAGAAAGAGGGAGAGAAAGAGAGAGAAAGAGAATGAGGAGAGAAAGAGATAGAGGGAGAGAAAAGATGGAGAGAGAGAATGAAAAGAGAATGAGGGAGAGAAAGAGAAAGAGAATGAGGGAGAGAAAGAGAAAGATGGAGAGAAAGAGAATGAGGGAGTGAAAGAGAAAGAGGGAGAGAAAGAAAGAGGGAGAGAAAGAGAATGAGGGAGAGAAAGAGAAAGAGAATGAGAAAGGAATGAGGAGAGAGAGAAGATGGAGAGAAAGAGAATGAGGAGGGAGAGAAAGAGAATGAGGGAGAGAAAGAGAATGAGGGAGAGAAAGAGAATGAGGGAGAGAAAGAGAAAGAGAGGGAGAGAAAAGAAAGAGAAAGAGGGAGAGAAAGAGAATGAATGAGGGAGAGAAAGAGAAAGAGAATGAGGGAGAGAAAGAGAAAGAGGGAGAGAAAGAGAATGAGGGAGAGAAAGAGAAAGATGGAGAGAAAGAGAATGAGGGAGAGAAAGAGAAAGAGAATGAGGGAGAGAAAGAGAAAGATGGAGAGAAAGAGAATGAGGGAGAGAAAGAGAATGAGGGAGAGAAAGAGAATGAGGGAGAGAAAGCGAAATAGAATGCGGGAAAGAAAGAGAAAGAGGGAGAGAAAGAGGGAGAGAAAGAGGGAGATCTCACACTTCATTCTCAGGCCACATCCTCCATATCTGTCTCAGTGAAGCCTGACTAATGTCCATTTAATTCATAGCACTAACAGATTATCAAAGACATTTATATGAGTGATTATGGAAAAGATTGTCAAAGTGTCGTGTGTCGTGGGTCATTTTTTATTTAATCTTTATTACTACCTCTATTTCTATTACCTCTGATTCTATGTCCTCTGTTTCTATGTCCTCTGTTTCTATTACCTCTGTTTCTATTACCTGTTTCTATTACTCTGTTTCTATTACCTCTGTTTCTATTACCTCTGTTTCTATGTCCTCTGTTTCTATGTCCTCTGTTTCTATTTCCTCTGTTTCTATTACCTCTGTTTCTTCCTTCTATTAAACTGCTTACCCTCAAGGAGCACTGCATTGTTAATTACTCCGAACAACACACACACACACACACACACACACACACACACACACACACACACACACACACACACACACACACACACACACACACACACACACACACACACACACACACACACACACACACACACACACACACACACACACACACACACACACACACACACACACACACACTTAGTGATGTATTTAACAATGGAAACCAATGGAAACCTCTCCTGAAGGGTTTGTGACAGACTGCATAGTGCTGGAACACATTCTCCTTCACCAGAACAATGCACGACCACCCAGCAATCTAACTGGACATGCAGGCTTAACGAGGCTCCTTTGATGCTCCTCAAATGTTTAGTTTCACACGGGCCTCTAACTCACAAATTACAGAGACACAGAGGAAGTGTTTTAGCCTGGGTCCAGTTTGTGTTGTTCAAGACAACAGTTGGCTAGAGAACACTGACTGTTCTGAAAACCCAGGCTTACGTGCCTTTTTATTTATTATTTTATTGTGCCCCTGAAATGTTTAGTTTCACAGTCGTCTTTACAACGACACATCACTCAGTCCAGACCATTGAACATTCAGGGTTTTGTCCTGGTCCCAGATGTTTTTGTGCTTTTTAGCTAACTCCTATGGTTAGTGTAACGGATGTGAAACGGCTAGCTTAGTTAGCGGTGGTGCGCCCTAAATAGTGTTTCAATCCTTGGGAGAGGTGAGTAGTTAGCGGTGGTGCTAACTAAGCTAACTAACGCTAAATAGCGTTTCAAAAAGCCGCGGCTTTTGTGTAGTGATGGGTAACGATGCTCCGTGGGTGACTGTTATTGATGTGTGCAGATGGTCCCTGGTTCGCGCCCGGGTATGGGCGAGGGGACGGTCTAAAGTTATACTGTTACATTAGCTTATACAGTAATAAACGTATAGAAGCCTTTTTATCATCAAATGGTTAGTTTCACAGGCCTCTGGTCCTCTAAGCCTTTAATCATCCCGCATCATTGACATTCAGGGCTTTTGGCTGTGAATTGTTGTAGAAAGAAGCATTGAACCAAATCCGATGGCATTGTTATGGACCTTTTGTTTTACAGATGAGAAATGAAACAGAATAGGACATTGATCCCTCAGCGGAGAGAAAGAGAGAGAGAGTTATATGGTGAGAAAGAGAATGAGGGAGAGAAAGAGAATGAGGGAGAGAAAGAAAGAGAATGAGGGAGAGCAAGAAAGAGAATGAGGGAGAGAAAGAGAATGAGGGAGAGAAAGAGAAAGAGAAAGAGAATGAGGGTGAGAAAGAGAAAGAGGGAGAGAAAGAGAAAGAGGGAGGGAAAGAGAAAGAGGGAGAGAAAGAGAAAGAGGGAGAGAAATAGAAAGAGGGAGAGAAAGAGAATGAGGGAGAGAAAGAGAAAGAGAATGAGGGAGAGGAAGAAAGAGAATGAGGGAGAGCAAGAAAGAGAATGAGGGAGAGAATGAGAAAGAGGGAGAGAAAGAGAAAGAGGGAGGGAAAGAGAAAGAGGGAGAGAAAGAGAAAGAGGGAGAGAAATAGAAAGAGGGAGAGAAAGAGAATGAGGGAGAGAAAGAGAAAGAGAATGAGGGAGAGGAAGAGAAAGAGAATGAGGGAGAGAAAGAGAATGAGGGAGAGAAAGAGAATGAGAAAGAGAAAGAGAATGAGAATGAGGGAGAGAAGGAGAATGAGAAAGAGAAAGAGAATTAGAATGAGGGAGAGAAAGAGAATGAGAAAGAGAAAGAGAATGAGGGTGAGAAAGAGAAAGAGGGAGAGAAAGAGAAAGAGGGAAAGAGAAAGAGGGAGAGAAAGAGAAAGAGGGAGAGAAAGAGAAGAAAGAGAAAGAGGAGAAAAGAGAATGAGAGAGAAAGAGAAAGAGAATGAGGGAGAAAAAAATAATAATGAGGGAGAGAAAGAAAAATAATGAGGGAGAGAAAGAGAATGAGAATGAGAGAGAAAGAAATGAGGGAATGAGGGAGAGAAAGAGAATGAGAAAGAGAATGAGAATGAGGAAGAGAAAGAGAAAGATGGAGAGAAAGAGAAAGAAGAGAAGAGAAAGAAAGAAAGAAAAGAGGGAGAGAAAAAGAAAGAAAAGGGAGAGAATGAGGGAGAGAAAGAGAATGAGAATGAGGAATGAGAATGAGGGAAGAGAATGAGAATGAGGAAGAGGATGAGGGAGAGAAGAGAAAGAGAAGGAGAAAGAGAAAGAGAATGAGGGAGAGAAAGAGAAAGAGAATGAGGGAAATAAAGAGAAAGAGGGAGAGAAAGAGAAAGAGGGAGATCTCACACTTCATTCTCAGGCCACATCCTCCATATCTGTCTCAGTGAAGCCTGACTAATGTCCATTTAATTCATAGCACTAACAGATTATCAAAGACATTTATATGAGTGATTATGGAAAAGATTGTCAAAGTGTCATGCGACGTGGGTCATTTTTTATTTAATCTTTATTATAACTAGGCAAGTTGGTTAAGAACAAATTCTTATTTACAATGACGGCCTACCAAAAGGCAAAAGGCCTCCTGCGGGGACGGGGGCTGGGATTAACAATAAAGACTATACAACACTACACAAAGAGAGAACTAAGACAACAACACAGCATGGTAACAACACAACATAACACAGCATGGTAGCAACACAGCATGGTAACAACACAACATAACACAGCATGGTAGCAACACAGCATGGCAGCAACACAGCATGGTAGCAACACAGCATAACACAGCATGGTAGCAACACAGCATGGTAGCAACACAACATAACACAGCATGGTAGCATCACAACATAACACAGCATGGTAGCATCACAACATAACACAGCATCTTAGCAACACAGCATGGCAGCAACACAACAAGGTAGTAACACAACATAACACAGCATGGTAGCAACACAGCATGGCAGCAACACAGCATGGCAGCAACACAACATGGTAGTAACACAACATAACACAGCATGGTAGCAACACAGCATGGCAGCAACACAGCATGGTAGCAACACAGCATGGTAGCAACACAGCATGGTAGCAACACAACATAACACAGCATGGTAGCAACACAACATGGCAGCAACACAGCATGGCAGCAACACAGCATGGTAGCAACACAACATAACACAGCATGGTAGCAACACAACATAACACAGCATGGTAGCATCACAACATAACACAGCATCTTAGCAACACAGCATGGCAGCAACACAACATGGTAGTAACACAACATAACACAGCATGGCAGCAACACAGCATGGTAACAACACAACATAACACAGCATGGTAGCAACACAACATAACACAGCATGGAAGCAACACAGCATGGCAGCAACACAGCATGGTAGCAACACAACATAACACAGCATGGTAGCAACACAGCATGGCAGCAACACAACATGGTAGCAACACAACATAACACAGCATGGTAGCAACACAACATGGCAGCAACACAACATAACACAGCATGGCAGCAACACAGCATGGTAGCAGCACAACATAACACAGCATGGTAGCATCAAAACATAACACAGCATGGTAGCAACACAACATAACACAGCATGGTAGCATCACAACATAACACAGCATCTTAGCAACACAGCATGGCAGCAACACAACATGGTAGTAACACAACATAACACAGCATGGTAGCAACACAGCATGGTAGTAACACAACATAACACAGCATGGCAGCAACACAGCATGGCAGCAACACAACATAACACAGCATGGCAGCAACACAGCATGGCAGCAACACAACATGGTAGCAACACAGCATGGCAGCAACACAGCATGGTAACAACACAACATAACACAGCATGGTAGCAACACAACATAACACAGCATGGAAGCAACACAGCATGGCAGCAACACAGCATGGTAGCAACACAACATAACACAGCATGGAAGCAACACAGCATGGCAGCAACACAGCATGGTAACAACACAACATAACACAGCATGGTAGCAACACAACATAACACAGCATCTTAGCAACACAGCATGGCAGCAAGACAACATGGTAGTAACACAACATAACACAGCATGGCAGCAACACAGCATGGCAGCAACACAGCATGGTAGCAACACAACATAACACAGCATGGTAGCAACACAACATGGCAGCAACACAGCATGGCAGCAACACAGCATAGTAGCAACACAACATAACACAGCATGGTAGCAACACAGCATGGTAGCAACACAACATAACACAGCATGGCAGCAACACAGCATGGTAGCAACACAGCATGGCAGCAACACAACATAACAACAACATGGTACCAGCACAAAATATGGTACAAACATTATTGGGCACAGACAACAGCACAAAGGACAAGAAGGTAGAGACAACAATACATCACGCAAAGCAGCCACAACTGTCAGTAAGAGTGTCCATGATTGAGTCTTTGAATGAAGAGATTGAGATAAAACAGTCCAGTTTGAGTGTT
>NC_060173.1:6875975-6923475 GCF_021184085.1 Oncorhynchus gorbuscha
AGAGAAGACAGAGGAGAGAGAGAGAGAGAGAGAGAGAGAGAGGAGAGAGAGAGGAGAGAGAAATAAGGAGAGAGAGAGAAGAGAGAGAGAGAGAGAGAGAGAGAGAGAGAGAGAGAGAGAGAGAGAGAGAGGAGAGAGAGAGAGAGAGAGAGGAGAGAGAAATAGGAGAGAGAGAGAGAGAGAGGAGAGAGAGAGAGAGAGAAAGAAGGGAGGAGAGAGAGAGGAGAGAGAGAGAGGAGAGAGAGAGAAATAGGAGAGAGAGAAGAGAGAGAGAGAGAGGAGAGGTCTGGAGAGAATGGCCTTCAAGGTAACACAAATTTCACTCCCAAACTCTCAAAGCGTCACTACCCACACGTCGCCCAGAGCCACACGCCCTCTGTCTGCTGGGGAATTATTGGAAAATGTCCTGTCTGCGTGAAGATGGAGAAAGTCATAAATCCACCGTTACGAAAGAGGGAACAAAAATTCAAAGTTGCAATCTTTGATTAAAAAGTTTTGGTTTTGAATCAACATAATTCAGGGTTTCCTTTGTTGATGCTCAATCTGCTCTTCCATACACATCATATTCTCCCCAGAGCCAGCCACCCAGAGCCAGCCACTCAGAGCCAGCCACCCAGAGCCAGCCACTCAGAGCCAGCCACTCAGAGCCAGCCACTCAGAGCCAGCCACTCAGAGCCAGCCACCCAGAGCCACTCAGAGCCAGCCACCCAGAGCCACTCAGAGCCAGCCACTCAGAGCCAGCCAGAGCCAGCCACTCAGAGCCAGCCACCCAGAGCCACTCAGAGCCAGCCACTCAGAGCCAGCCAGAGCCAGCCACTCAGAGCCAGCCACCCAGAGCCACTCAGAGCCAGCCACTCAGAGCCAGCCACCCAGAGCCAGCCACTCAGAGCCAGCCACCCAGAGCCAGCCACCCAGAGCCAGCCACCCAGAGCCAGCCACTCAGAGCGAGCCACCCAGAGCCAGCCACCCAGAGCCACTCAGAGCCAGCCACTCAGAGCCAGCCAGAGCCAGCCACTCAGAGCCAGCCACCCAGAGCCAGCCACCCAGAGCCACTCAGAGCCAGCCACTCAGAGCCAGCCACTCAGAGCCAGCCACTCAGAGCCAGCCACCCAGAGCCACTCAGAGCCAGCCACTCAGAGCCAGCCACCCAGAGCCAGCCACTCAGAGCCAGCCACCCAGAGCCAGCCACCCAGAGCCAGCCACCCAGAGCCAGCCACCCAGAGCCAGCCACTCAAAGCGAGCCACCCAGAGCCAGCCACCCAGAGCCACTCAGAGCCAGCCACCCAGAGCCAGCCACCCAGAGCCACTCAGAGCCAGCCACTCAGAGCCAGCCACACAGAGCCAGCCACACAGAGCCACCCAGAGCCAGCCACTCAGAGCCACCCAGAGCCAGCCACTCAAAGCCAGGCACCCAGAGCCACCCAGAGCCAGCGAGAGCCATCCAGAGCCACCCAGAGCCACTCAGAGCCAGCCACCCAGAGCCACCCAGAGCCACCCAGAGCCAACCAGAGCCAGCCACCCAGAGCCACCGAGACAGCCACCCAGAGCCACCCAGAGCAACCCAGAGCCACCCAGAGCCAGCCACCCAGAGCCAGCCACCCAGAGCCAGCCACCCAGAGCCAGCCACTCAGAGCCAGCCACCCAGAGCCAGCCATTCAAAGCCAGCCACCCAGAGCCACCCAGAGCCAGCCACTCAGAGCCAGCCACTCAGAGCCAGCCACTCAGAGCCAGCCACCCAGAGCCAGCCACTCAGAGCCAGCCACCCAGAGCCAGCCACCCAGAGCCAGCCACTCAGAGCCAGCCACCCAGAGCCACTCAGAGCCAGCCACTCAGAGCCAGCCACCCAGAGCCACTCAGAGCCACTCAGAGCCACTCAGAGCCACTCAGAGCCACTCAGAGCCAGCCACCCAGAGCCACTCAGAGCCAGCCACTCAGAGCCAGCCACCCAGAGCCACTCAGAGCCAGCCACCCAGAGCCAGCCTCCCAGAGCCAGCCACCCAGAGCCAGCCACCCAGCCCAACTGCCTGCTGACAGAGTAGTTTTTTTGTTGTTGCCTCCTTTGGTCCCATCTCCAAGACCACCGCATAGATAAATGCTCAGGATCACTTTCATTTAATGCTTAAAGTGTGTGTTTGCCAGTGAGACTATATGGAGAAGACATTGTGTTTTGTCCAGAGTGTATGTGATACAATTAGTCCAGGCTATGACCTCTACTCCTGTCTGATAGAAGACTGTGACCTCTACTCCTGTCTGATAGAAGACTGACCTCTACTCCTGTCTGATAGAGGACTGTGACCTCTACTCCTGTCTGATAGAGGACTGTGACCTCTACTCCTGTCTGATAGAAGACTGACCTCTACTCCTGACTGGTAGAAGACTGTGACCTCTACTCCTGTCTGGTAGAAGACTGTGACCTCTACTCCTGTCTGGTAGAAGACTGTGACCTCTACTCCTGTCTGGTAGAAGACTGTGACCTCTACTCCTGTCTGGTAGAAGACTGTGACATCTACTCCTGTCTGGTAGAAGACTGTGACCTCTACTCCTGTCTGGTAGAAGACTTTGACCTCTACTCCTGTCTGGTAGAAGACTGACCTCTACTCCTGTCTGTGTGATAAAATACGGTGACTCTACTCCTGTCTGGTAGAAGACTGTGACCTCTACTCCTGTCTGGTAGAAGACTGTGACCTCTACTCCTGTCTGATAGAGGACTGTGACCTCTACTCCTGTCTGGTAGAAGACTGTGACCTCTACTCCTGTCTGATAGAAGACTGACCTCTACTCCTGACTGGTAGAAGACTGTGACCTCTACTCCTGTCTGGTAGAAGACTGTGACCTCTACTCCTGTCTGGTAGAAGACTGTGAGCTCTACTCCTGTCTGGTAGAAGACTGTGACCTCTACTCCTGTCTGGTAGAAGACTGTGACCTCTACTCCTGTCTGGTAGAAGACTGTGACATCTACTCCTGTCTGGTAGAAGACTGTGACCTCTACTCCTGTCTGGTAGAAGACTTTGACCTCTACTATGACCTCTACTACTGTCTGTAGCAATGGTTATCGAAATTGTTAAAAGGTTTTAAAAACAATTCTGATAAATTGAACATTTGGACAATGGATGACGACAAACGTTTTGATTTTCTCTAATTAATCAGATATTAAACCAAATTATAACAATCCAATTTGTAAGTCGCTCTGGATAAGAGCATCTGCTAAATGACTTAAATGTAAATGTAGTCCAGTGATTTTGGTGCAAATTCAAAGTATTCAATTTAATGTCAAGTTTCACTTTTCTGTAAAAAAGTTATGTATATATATACACACTGCTCAACAAAATAAAGGGAACACTTAAACAACATATTCACATTGTTTCTAGTAAGTGAATATTTCAGGAATAGTTCATTGAGTTGTCAGGACTGTCTAATAATTTTTTCACATGAAATAAGAGCTAATAAGACCTTAATTTTCTAAATGTTTTATTTGTATTTATTTATTTAAACTCTACTTAACTAAGTCAGTTAAGAACAAATTGTACACTGCTCAAAAAAATAAAAAATAAACACTTAAACATCACAATGTAACTCCAAGTCAATCACACTTCTGTGAAATCAAACTGTCCACTTAGGACGCAACACTGATTGACAATACATTTTACATGCTGTTGTGCAAATGGAATAGACAACAGGTGGAAATTATAGGCAATTAGCAAGACACCTCCAATAAAGGAGTGGTTCTGCAGGTGGGGACCACAGACCACTTCTCAGTTCCTATGCTTCCTGGCTGATGTTTTGGTCACTTTTGAATGCTGGCGGTGCTTTCACTCTAGTGGTAGCATGAGACGGAGTCTACAACCCACACAAGTGGCTCAGGTAGTGCAGCTCATCCAGGATGCCACATCAATGCGAGCTGTGGCAAGAAGGTTTGCTGTGTCTGTCAGCGTAGTGTCCAGAGCATGGAGGCGCTACCAGGAGACAGGCCAGTACATCAGGAGACGTGGAGGAAGCCGTAGGAGGGCAACAACCCGGCAGCAGGACCGCTACCTCCGCCTTTGTGCAAGGAGGAGCAGGAGGAGCACTGCCAGAGCCCTGCAAAATGACCTCCAGCAGGCCACAAATGTGCATGTCTGCTCAAACGGTCAGAAACAGACTTCATGAGGGTGGTAATGAGTGCCCGACGTCCACAGGTGGGGGTTGTGCTTAGAAGCCCAACACCGTCCAGGACGTTTGGCATTTGCCAGAGAACACCAAGATTGGCAAATTCGCCACTGGCGCCCTGTGCTCTTCACAGATGAAAGCAGGTTCACACTGAGCACGTGACAGAGTCTGGAGACGCCGTGGGGAATGTTCTGCTGCCTGCAACATCCTCCAGCATGACAGGTTTGGCGGTGGGTCAGTCATGGTGTGGGGTAGAATTTCATTGGGGGGCCGCACAACCCTCCATGTGCTCGCTAGAGGTAGCCTGACTGCCATTACGTACCGAGATGAGATCCTCAGACCCCTTGTGAGACCATATGCTGGTGCGGTTGGCCCTGGGTTCCTCCTAATGCAAGACAATGCTAGACCTCATGTGACTGGAGTGTGTCAGCAGTTCCTGCAAGAGGCAGGCATTGATGCTATGGACTGGCCCGCCTATTCTTTAGACCTGAATCCAATTGAGCACATCTGGGACATCATGTTTCGCTCCATCCACCAACGCCACGCAGCACCACAGACTGTCCAGGAGTTGGCGGATGCCAGGTCTGTCCAGGTCTGGGAGGTGATCCCTCAGGAGACCATCCGCCACCTCATCAGCAGCATGTCCAGGCTTTGTAGGGAGGTCATACAGGCACGTGGAGGCCATACACACTACTGAGCCTCATTTTGACTTGTTTTTAAGGACATTACATCAAAGTTGGATCAGCCTGTAGTGTGGTTTTCCACTTTAATTTTGAGTGTGACTCCATGGGCTGATAAATTAGATTTCCATTGACAATTTCTTGCGTGATTTTGTTGTCAGCACATTCAACTATGTAAAGAAAAAAGTATTTAATGAAAATATTTCATTCATTCAGATCTACGATGTGTTATTTTAGTGTTCCCTTTATTTTTTGGAGCAGTATATATATATATATATTCTTATTGTTTCAGGTATTTTCTTTGTATTTTGTTTTCATAGAAAGAAAATAGTATGTGCCACATCTGCATAAATACACAGGGTCTATTTACATGTATGAATAAATTTATATAAATGGGAGGGGCCGGGCTGCAACCACCAACCACTCTCTGTCTACCATACCTCCACTCACCTGCACTGTCTAGACTGCCTCATTAATTATTGTTGTTGTCACATTCTCTTGTATAATTCAATGTGTGTCAATAGCAGGATACCCTCAGATTAATCATCTACAGGTTTGGCTCTAGAGTACAGCCATCTAAACATACTTTACATTGTTTGCGAGATCAGACATAATATCACTTTGATCCGAGTGTCATTTTCTCATTTTCTCATTTTTCATTTTCTGGAAATTGCTTTCATTTTAGCATATCTCATTTGTAAACATTTCAACTGTATTTAAATTATTCCTTCTTTTTTTTTATTCCACAAAAAAAACCCCCACCAAAAAAAAGTTATCTTTCATCTCTTTCTTGTGACAAAACGATGCATTAAAACCAAGACTGAGCTTTAGCGTTGTTACAGATTCAACGGTAAGACAATGTATTTCATTGAGCCCCTTTCAGACATTACCGGAGTGTGTTTGACATTACCGGAGTGTGTTTGACAGGTCGTTACAAACATTTCCGCGGTTAACGACAAGCACAAATATAAAAGAGTAGTGGGAGTAAAAATGAAAGAAAAAAAATATATCCAACGAGATTGAAGTGACAACTGGATTTGCAAACCCTTCAAACACAGGAAATAGATGACTGAGATCCTCAGGTCCTCAGGTCCTCTACTGTCTGTGTGTGATAAAAATGAGTCCAGATCAGACTCTCCTGTTCCTGGAGAGAGAACCTCCTGTAGGTTTTAACTCCAACCCTGTTCCTGGAGAGCTAGCCTCCTGTAGGTTTTAACACCAACCCTGTTCCTGGAGAGAGAACCTCGTGTAGGTTTTAACTCCAACACTGTTCCTGGAGAGCTAGCCTCCTGTAGGTTTTAACTCCAACCCTGTTCCTGGAGAGCTAGCCTCCTGTAGGTTTTAACTCCAACCCTGTTCCTGGAGAGCTAGCCTCCTGTAGGTTTTAACTCCAACCCTGTTCCTGGAGAGCTAGCCTCCTGTAGGTTTTAACTCCATCCCTGTTCCTGGAGAGCTAGCCTCCTGTAGGTTTTAACACCAACCCTGTTCCCGGAGAGCTCGCCTCCTGAAGGTTTTAACTTCAATCCTACAGGAGGGTAGCTCTCCAGGAACAGGGTTGGAGAGCCCTGGTCGAAGCTGTGACCTATGACCTCTACTCCTGCCTGTGTGTGTGAGAGAAGGAACCCATGGAGAACAAGGAACGGAAGGGAGGAAGAGAGAGGGAGGAGGAAGGAGGAGAGAGGGGGACGCGCTAGTCTGAAGCAACAGCAGCAGGCTGTTCCCATAGACATCCTCCCTCACACCAAACCGACGTGCGCCATTGTGCGCAAATTGATTTTGTCCGCCCACACCAAACGCGATCAGGACACGCAGGTTGAAATATCACAAACAAACTCTGAACCAATTATATTAATTTGCAGACAGGTCGAAAAGCAGTAAACATTTATGGCAATTTAGCTGACTAGCTTGCTGTTACTAGCTCATTTATCCTGGGATATAAACATTGAGTTGTTATTTTACCTGAAATGCACAAGGTCCTCTACTCCGACAATTAATCCACACATAAAACAGTCAATCAAATCGTTTCTAGTCATCTCTCCTCCTTCCAGACTTTTTCTTCTTTAGACTTTACATGTTGATTGGCATCTAACTTTCATAATAAGGTGTATTACCACAACCGACCTCAGTTCACCTTTCAATCACCCACGTGGTTATAACCAATGAGGAAATGGAAGAGGCAGGACTTGCATCGCGTTCTGTATCACAAATAGAAGCAACTTCTGCTCGAGCAGTGTGGGTGCAATGATTGAATAACACGCTGCGACGAGTCCGGTTTGGGTAGCGACTCGCTCTCTCGCTCTCACTGTCCCCTACTCGTTCCTCATCAGACACTAAAACACACCAGCAGGAGAGTCGGGGTGGGGGCGGAAGAGGAGGGCGGGGGGTAGGGTGGAGGGGTGCACATTGCCTGGGGACAGGGAGATTCACATCAGCTCTCTGTCTCTCTCTATGTTTCTCACACACACACACACACACACACACACACACACACACACACACACACACACACACACACACACACACACACACACACACACACACACACACACACACACACACACACACACACACACACACACACACACACACACACACACACACACACACACACAGACAGGGCCTCCCGCGCCACTCTCACCCGCTGGCATTAACACAGGACACAGGTCATCAATTAGAGCTGACCTAAAAGGCCTGTCAGTCTGTCTGCACAGAACACTCAACACAGACCCTGTCTGCCTGTCTGCACAGAACACTTAACACGGAACCTGTCTGTCTGTCTGTTTGTCTGTCTGCACAGAACACTCAACACAGAACCTGTCTGCCTGTCTGCACAGAACACTCAACACAGACCCTGTCTGTCTGTCTGCACAGAACACTCAACACAGAACCTGTCTGTCTGTCTGCACAGAACACTCAACACGGAACCTGTCTGTCTGTCTGTCTGTTTGTCTGTCTGTACAGAACACTCAACACGGAAGCTGTCTGTCTGTCTGTCTGTCTGTCTGTCTGTCTGTCTGTCTGTCTGTCTGTCTGTCTGTCTGTCTGTCTGTCTGTCTGTCTGTCTGTCTGTCTGTCTGTCTGTACAGAACACTCAACACGGAACCTGTCTGTCTGTCTGCACAGAACACTCAACACGGAACCTGTCTGTCTGTCTGTTTGTCTGTCTGCACAGAACACTCAACACAGAACCTGTCTGCCTGTCTGCACAGAACACTCAACACAGACCCTGTCTGTCTGTCTGCACAGAACACTCAACACAGAACCTGTCTGTCTGTCTGCACAGAACACTCAACACGGAACCTGTCTGTCTGTCTGTTTGTCTGTCTGTACAGAACACTCAACACGGAAGCTGTCTGTCTGTCTGTCTGTCTGTCTGTCTGTCTGTCTGTCTGTCTGTCTGTCTGTCTGTCTGTCTGTCTGTCTGTCTGTCTGTCTGTCTGGCTGTCTGTACAGAACACTCAACACGGAACCTGTCTGTCTGTCTGCACAGAACACTCAACACGGAACCTGTCTGTCTGTCTGTTTGTCTGTCTGTACAGAACACTCAACACGGAAGCTGTCTGTCTGTCTGTCTGTCTGTCTGTCTGTCTGTCTGTCTGTCTGTCTGTCTGTCTGTCTGTCTGTCTGTCTGTCTGTACAGAACACTCAACACGGAACCTGCCTGTCTGTCTGCACAGAACACTCAACACGGAACCTGCCTGTCTGCACAGAACACTCAACACGGAACCTGTCTGTCTGTCTGTTTGTCTGTCTGTACAGAACACTCAACACGGAAGCTGTCTGTCTGTCTGTCTGTCTGTCTGTCTGTCTGTCTGTCTGTCTGTCTGTCTGTCTGTCTGTCTGTCTGTCTGTCTGTCTGTCTGTCTGTCTGTCTGTCTGTCTGTCTGTCTGTCTGTCTGTCTGTCTGTCTGTCTGTCAATGATTGAATAACACGCTGCGACGAGTCCGGTTTGGGTAGTGACTCGCTCTCTCGCTCTCTCGCTCTCACTGTCCCCTACTCGTTCCTCATCAGACACTAAAACACACCAGCAGGAGAGACGGGGTGGGGGCGGAAGAGGAGGGCGGGGGGTAGGGTGGAGGGGTGCACATTGCCTGGGGACAGGGAGATTCAGATCAGCTCTCTGTCTCTCTATGTTTCTCTATCACACACACACACAGACACACACAGACACACATACAGGGCCTCCCGCGCCACTCTCACTTGCTGGCATTAACACAGGACACAGGTCATCAATTAGAGCTGACCTAAAAGGCCTGTCAGTCTGTCTGCACAGAACACTCAACACAGAACCTGTCTGCCTGTCTGCACAGAACACTCAACACAGACCCTGCCTGTCTGTCTGCACAGAACACTCAACACGGAACCTGTCTGTCTGTCTGTTCGTCTGTCTGTACAGAACACTCAACACGGAAGCTGTCTGTCTGTCTGTCTGTCTGTCTGTCTGTCTGTCTGTCTGTCTGTCTGTCTGTCTGTCTGTCTGTCTGTCTGTCTGTCTGTCTGTCTGTCTGTCTGTCTGTCTGTCTGTCTGTCTGTCTGTCTGTCTGTCTGTCTGTCTGTCTGTCTGTCTGTCTGTCTGTCTGTCTGTCAATGTGTTTCTAATAGCAGTAAGGACTATCTGTTATTCAATGTGTTTCTATGGGCTAATAGCAGTAAGGACTATCTGTTATTCAATGTGTTTCTAATAGCAGTAAGGACTATCTGTTATTCAATGTGTTTCTATTGGCTAATAGCAGTAAGGACTGTATGTCATTCAATGTGTTTCTATTGGCTAATAGCAGTAAGGACTATCTGTTATTCAATGTGTTTCTAATAGCAGTAAGGACTATCTGTTATTCAATGTGTTTCTATGGGCTAATAGCAGTAAGGACTATCTGTTATTCAATGTGTTTCTATTGGCTAATAGCAGTAAGGACTATCTGTTATTCAATGTGTTTCTATTGGCTAATAGCAGTAAGGACTATCTGTTATTCAATGTGTTTCTAATAGCAGTAAGGACTATCTGTTATTCAATGTGTTTCTATTGGCTAATAGCAGTAAGGACTATCTGTTATTCAATGTGTTTCTAATAGCAGTAAGGACTATCTGTTATTCAATGTGTTTCTAATAGCAGTAAGGACTATCTGTTATTCAATGTGTTTCTATTGGCTAATAGCAGTAAGGACTATCTGTTATTCAATGTGTTTATAATAGCAGTAAGGACTATCTGTTATTCAATGTGTTTCTAATAGCAGTAAGGACTATCTGTTATTCAATGTGTTTCTAATAGCAGTAAGGACTATCTGTTATTCAATGTGTTTCTAATAGCAGTAAGGACTATCTGTTATTCAATGTGTTTCTATGGGCTAATAGCAGTAAGGACTATCTGTTATTCACTGTGTTTCTAATAGCAGTAAGGACTATCTGTTATTCACTGTGTTTCTATTGGCTAATAGCAGTAAGGACTATCTGTGATTCAATGTGTTTCTATTGGCTAATAGCAGTAAGGACTATCTGTTATTCAATGTGTTTCTATTGGCTAATAGCAGTAAGGACTATCTGTTATTCAATGTGTTTCTATTGGCTAATAGCAGTAAGGACTATCTGTTATTCAATGTGTTTCTATTGGCTAATAGCAGTAAGGACTATCTGTTATTCAATGTGTTTCTATTGGCTAATAGCAGTAAGGACTATCTGTTATTCAATGTGTTTCTAATAGCAGTAAGGACTATCTGTTATTCAATGTGTTTCTAATAGCAGTAAGGACTATCTGTTATTCAATGTGTTTCTAATAGCAGTAAGGACTATCTGTTATTCAATGTGTTTCTATGGGCTAATAGCAGTAAGGACTGTCTGTTATTGAATGTGTTTCTATTGGCTAATAGCAGTAAGGACTATCTGTTATTCAATGTGTTTCTAATAGCAGTAAGGACTATCTGTTATTCAATGTGTTTCTATGGGCTAATAGCAGTAAGGACTATCTGTTATTCAATGTGTTTCTATGGGCTAATAGCAGTAAGGACTATCTGTTTTTCAATGTGTTTCTAATAGCAGTAAGGACTATCTGTTATTCAATGTGTTTCTATTGGCTAATAGCAGTAAGGACTGTTATTCAATATGTTTCTATTGGCTAATAGCAGTAAGGACTGTCTGTTATTCAATGTGTTTCTATGGGCTAATAGCAGTAAGGACTATCTGTTATTCAATGTGTTTCTATTGGCTAATAGCAGTAAGGACTATCTGTTATTCAATACATATTTTTTTAAATGTTTTTTTGTTGATACTTCAATGGGTCGTACAATTCTAAATTAAACGTCTAAATGATCCCTGGTATGACCTTAAAACCATTTCATGTAGTATAGTAGAACCCCCTGCCCCTTCCTGCAGCTGAGAAAGGGCTTCGACTCTGCCGGGTTAACTGTGACGTTAGCCAACTTCTTATCCCACCACAACAGGAAAATGTACACGTCGTAAGGTTATTATCAACAAATTATTCACAAGTATGGCGATCTGCTAACACAACTGTTGTGAATGTAAGGGAACTGAAACCATTGCATTTTCTGTCAGATTTAGAGCTTTCTCTCACGCATTTGATATATGTATATAAATGCATAAATCATGGGTTTCACTCCGGTTACCACGGCAACAATCGAAAACAACAGCGTCAAAGTTGAATGTCTCTTTGCTCGGTTGAGGCAAACAATGGCGGATATAAAAAAAAAGGCGAACGCCGACAAGAATGTGTTGGTGACAGACAGGTGGAGAGGAAAGAGAGAGAGAGAGAGAGGAGGGGATGGAGAGAGAGAGAGAGAGAGAGAGAGAGAGAGGGGATGGAGAGAGAGAGAGAGAGAGAGAGAGAGAGAGAGGAGAGAGAGAGAGAGAGAGAGAGAGAGAGAGAGAGAGAGAGAGAGAGAGAGAGAGAGAGAGAGAGAGGAGAGAGAGAGAGAGGGATGGAGAGGGCGAGAGAGAGAGAGGGATGGAGAGAGAGAGAGGAGGAGAGAGAGAGAGAGATGGAGGATGGAGAGAGAGAGGGATGGAGAGAGAGAGAGAGAGAGAGAGAGAGAGAGAGAGAGAGAGAGAGAGGAGGTGATGGAGAGAGAGAGAGAGAGGAGGGGATGGAGAGAGAGAAGGAGAAGGAGGGGCTGGAGAGAGAGAGGGAGAGGCTGGGGCGAGAGAGAGAAGGAGGGGATGAGAGAGAGAGAGAGAGAGAGAGAGAGAGAGAGAGAGAGAGAAGGAGGGGATGGAGAGAGAGAGAGAAGGAGGGGCTGGAGCGAGAGAGAGAGAAGGAGGGGCTGGAGAGAGAGAGAAGGAGGGGCTGGAGCGAGAGAGAGGGAGAAGGAGGGGCTTGAGTGAGAGAGGGAGAAGGAGGGGCTGGAGTGAGAGAGAGAGAGAGAGAGAGAGAGAGAGAGAGAGAGAGAGAGAGAGAGAGAGAGAGAGAGAAGGAGGGATGGGGAGAGAGAGAGAGGAGGCGAAGGAGAGAGAGATGGAGGGAGAAGGAGAGGCTGGAGAGCGAGAGGGAGAAGGAGGGGATGGAGAGAGAGAGGGAGAAGGAGGAGCTGGAGAGAGAGGGAGAAGGAGGGGCTGGAAAGAGTGACAGAGGGAGGGGCTGAACAGATGGAGGTGGCTGATCTGAGAGCCAGGGCAAGAAGGGACTGCTACGCTATCAAAGGGAACATACAATTTGACATCCCAATTAGGATCAGGCTAAAAAGACTTCAATCAGTTAAAACACCCATTGCCTTTTATGGTTGTGAGGTCTGGGGTTGACTTACTAACCAAGAATTCACAAAATTGGACAAACACCAAATTGAGTCTCTGCATGCAGAATTCTGCAGAAATATCCTGTGTGCAACGTAGAACACCAAATAATGCATGCAGAGCAGAATTAGGCCAATAGTAAATGCATGCTCTTCAACCATTCGCTGCCCGCCCTTCCATCATCACTACTCTGGACGGTTCTGACTTAGAATACGTGGACAACTACAAATACCGAGGTGTCTGGTTAGACTGTAAACTCTCATTTCAGACTCACATTAAACATCTCCAATCCAAAATTAAATGTAGAATCGGCTTCCTATTTCGCAACAAAGCATCCTTCACTCATGCTACCAAACATACCCTTGTAAAACTGACCATCCTAACAATCCTAGACTTCGGTGATGTCATCTATAAAATAGCCTCCAACACTCTACTCAACAAATTGGATGCAGTCTATCACAGTGTCATCCGTTTTATCACCAAAGCCCCATATACTACCCACCACTGCGACCTGTATGCTCTCATTGGCTGGCACTCGCTTCATACTCGTGGCCAAACCCACTGGCTACAGGTCAACTATAAGTCTCTCCGCTTGATCTCAGCTCACTCGTCACCATAGCAGCACCCACCCATAGCTCGCGCTCCAGCAGGTATATCTCACTGGTCATCCCCAAAGCCAATTCTTCCTTTGGCCGCCTCTCCTTCCAGTTCTCTGCTGCCAATGACTGGAACTAACTGAAAAATCACTGAAACTGGAAACACTTATCTCCCTCGCTAGCTTTAAGCACCAGCTGTCAGAGCAGCTCACAGATCACTGCACCTGTACATAGCCCATCAGTAAATAGCCCATCTATCTACCTCATCCCCATACTGTATTTATTTATCTTGCTCCTTTGCACCCCAGAATCTCTACTTGCACATTCATCTTCTGCACAATCTACCATTCCAGTGTTTAATTGCTATACTGTAATTACTTATTTATTGCCTTACCTCTCTTATCCTTACCTCATTTCCACATGCTGTTTATACATTTTTCGACTGTATTATTGACGGTACGTTTGTTTACCGACCCATTATTAACTGTTTTACTCCATGTGTAACTCTGTGTTGTTGTATGTGTCGAACTGCTTTGCTTTATCTTGGCCAGGTCGCAATTGTAAATGAGAACTTGTTCTCAACTAGCCTACCTGGTTAAATAAAGGTGAAATGAAAAAAATACAAAAATAAAACTCGCTAATTATTAAAATCCAGAAAAGAGCTGTTAAATTATCCAACCACCGAAAAGGAAGCGATTCCCAAACCTTCCATAACAAAGCCATCACCTACAGAGAGATGAACGTGGAGAAGAGTCCCCTAAGCAAGCTGGTCCTGGGGCTCTGTTCACAAACACAACCTACAGAGCCCCAGGACAGCAACACAATTAGACCCAACCAATTCATGAGAAAACAAAAAGATAATTACTTGACACATTGGAAAGAATTTACAAAAAACAGAAAACTAGAATGCTATTTGGCCCGAAACAGAGAGTACATAGTGGCAGAATACCTGACCACTGTGACTGAGCCAAAATTAAGGAAAGCTTTGACTATGTACAGACTCAGAGCCTTGCTATTCCATAGGCAGACATGGCTCTGAAGAGAAGACAGGCTATGTGCTCACTGCCCACAAAATGAGGTGGAATCTGAGCTACACTTCCTTACCTCCTGCCAAATGTATGACCATATTAGAGAGACATATTTCCCGCAGATTACACAGACCCACAAAGAATTCAAAAACAAATCAAATGTTGATAAAACTCCCATATCTACTGGGTGAAATACCACAGTGTGCCATCTCAGCAGCAAGATTTGTGACCTGTTGCTGGAAAGAGATGTGGGGTGGGGGGCCTGGAGAGGTAGGTAGAGGGAGGTGTCTGGAGAGAGAGGGAGAGGGCTGGAGAGAGAGGGAGGACAGCTGGAGAGAGAGGGAGATGGAGGTGTCTGGAGAGAGAGGGAGAGGGCTGGAGAGAGAGGGAGGACAGCTGGAGAGAGGGAGATGGAGGTGTCTGGAGAGAGGAAAAGGGCTGGAGAGAGAGAGAGAGAGAGAGAGAGAGAGAGAGAGAGAGAGAGAGAGAGAGAGAGAGGGAGAGGACTGGAGAGAGAGAGGGAGCGGACTGGAAAGAGAGGGAGAGGACTGGAGAGAGAGGGAGAGGACTGGAGAGAGAGGGATAGGACTGGAGAGAGAGGGAGATGGAGATGGCTGGAGAGAGAGGGAGGGGCTGGAGAGAGAGGGAGGGAGATGGAGATGGCTGGAGAGAGAGGGAGAAGGCTGAGAGTGGGAGAGGGCTGGAGAGAGAGGGAGAGGGCTGAGAGAGAGGGAGGGGCTGAGAGAGAGGGAGGGGTCTGGAGAGAGAGGGAGGGGTCTGGAGAGAGAGGGAGGGGTCTGGAGAGAAAGGGAGGGGTCTGGAGAGAGAGGGAGGGGTCTGGAGAGAGGGGGAGGGGTCTGGAGAGAGGGAGAGGGCTGGAGAGAGAGGGAGAGGGCTGGAGAGAGAGGGAGAGGGCTGGAGAGAGAGGGAGAGGGCTGGAGAGAGAGGGAGAGGACTGGAGAGAGGGGGAGAGGACTGGAGAGAGGGGAAGAGGACTGGAGAGCGAGGGAGAGGGCTGGAGAGAGATGGAGAGGGCTGGAGAGAAGGGGAGAGGGCTGGAGAGAGAGGGAGGACAGCTGGAGAGAGAGGAAGATGGAGGTGTCTGGAGAGAGAGGGAGAGGGCTGAGAGAGAGGGAGAGGGAGAGGGCTGGAGAGAGAGAGAGGGAGAGGACTGGAGAGAGAGAGGGAGCGGACTGGAAAGAGAGGGAGAGGACTGGAGAGAGAGGGAGAGGACTGGAGAGAGAGGGATAGGACTGGAGAGAGAGGGAGATGGAGATGGCTGGAGAGAGAGGGAGGGGCTGGAGAGAGAGGGAGGGAGATGGAGATGGCTGGAGAGAGAGGGAGAAGGCTGAGAGTGGGAGAGGGCTGGAGAGAGAGGGAGAGGGCTGAGAGGGAGGGAGGGGTGAGAGAGAGGGAGGGGTCTGGAGAGAGAGGGAGGGGTCTGGAGAGAGGGGAGGGGTCTGGAGAGAGAGGGAGGGGTCTGGAGAGAGAGGGAGGGGTCTGGAGAGAGGGGGAGGGGTCTGGAGAGAGAGGGAGGGGTCTGGAGAGAGAGGGAAAGGGCTGGAGAGAGAGGGAGAGGACTGGAGAGAGAGGGAGAAAGGGAGAGGGCTGGAGAGAGATGGGGGGCTGGAGAGGGCTGGAGAGAGGGGGAGGGGGCTGGAGAGAGGGGGAGGGGCTGGAGAGAGAGGCAGGGGTCTGGAGAGAGAGGGAGGGGTCTGGAGAGACAGGGAGGGGGCTGGAGAGAGAGGGAGGGGGCTGGAGAGAGAGGAAGAGGGCTGGAGAGAGAGGGAGAGGACTGGAGAGAGAGGGAGAGGGCTGGAGAGAGAGGGAGAGGGCTGGAGAGAGAGGGAGAGGGCTGGAGAAAGAAAAAGAAGGAGGCAGAAGGAGTCCATAGAGGTAGAAGTGGAGAAAAAAAATAGAATAAAGGATGTTCTAAAGGTAAACAAAAAGGTATTCCTACAGGGCTTCATTGGGCCAGCCTCGGTGTGTGTGTGTGTGTGTTCAGTTAGTGGCCATGGCGATGCAGGTGCCAGGTGGCATACACAACCCTATCTGGTCCTAGGCCCTGTGCCAATCACTGTGTAGTTTCTACTGTCCTCTGTGTTCTAATCGGTGCTCGCCAAGACATTTAACCCTTAATCACAAACCTTTTCTCCCTTTTCTCTCCCTGCTCTCATCCTGTATCAACGGTTTTTACATACTCTCAATTCAATTTAAAGGCTTCTCTCTCTCTCCAGTCTCTCTCTCTCTCCAGTCTCTCTCTCTCTCCAGTCTCTCTCTCTCTCCAGTCTCTCACTCCAGTCTCTCTCTCTCTCCAGTCTCTCTCTCTCTCCAGTCTCTCTCTCTCTCCAGTCTCTCTCTCTCTCCAGTCTCTCTCTCTCCAGTCTCTCTCTCTCTCCAGTCTCTCACTCCAGTCTCTCTCTCTCTCCAGTCTCTCTCTCTCTCCAGTCTCTCTCTCTCTCCAGTCTCTCTCTCTCCAGTCTCTCTCTCTCCAGTCTCTCTCTCTCCAGTCTCTCTCTCTCTCAGTCTCTCTCTCTCTCCAGTCTCTCTCCCCTCCTACCCCTCTACCCCCCACCCCTCTCTCACTTTCTCTCTCCCCCTCGGTGTGACAGCAGGCTGGTCCAAATCTGAACCAGATGAGTTAGAAAAACATAGGCGTCTTCCACAGAGACTTCTCTCCCCACTAAAACCACACACACACACACACACACACACACACACACACACACACACACACACACACACACACACACACACACACACACACACACACACACACACACACACACACACACACACACACACACACACACACACACACACACACACACACACACACACAATTTCTTTCTCCAATCACAGACTAGCCCATTAAGGTTTGCAAGCGTGTCTCACTCCATGTCGTCGCTGTCTGATGAAAACCTCTCATCTCCAAAACAGAACCTTTCCAGGAAATTGAAAAAAAGAACAATATTTAAAAATTAAACAAACTTCAGAAGCTATTTTGAATACATTGTATTGGTCCTAGCTGGTCTAAAGTAGTGAACTACATAAGGAATAGGGTTATATGGGGCCCTGGTCTAAAGTAGTGCACTATATAGGGAACATGTTGCCATTTGGTTGGTCTAAAGTAGTGCACTACATAGGGAACAGGTTCCCATTTGGGACACACACCCTAGTCTGGCCTGTCACCATATCCTGGCAATTGGCACTGCAATCGGAGGGAGAGGACGGAGGGAGACAAGGAGAGAACGGAGGGAGACAAGGAGAGGACGGAGGGAGACAAGGAGAGAACGGAGGGAGACAAGGAGAGGACGGAGGGAGACAAGGAGAGGACGGAGGGAGACAAGGAGAGAACGGAGGGAGACAAGGAGAGGACGGAGGGAGACAAGGAGAGAACGGAGGGAGACAAGGAGAGAACGGAGGGAGACAAGGAGAGAACGGAGGGAGACAAGGAGAGAACAGAGGGAGACAAGGAGAGAACGGAGGGAGACAAGGAGAGGACGGAGGGAGACAAGGAGAGAACGGAGGGAGACAAGGAGAGGACGGAGGGAGACAAGGAGAGAACGGAGGGAGACAAGGAGAGAACGGAGGGAGACAAGGAGAGAACGGAGGGAGACAAGGAGAGGACGGAGGGAGACAAGGAGAGGACGGAGGGAGACAAGGAGAGAACGGAGGGAGACAAGGAGAGGACGGAGGGAGACAAGGAGAGAACGGAGGGAGACAAGGAGAGGACGGAGGGAGACAAGGAGAGAACGGAGGGAGACAAGGAGAGAACGGAGGGAGACAAGGAGAGAACGGAGGGAGACAAGGAGAGAACGGAGGGAGACAAGGAGAGAACGGAGGGAGACAAGGAGAGAATGGAGGGAGACAAGGAGAGAACGGAGGGAGACAAGGAGAGAACGGAGGGAGACAAGGAGAGAACGGAGGGAGACAAGGAGAGAACGGAGGGACAGAAGGAGAGCATGGAGGGAGACAAGGAGAGGACGGAGGGAGACAAGGAGAGAACGGAGGGAGACAAGGAGAGGACGGAGGGAGACAAGGAGAGGACGGAGGGAGGGAGACAAGGAGAGGACGGAGGGAGACAAGGAGAGAACGGAGGGACAGAAGGAGAGCATGGAGGGAGACAAGGAGAGGACGGAGGGAGACAAGGAGAGAATGGAGGGAGACAAGGAGAGAACGGAGGGAGACAAGGAGAGGACGGAGGGACAGAAGGAGAGGATGGAGGGAGACAAGGAGAGAATGGAGGGAGACAAGGAGAGAATGGAGGGAGACAAGGAGAGGATGGAGGGAGACAAGGAGAGGATGGAGGGAAGACCAGAGGCGTCACTTCAGAATGTTCTAAATGACATCATTACTGAACAATACAGAAAAAAACAAAAAACACAACAACCTCCATGTTATAACCCATGGAACACTTTACTATGTAACAGTGAGAATGTATCAGCAGATCTGTAACTCTCGTTTACCATCGACATGCCACCTGGTCTCAGGGCATTTCGTATTATTCAGTACGTAAATCCGAGACACTCCATTTAGTATGATATGTTGGGTTTCGTATGCTACAGTATGAATTCATTTGTGGATTTACATATGTTATGAATTACAATTCATATTCCATGTTAAGAATTTGCAAAACATACAATATGTTTCGAATTTGTGAAACGTTCCATATGTAATGAATTTGCTAAATATATGATATGTTATGAATTGTAGCTAGGTCACTAGGTGGCTAACGTTAGATAGTCTAGTGGTTAGGGCTTAGGGTGAAGTTAGGTTGAAGAGTTAAGGTTGGGGAAGGGTTAGCTAACAGGGTTAAAGTTAGGGTTGGGGAAGGGTTAGCTAACAGGGTTAGGGTTTGGGAAGGGTTAGCTAACAGGGTTAGGGTTGCGGGAAGGGTTAGCTAACAGGGTTAGGGTTGGGGAAGGGTTAGCTAACAGGGTTAGGGTTGGGGAAGGGTTAGCTAACAGGGTTAGGGTTGGGGAAGGGTTAGCTAACAGGGTTAGGGTTGGGGGGGTTAGCTAACAGGGTTAGGGTTGGGTTAGCTAACAGGGTTAGGGTTAGCTAACAGGGTTAGGGTTGGGAGGTTAAACAGGGTTTTGGGGAAGGGGGGGTTAAAGGGTTAGCTAACAGGGTTAGGGTTGGGGAAGGGTTAGCTAACAGGGTTAGGGTTGGGGAAGGGTTAGGGGTTAAAGGGTTAACAGGGTTAAGGTTAGGGTTGGGGGAAGGGTTAGCTGACAGGGTTAGGGTTGGGGGAAGGGTAACCTAACAGGGTTAGGGTTGGGGGAAGGGTTAGCTAACAGGGTTAGGTTTGGGGAAGGGTTAGCTAACAGGGTTAGGGTTGGGGAAGGGTTAGCTAACAGGGTTAAGGTTAGGGTTGGGGGAAGGGTTAGCTAACAGGGTTAGGGTTGGGGAAGGGTTAGCTAACAGGGTTAGGGTTGGGGAAGGGTTAGCTAACAGGGTTAGGGTTGGGGAAGGGTTAGCTAACAGGGTTAGGGTTGGGGAAGGGTTAGCTAACAGGGTTAGGGTTGGGGAAGGGTTAGCTAACAGGGTTAGGGTTGGGGAAGGGTTAGCTAACAGGGTTAAGGTTAGGGTTGGGGAAGGGTTAGCTAACAGGGTTAGGGTTGGGGAAGGGTTAGCTTACAGGGTTAGGGTTGGGGAAGGGTTAGCTAACAGGGTTAGGGTTGGGGAAGGGTTAGCTGACAGGGCTAAGGTTAGGGAAGGGTTAGCTGACAGGGCTAAGGTTAGGGTTGGGGGAAGGGTTAGCTGACAGGGCTAAGGTTAGGGTTGGGGAAGGTTTAGCTAACAGGGTTAAGGTTAGGGTTGGGGAAGGGTTAGCTGACAGGGCTAAGGTTAGGGTTGGGGGAAGGGTTAGCTGACAGGGCTAAGGTTAGGGTTGGGGAAGGGTTAGCTGACAGGGTAAGGTTATGGTTAGGGGAAGGGTTAGCTGACAAGGTTAAGGTTGGGGTTAGGGGAAGGGTTAGCTAACAGGGTTAAGGTTGGGGTTGGGGGAAGGGTTAGGGTTGGGGAAGGGTTAGCGAACAGGGTTAGGGTTAGGGTTGGGGAAGGGTTAGCTAACAGGGTTAGGATTAGGGGAAGGGTTAGCTAACAGGGTTAAGGTTAGGGTTGGGGGAAGGGTTAGCTAACAGGGTTAGGGTTGGGGGAAGGATTAGCTAACAGTTTTAGGGTTGGGGAAGGGTTAGCTAACAGGGTTAGGGTTGGGGAAGGGTTAGCTAACAGGGTTAAGGTTAGGGTTGGGGAAGGGTTAGATAACAGGGTTAAGGTTAGGGTTGGGGAAGGGTTAGCTAACACGGTTAAGGTTAGGGTTGGGGGAAGGGTTAGCTAACAGGGCTAAGGTTAGGGTTGGGGAAGGGTTAGCTGACAGGATTAAGGTTAGGGCTAAGGTTAGGGTTGGCCCCTAACCTTAGCCCTAACCTTAATCCTGTCAGCTAACCCTTCCCCAACCCTAACCTTAGCTGACAGGGTTAAGGTTAGGGTTGGGGGAAGGGTTAGCTGACAGGGTTAAGGTTAGGGTTGGGGAAGGGTTAGCTGACAATGTTAAGGTTGGGGTTAGGGGAAGGGTTAGCTGACAAGGTTAAGGTTGGGTTTGGGGGAAGGGTTAGGGTTGGGGAAGGGTTAGCTAACAGGGCTAAGGATAGGGTTAGGGTTGAGGGAAGGGTTAGCAAACAGGGCTAAGATTAGGGTTAGGGGAAGGGTTAGCTAACAGGGTTAGGGTTAGGGTTAAGTTTAAGGTTGGGGAAGGGTTAGTGAATAGGGTTAATGTTAGGGGAAGGGTTAGCTAACAGGGTTAAGGTTAGGGGAAGGGTTAGCTAACAGGGTTAAGGTTAGGGTTGGGGGAAGGGTTAGCTAACAGGGTTAAGGTTAGGGTTAGGGGGTTAGGGGAAGGTTTAGCTAACAGGGCTAAGGTTATGGTTAGAGGAAGGGTTAGCTAACATGGTTAAGGTTAGGGGAAGAGTTAGCTAACAGGGTTAAGGTTAAGTTTAGAGGAAGGGTTAGCTAACAGGGTTAAGGTTAAGGGAAGGGCTAGCTAACAGGGTTAAGGTTGGGGTTAGGGGAAATGTTAGCTAACAGGGTTAAGGTTAGGGGAAGGCCTAGCTAACAGGGTTAAGGTTGGGGTTAGGGGAAGGGTTAGTTAACAGGGTTAAGTTTAGAGGAAGGGTTAGCTAACAGGGTTAAGGTTAAGGGAAGGGCTAGCTAACAGGGTTAAGGTTGGGGTTAGGGGAAATGTTAGCTAACATGGTTAAGGTTAGGGGAAGGGCTAGCTAACAGGGTTAAGGTTGGGGTTAGGGGAAGGGTTAGCTAACAGGGTTAAGGTTAGGGGAAGGGTTAGCTAACAGGGTTACGGTTAGGGTTAGGGGAAGGGTTAGCTAACAGGGTTAAGTTTAGAGGAAGGGTTAGCTAACAGGGTTAAGGTTAAGGGAAGGGCTAGCTAACAGGTTTAAGGTTGGGGTTAGGGGAAATGTTAGCTAACAGGGTTAAGTTTGAGGAAGGGTTAGCTAACAGGGTTAAGGTTAAGGGAAGGGCTAGCTAACAGGTTTAAGGTTGGGGTTAGGGGAAATGTTAGCTAACAGGGTTACGGTTAGGGTTAGGGGAAGGGTTAGCTAACAGGGTTACGGTTAGGGTTAGGGGAAGGGTTAGCTAACAGGGTTACGGTTAGGGTTAGGGGAAGGGTTAGCTAACAGGGTTACGGTTAGGGTTAGGGGAAGGGTGTTAAGTACGCCTCTAGGAAGAGGGAACGCAACACCCTGCTACAACCCAACTCCCTGTGGAGTGAAAGAGGTATGGGACTGTAGGTGAGTGTAAGGATGACAAAGCAGAGCATTTACCGTTTACAGGGAATTTATTTCTTCACACGGTAAATTTGGGGAAAAGGGTCTGGATGGAACCAAAGCAAAGAAAGTAAATCTCAAAGCCCCCCTCCTCCCTTACCTGCCTACCCACTATTTACTTAACTTAGCACCACCTGGTGCACTAACCAAAATACAAAGGGTGGTCCGCCCAGGTCTTACCGAGTGTGTATAGACAGTAAATACTATGGTTTATGTATGCCCGCAGGCCTCTTGCCTAAGCACTCCCTAGGTGCCTTCCCCTTCCCCCTGGGAACAAATACAGAATACAAACGTAAGTATACAATTTCAATAATCAAAAACACTGCCTCCTATGGGGGGGGGGGACATACCTTAGAAGCAGAGACTACAAAGTACTTATATATATATATCACTAGCCACTTTAAACAATGCTACCTTATATAATGTTACTTACCCTACATTATTCATCTCATATGCATATGTATATACTGTACTCTACATCATCGACTGCATCCTTATGTAACACATGTATCACTAGCCACTTTAACTATGCCACTTTGTTTACTTTGTCTACACACTCATCTCATATGTATATACTGTACTCGATACCATCTACTGTATGCTGCTCTGTACCATCACTCATTCATATATCCTTATGTACATGTTCCTTATCCCCTTACACTGTGTATAAGACAGTAGTTTTGGAATTGTTAGTTAGATTACTTGTTGGTTATCACTGCATTGTCAGAACTAGAAGCACAAGCATTTCGCTACACTCGCATTAACATCTGCTAACCATGTGTATGTGACAAATAAAATTTGATTTGATTTGACTTAACAAAGACCTGTCTCTCAGCAAAAACCAACACATGACACACTAATCTCTTTCTCAGCTACAACTAACATATGATAAAACACTCAGCTCCCTTCTGAGCAACCGAACACTGGCTTTTATAGCTGGAGCAGGAGTCTGTAATGAGATACAGCTGTATCCTGACGAGGGGGCGTGGTCAGCTCCAATTAGCAATGGGGCCGACCAATCAGCTGCGTGGTGGAATATCAGGAAGCCATCCTGAAATACATACATACAAACAAAACCACAACACAGAAACTGGGGAACATATCAAAGGGTTATTAGCTAACAGGGTTAAGGTTTGGGTTAGGGGAAGGGTTAGCTAACAGGGTTAAGGTTTGGGTTAGGGGAAGGGTTAGCTAACAGGGTTAAGGTTTGGGTTAGGGGAAGGGTTAGCTAACAGGGTTAAGGTTCGGGTTAGGGGAAGGGTTAGCTAACAGGGTTTAGGGGAAGGGTTAGCTAACAGGGTTTAGGGGAAGGGTTAGCTAACAGGGTTAGGGGAAGGGTTAGCTAACAGGGTTAGGGGAAGGGTTAGGGGAAGGGTTAGCTAACAGGGTTAGGGGAAGGGTTAAGGGAAGGGTTAGCAAACAGGGTTAGGGGAAGGGTTATCTAACAGGGTTAAGGTTCGGGTTAGGGGAAGGGTTAGCTAACAGGGTTAGGGGAAGGGTTAGCTAACAGGGTTAAGGTTCAGGTTAGGGGAAGGGTTAGCTAACAGGGTTTAGGGGAAGGGTTAGCTAACAGGGTTAGGGGAAGGATTAGCTAACAGGGTTAGGGGAAGGGTTAGGGGAAGGGTTAGCTAACAGGGTTAGGGGAAGGGTTAGGGGAAGGGTTAGCTAACAGGGTTAGGGAAAGGGTTAAGGGAAGGGTTAGCTAACAGGGTTAGGGGAAGGGTTAACTAAAGGGTTAGGGAAAGGTTAAGGGTTAGCTAACAGGGTTAAGGTTAGGATTAGGGGAAGGGTTAGCAAACATGCTTAGTAGTTGCAAAGTAGTTAAAAAAGAAGAAAGTTGTGGAAAAGTTGTGGCAAAATAGCTAAAATGCTAAAGTTGTCCGTGATGAGATTTGAACTTGCAGCCTTTGGCGTTATACGCCCACCCATCCACCCCGACTAACCATCCCACACGCGCCCGCACACACACGCACACACACACCACTGCTGCTACTAGACTCTTATTATGACAGTTAAATACTGCACAATTGAAACACTAGCTCCCCAATCACCCAGGAGGTCAGAGAACTGGCAGTGTGGTGCCAGGACAACAACCTCTCCCTCAACGATGAGACAGCCTATAGGGAGGAGGTCAGAGAACTGGCAGTGTGGTGCCAGGACAACAACCTCTCCCTCAACGACTAGACAGCCTATAGGGAGGTCAGAGAACTGGCAGTGTGGTGCCAGGACAACAATCTCTCCCTCAACGACTAGACAGCCTATAGGGAGGTCAGAGAACTGGCAGTGTGGTGCCAGGACAACAACCTCTCCCTCAACGATGAGACAGCCTATAGGGAGGAGGTCAGAGACCTGGCCGTGTGGTGCCAGGACAACAACCTCTCCCTCAACGACTAGACAGCCTATAGGGAGGTCAGAGAACTGGCAGTGTGGTGCCAGCACAACAACCTCTCCCTCAACGATGAGACAGCCTATAGGGAGGAGGTCAGAGAACTGGCAGTGTGGTGCCAGGACAACAACCTCTCCCTCAATGTGAGCAAGACAAAGGAGCTGATCGTGGACTACAGGAAAAGGTGGGCGTAGCTGTTTACTGTTTCCACCACATTCAGAGGCTGGCACTAAGACAGCATTGAATGAGCTGTATTCCACCATAAGCGAACAAGAAAACTCTCACCCAGAGGTGGCGCTCCTAGTGGCCGGGGAATTTAATGCAAGGAAACTTACATCCTTTTTACCTCATTTCTATCAGCATGTTACATGTGCAACCAGAGTCTACACCACCTTTACTCCACACACAGAGACACACACAAAGCTCTTCCTCCAATTCTATCCTACTGATTCCTGTTTACAAGCAAAAATTAAAGCAGGAAGCACCAGTGACTCGATCCATAAAAAAAGTGGTCAGATGAAGCAGATGCTAAACTACAGGACTGTATTTCTAGCACAGACTGGAACATGTTCCGGGATTCATCCGATGGCATTGAGGAGTACACCATATCAGTCACTGGCTTCATCAATAAGTGCATCGATGACGTCGTCCCCACATTGACCCTACGTACATTCCTCAACCAGAAGCCACGGATTACAGGCAACATCCGCACTGAGCTAAAGGCTAGAGCTGCCGCTTTTCAAGGAGCAGGACTCTAACCCGGAAGATGGTAAGAAATCTCGCTTTGCCCTCCGGCGAACCATCAAACAGGCAAAGTGTCAATACAGGACTAAGATTGAATCATACTACACCGGCGCTGATGCTCCTCGGATGTGGCAGGGCTTGCAAACCATTACAGACTACGAAGGGAAGCACAGCCAAGAGCTGCCCAGTGACACGAGCCAACCTGGACAAAAGGAACACCTATTTGAGAATGCTATTCATTGACTACAGCTCAGCGTTCAACACCATAGTGCCGTCAAAGCTCATCACTAAGCTAAGGATCCTGGGACTAAACACCTCCCTCTGCAACTGGATCCTGGACTTCCTGATGGGCCGCCCCCAGGTGGTAAGGGTAGGTAACAGCACTCTCATCCTCAACACAGGGGCCCCTCAGGGGTGCGTGCTCAGTCCCCTCCTGTACTCCCTGTTCACTCATGGCTGCACGGCCAGGCACGACCCCAACACCATCATTACATTTGCCGATGACACAACAGTGGTAGGACTGATCACTGACAATGACGAGACAGCCTATAGGGAGGAGGTCAGAGACCTGGTTGTGTGGTGCCAGGACAACAACCTCTCCCTCAACATGATCCATTCTCCCTGTCTGTCTCGGTCCCATTCTCCCTGTCTGTCTCAGTCCCATTCTCCCTGTCTGTCTCAGTCCCATTCTCCCTGTCTGTCTCAGTCCCATTCTCCCTGTCTCGTCCCATTCTCCCTGTCCCATTCTCCCTGTCTGTCTCGGTCCCATTCTCCCTGTCTGTCCCATTCTCCCTGTCTGTCCATTCTCCCTGTCTGTCTCGGTCCCATTCTCCCTGTCTGTCTCGATCCCATTCTCCCTGTCTGTCTCAGTCCCATTCTCCCTGTCTGTCTCGGTCCCATTCTCCCTGTCTGTCTCAGTCCCATTCTCCCTGTCTGTCTCGATCCCATTCTCCCTGTCTGTCTCAGTCCCATTCTCCCTGTCTGTCTCGGTCCCATTCTCCCTGTCTGTCTCGGTCCCATTCTCCCTGTCTGTCTCAATTCTCCTGTCCCATTCTCCCTGTCTGTCTCGGTCCCATTCTCCCTGTCTGTCTCAGTCCCATTCTCCCTGTCTGTCTCGATCCCATTCTCCCTGTCTGTCTCGATCCCATTCTCCCTGTCTGTCTCGATCCCATTCTCCCTGTCTGTCTCGGTCCCATTCTCCCTGTCTGTCTCGGTCCCATTCTCCCTGTCTGTCTCGGTCCCATTCTCCCTGTCTGTCTCGATCCCATTCTCCCTGTCTGTCTCGATCCCATTCTCCCTGTCTGTCTCAGTCCCATTCTCCCTGTCTGTCTCGGTCCCATTCTCCCTGTCTGTCTCGATCCCATTCTCCCTGTCTGTCTCGTTCCCATTCTCCCTGTCTGTCTCGGTCCCATTCTCCCTGTCTGTCTCCCTGTGGTCTGGTCCCATTCTCCCTGTCTGTCTAAATCCCATTCTCCCTGTCTGTCTCGATCCCATTCTCCCTGTCTGTCTCACCCATTCTCCCTGTCTGTCTGGCCCATTCTCCCTGTCTGTCCCCCATTCTCCCTGTCTGTCTCAGTCCCATTCTCCCTGTCTGTCTGGAATTCTCCCTGTCTGTCTCGATCCCATTCTCCCTGAGCACTCCCTGTCTGTCTGGATCCCATTTCTCTAGTTTGTAATTAGATGTCTTTTCCATTCTCCCTGTCTGTCTCGGTCCCATTCTCCCTGTCTGTCTGGTCTGGCATCGTTAAAACAATGAGCAGGTCTCACATGATTGGCTGGCCTCCAGCAGTCCCCCAGGCCTGTTAATGGATGGAATATAGAGCACTAGTGTGTGATTGGATGACTTTCAGAGGAACTAGTTTGTAATTAGATGCTTTCATAGGAGCAGTTATGTGATTGGATGATTTCAGAGGAGCAGGTATGTGATTGGATGATTTCAGAGGAGCAGGTATGTGATTGGATGATTTCAGAGGAGTGGGTATGTAATTGGATGATTTCAGAGGAGTGGGTATGTGATTGGATGATTTCAGAGGAGCAGGTATGTGATTGGATGATTTCAGAGGAGCGGGTATGTGATTGGATGATTTCAGAGGAGTGGGTATGTGATTGGATGATTTCAGAGGAGTGGGTATGTGATTGGATGATTTCAGAGGAGTGGGTATGTGATTGGATGATTTCAGAGGAGTGGGTATGTGATTGGATGATTTCAGAGGAGTGGGTATGTGATTGGATGATTTCAGAGGAGTGGGTATGTGATTGGATGATTTCAGAGGAGTGGGTATGTGATTGGATGATTTCAGAGGAGTGGGTATGTGATTGGATGATTTCAGAGGAGTGGGTATGTGATTGGATGATTTCAGAGGAGTGGGTATGTGATTGGATGATTTCAGAGGAGTGGGTATGTGATTGGATGATTTCAGAGGAGCAGGTATGTGATTGGATGATTTCAGAGGAGCAGGTATGTGATTGGATGATTTCAGAGGAGTGGGTATGTGATTGGATGATTTCAGAGGAGTGGGTATGTGATTGGATGATTTCAGAGGAGCAGGTATGTGATTGGATGATTTCAGAGGAGCAGGTATGTGATTGGATGATTTCAGAGGAGTGGGTATGTGATTGGATGATTTCAGAGGAGCAGGTATGTGATTGGATGATTTCAGAGGAGCAGGTATGTGATTGGATGATTTCAGAGGAGTGGGTATGTGATTGGATGATTTCAGAGGAGTGGGTATGTGATTGGATGATTTCAGAGGAGCAGGTATGTGATTGGATGATTTCAGAGGAGTGGGTATGTGATTGGATGATTTCAGAGGAGTGGGTATGTGATTGGATGATTTCAGAGGAGTGGGTATGTGATTGGATGATTTCAGAGGAGTGGGTATGTGATTGGATGATTTCAGAGGAGCAGGTATGTGATTGGATGATTTCAGAGGAGCGGGTATGTGATTGGATGATTTCAGAGGAGTGGGTATGTGATTGGATGATTTCAGAGGAGCGGGTATGTGATTGGATGATTTCAGAGGAGTGGGTATGTGATTGGATGATTTCAGAGGAGCAGGTATGTGATTGGATGATTTCAGAGGAGTGGGTATGTGATTGGATGATTTCAGAGGAGCAGGTATGTGATTGGATGATTTCAGAGGAGTGGGTATGTGATTGGATGATTTCAGAGGAGCGGGTATGTGATTGGATGATTTCAGAGGAGCAGGTATGTGATTGGATGATTTCAGAGGAGCAGGTATGTGATTGGATGATTTCAGAGGAGTGGGTATGTGATTGGATGATTTCAGAGGAGCAGGTATGTGATTGGATGATTTCAGAGGAGCGGGTATGTGATTGGATGATTTCAGAGGAGTGGGTATGTGATTGGATGATTTCAGAGGAGCGGGTATGTGATTGGATGATTTCAGAGGAGCAGGTATGTGATTGGATGATTTCAGAGGAGTGGGTATGTGATTGGATGATTTCAGAGGAGCAGGTATGTGATTGGATGATGTCAGAGGAGTGGGTATGTGATTGGATGATTTCAGAGGAGTGGGTATGTGATTGGATGATTTCAGAGGAGTGGGTATGTGATTGGATGATTTCAGAGGAGTGGGTATGTGATTGGATGATTTCAGAGGAGTGGGTATGTGATTGGACGATTTCAGAGGAGCAGGTATGTGATTGGATGATTTCAGAGGAGTGGGTATGTGATTGGATGATTTCAGAGGAGCAGGTATGTGATTGGATGATTTCAGAGGAGCAGGTATGTGATTGGATGATTTCAGAGGAGTGGGTATGTGATTGGATGATTTCAGAGGAGCGGGTATGTGATTGGATGATTTCAGAGGAGTGGGTATGTGATTGGATGATTTCAGAGGAGCGGGTATGTGATTGGATGATTTCAGAGGAGCGGGTATGTGATTGGATGATTTCAGAGGAGCGGGTATGTGATTGGATGATTTCAGAGGAGCAGGTATGTGATTGGATGATTTCAGAGGAGCAGGTATGTGATTGGATGATTTCAGAGGAGCAGGTATGTGATTGGATGATTTCAGAGGAGTGGGTATGTGATTGGATGATTTCAGAGGAGCAGGTATGTGATTGGATGATTTCAGAGGAGCAGGTATGTGATTGGATGATTTCAGAGGAGTGGGTATGTGATTGGATGATTTCAGAGGAGCGGGTATGTGATTGGATGATTTCAGAGGAGTGGGTATGTGATTGGATGATTTCAGAGGAGCAGGTATGTGATTGGATGATTTCAGAGGAGCAGGTATGTGATTGGATGATTTCAGAGCACCAACAGACTGTGAAGGGCACAGTAAAGAAAGGAACAAGAGATTGGTGACCTGAGATTAGCTCATCTCTCCTGTGGCTCCTTTCCTGTCACTTAGAGGAGAGGCTCACACCACTCCTAAAACCAATCCCCCTTCTCCAATAACTTTTCCATTATAACAGACCATCTCTCCTGTCCTGTCGCGACTGTCAATTCAATTCAATTCAAGGGCTTTATTGGCATGGGAAACATGTGTTAACATTGCCAAAGCAAGTGAGGTAGACAACATACAAAGTGAATATATAAAGTGAAAAACAACAAAAATTAACAGTAAACATTACACATACAGAAGTTTAAAAACAGTACAGACATTACAAATGTCATATTATATATATATATACAATGTACAAATAGTTAAAGGACACAAGATAAAATGAATAAGCATAAATATGGGTTGTATTTACAATGGTGTTTGTTCTTCACTGGTTGCCCTTTTCTCGTGGCAACAGGTCACAAATCTTGCTGCTGCGATGCACACTGTGGAATTTCACCCAAAAGATATGGGAGTTTTTCAAAATTGGATTTGTTTTCGAATTCTTTGTGGATCTGTGTAATCTGGGGGAAATATGTCTCTCTAATATGGTCATACATTGGGCAGGAGGTTAGGAAGTGCAGCTCAGTTTCCACCTCATTTTGTGGGCAGTGAGCACATAGCCTGTCTCTCACTAGGAGAGCCCCCACCACCTCTTCTCACCTCTCCTATAACAGACCATCTCTCCTGTCCTGTCGCGACTGTCTCTCACTAGGAGAGCCCCCACCACCTCTTCTCACCTCTCCTATAACAGACCATCTCTCCTGTCCTGTCGCGACTGTCTCTCACTAGGAGAGCCCCCACCACCTCTTCTCACCTCTCCTATAACAGACCGTTTGGTACTGGGACAGGGTTGGGTTCATATATCATAGCAAAACGTTTTAAAACATAGCAAAACGGTTTAAAACATAGCAAAACGTTTTAAAACAAACCAGACACACATGGGCTACATTGAACAATATTTTGTTATGGTATGCAGTTGTATAATATATAGCAGAGCAGACACTGAATTTCTGGGACCAGGGTTAAAATGAGAATAATATATTCCATTGAGCAAACACTCTAATCCAGAGCGACTTGCAGTAATGCGTGCGTACAATTGGGTGACCCCAGCAGGAATCGAACCCACAACCCTTTGCATTGCAAGCACCGACTGAGCAACGCAGGATCCCGAGCACATTTAGAATACATCCCTCTAAGTAAGGGGGCCTGTGACCTTTTTTGTCGGCTCCCTGGAGGTTTGTTTGTAGTTGAAGGGCTTTTATTTTGCTCTCCCGAGGGATGCGGCTGAATAAAAACATGATCCCCCAGGGCCCACTTCTCCCCTGACCCCCCCCCCCCTCTCCAGTCTGTCTGTGGCTGAACAAACAGGGCCCGGAATACGTGGCCCCAGTGGCCTATAGGAAACCATTAGCACAAATCTCTCCTTTCCCTGAAACAGAATCACTACTATCCACACGACCACTGAATGAGGCAGGCCACGTTTTCCTGTGATGCTAAAACATGTGGCTTCTTTTCTTCTGTCCACTCAAATGTTACGGGATTTTACCCAGCAAGCATCTGGGTTCCTCTCTCACTCTTTCTACCAATGCAGTCTTTCTCTCAGAGAGGACATGAAGCATTTATCTTTCAGGATTTTACCCAGCAAGCATCTGGTTCCTCTCTCTCACTCTTTCTACCACGTAGTCTTTCTCTCAGAGAGGACATGAAGCATTTATCTTTCAGGATTTTACCCAGCAAGCATCTGGGTTCCTCTCTCACTCTTTCTACCACGCAGTCTTTCTCTCAGACAGGACATGAAGCATTTATCTTTCAGGATTTTACCCAGCAAGCATCTGGGTTCCTCTCTCACTCTTTCTACCAATGCAGTCTTTCTCTCAGAGAGGACATGAAGCATTTATCTTTCAGGATTTTACCCAGCAAGCATCTGGGTTCCTCTCTCTCACTCTTTCTACCACGTAGTCTTTCTCTCAGAGAGGACATGAAGCATTTATCTTTCAGGATTTTACCCAGCAAGCATCTGGGTTCCTCTCTCACTCTTTCTACCACGCAGTCTTTCTCTCAGACAGGACATGAAGCATTTATCTTTCAGGATTTTACCCAGCAAGCATCTGGGTTCCTCTCTCACTCTTTCTACCAATGCAGTCTTTCTCTCAGACAGGACATGAAGCATTTATCTTTCAGGATTTTACCCAGCAAGCATCTGGTTCCTCTCTCTCACTCTTTCTACCAATGCAGTCTTTCTCTCAGAGAGGACATGAAGCATTTATCTTTCAGGATTTTTACCCAGCATTCCTTGGCTAAAATCCCTAAAGCTCAGAGCACACTCTTCCGCTCCTCCATCGACTGACAATCAGCACCTGAGAAGCCACGTAATGCATTGCAGCATTAGAGAAATTACCACAGAGACACGTTTATCATTATTTTGCTTAATGTGGCCCAGCTGCCTACCTGTCACATGGCTCTGCTCTATAATACCCAGAGTGCCCTGCTGCTGGGTGTCTGTCTTTCTGTCTGCATCCCAAAGTAATGGACTATATAAGGATGCCATTTTGAAAGCATCCTCTGTTTCCTGCTCCCCCACTGGAAGCCAGGCAGGAAACAGACAGAGCAATAAAGGTGAGACGCCACAGCTGGGAACGAGGGACGAGAACACACAAGGGGACAGACACACACACAAGCAGGGCCAGGCATTTTTTTTGGGGGGGGGACTCAGATGGGGTCTCAACTTACTATTACAGAGAGCAAGCGAGAGAGAGAGAGAGATAGACAGTGAGAGCAGGAGAGAGAGAGAGATAGTGAGAGCAAGAGAGAGAGAGAGACACAGTGAGAGCAGGAGAGAGAGAGAGATAGTGAGAGCAAGAGAAAGAGAAAGAGAAAGAGAAAGAGAAAGAGAAAGAGAAAAGAGAAAATGAAAGAGAATTAGAAAGAGAGATCATGGGTACAAACAGAAAAAGCACAAGACAGAAAAAGAGAGTAAGAGGGAAGAGAAGGGGCGGAACAGACAGTCACAGCAGGGACAATTCTGTTCTCCATATTAGACAGTGCCAATGAAAACAATATCATTAACATGGATTCTCTAATCAGTCTCAAAGAATATTAAACTAACTCAGGGCTGCTCCACCACCACCCTCTACCTCCACCACCCTCCTCCCTCTTCCTCCCGATCCTCGTCCTCGACCACCACCCTCCTCCTCCAACACCCTCCACCATCCACCACCCTCCTCCCTCATCCTCCTCCTCCTCCTCCCTCCTCCTCCGCACCAGCCGCCTCCCTCCGCCTCCACCACCAGCCGCCCACTTCCTCCTCCTCCACCACCCTTCTCTTCCTCCCCCTCCTCCACCCTCCTCCTCCACCACCCTCCCCCTACTCCTCCTTCTCCTCCTCCACCACCCTCCTCCTCCACCACTCTCCCCCTACTCCTCCTTCTCCTCCACCACCACCCTCTTCCTCCTTCCTCCATCACCCTCCCCCTACTCCTCCCTCCTCCTCCACCACCAGCCGCCTCCCTCCTCCTCCACCACCCTCCTCCACCACCCTCGTCCCCCTCCTCCACCCTCCTCCTCCTACACCACCAGCCACCTCCCTCTACCTCCACCACCCTCCTCCCTCTTCCTCCCGATCCTCGTCCTCGACCACCACCCTCCTCGTCCACCACCCTCCACCCTCCCTCATCCTCCTCCTCCCTCCTCCTCCGCACCAGCCGCCTCCCTCCGCCTCCACCACCAGCCGCCCACCTCCTCCTCCTCCACCACCCTTCTCTTCCTCCCCCTCCTCCACCCTCCTCCTCCACCACCCTCCTCCTCCTCTACCACCCTCTTCCTCCACCACCTTCCTCCCTCATCCTCCTCCTCTACCACCCTCCTCCTCCACCACCCTCCTCCACCACCCTCCTCCTCCACCACCCTCCCCCTACTCCTCCTCCACCACCCTCCTCCTCCTCCACCACCCTCCTCCTCCTTCCTCCACCACCCTCCCCCTACTCCTCCCTCCTCCTCCACCACCACCCTCCTCCCTCATCCTCCTCCCTCCTCCTCCTCCACCACCCTCCTCCACCTCCCTCCTCCTCTACCACCCTCCTCCTCCACCACCCTCCTCCCTCATCCTCCTCCTCCCTCCTCCTCCTCCACAACCCTCCTCCACCACCCTCCCCCTACTCCTCCTTCTCCTCCTCCACCACCCTCCTCCTTCTCCTCCTCCACCACCCTCCTCCTCCTTCCTCCACCACCCTCCCCCTACTCCTCCCTCCTCCTCCACCACCAGCCGCCTCCCTCCTCCTCCACCACCCTCGACCTCCTCCTCCTCCCTCCTCCTCCACCACCCTCCTCCTCCACCACCCTCCTCCCTCATCCTCCTCCCCCCTCCCTCATCCTCCTCCCCCTCCTCCACCACCCTCCTCCTCCTCCCTCCTCCTCCACCACCCTCCCCCTACTCCTCCCTCCTCCTCCACCACCAGCCGCCTCCCTCCTCCTCCACCACCCTCGACCTCCTCCTCCTCCCTCCCCCTCCTTCTCCACCACCCTCGACCTCCTCCTCCTCCCTCGACCTCCTCCTCCTCCTCCTCCACCACCCTCCTCCTCCTCCTCTACCACCCTCCTCCTCCACCCTCCTCCTCCTCCACCACCCTCCTCCCTCATCCTCCTTCCCCTCCTCCTCCCTCCTCCTCCACCACCCTCCCCCTCGTCCTCCCTCCTCCTCCACCACCAGCTGCCTCCCTCCTCCTCCACCTCCTCCACCCTCCTCCTTCTCCTCCTCTACCACCCTCTTCCTCCACCACCCTCCTCCTTCATCCTCCTCCACCACCCTCCTCCCTCATCCTCCACCACCCTCCTCCTCCCTCATCCTCCTCCCCCCCGCCTCCTCCCTCCACCTCCACCACCCTCCTCCTCCACCACCCTCCCCCTCCTCCTCCCTCCTACTTCACCACCAGCCTCCCTCCTCCTCCCTCCCCCTCGTCCCCCTCCTCCCTCGCCCTCCTCCTCCTCCCTCCACATCCACCACCCCCCAGAAATTCCTAATGTGGGTCTGATATAAAAAATGTCCCCTGAAGAAAGCTCCTGTTACGAAGGCCATCTGTTGCTACAGGAAAACACCAAGACCTCCATTGTAAACGCTAAACTGTTTATTAAAGGGAATTGTTTTCCACCATTTTATGCAAATGAGCATATGAAATGATTATGAAGCCAAGCTCAACGACGACTTTTCCTAACGACAGCTTACGAGACAAGAAAGGAAACCAAAATCACTCATTACTGTCTGTGATCAGTGACATTCACAATTTGGGGGTGCAAGGAATTGAGAAACAGTCATTGAGTTCTTGCCATTTGATCCATCAGAATCACTTTCTCTTCCTTTTGTCAAGGTGGAAAACAAAACAAGAGATGACAGGATATGTACAATCAGGGGTTTACACACGGTCTTCAAAGCAGAGTTACCTTGAGCAGCCTAAACCTGGGAACCCGAAGACCAGGAAGCCAGGTTATTCCCCTAAACCAAGCGAGGACAAAGGAGAGTCAATAGGCTGTCAGTCAGATGTGTCACATGATAGTGGAAACAGGAAATGGAGTGTGGGTGCAGGAAGTTCTGGGCCCTGTGGAGGGGGGATGTCCTTGTCTTTATGTGTCCTGACTGGGCTCTCAGGATGTCCTTTATGAGAACATCCTTGACACATAAAAAAAAGCTCGAGCTAATTATCACAAGACTTCAAAAAGAGAGTATCGAGAAAGAACCCACATGTATATAAAATAATCTGGAGACGACTCCCACTCTCTCCCGTCTCTCCTTCGTCTTCTTTCTTATGACAAGCCTGTGGGAAGACCAGGAGGATCTGATGGACAAACTGGGACCAGAAATAGGCATTTATTTCACACCAGCCCCTTCTTCTTCCCTCTCGGCCACTAATATCAGCCCAATAATAATCACTTTACCACAAACCACAATTGAGACAGGCCCACTGGGCTAAATATGGGTGGTCTACTGTATCTTCTACAGGGTGGTCTGCTGTATCTTCTACAAGGTGGTCTGCTGTATCTTCTACAGGGTGGTTTACTGTATTTTCTACAGGGTGATCTACTGTATCTTCTACAGGGTGGTCTACTGTATCTTCTACAGGGTGGTCTGCTGTATCTTCTACAGGGTGGTCTGCTGTATCTTCTACACGGTGGTCTGCTGTATCTTCTACAGGGTGGTTTACTGTATTTTCTACAGGGTGGTCTACTGTATCTTCTACAGGGTGGTATACTGTATCTTCTACAGAGTAGTCTACTGTATCTTCCACAGGGTGATCTACTGTATCTTCTACAGGGTGGTCTACTGTATCTTCTACAGGGTGGTCTGCTGTATCTTCTACAGGGTGGTCTACTGTATCTTCTACAGGGTGGTCTACTGTATCTTCTACAGGGTGGTCTACTGTATCTTCTACAGGGTGGTCTACTGTATCTTCTACAGGGTGGTCTACTGTATCTTCTACAGGGTGGTCTACTGTATCTTCTACAGGGTGGTCTACTGTATCTTCTACTGGGTGGTCTAATGTATATTCTACTGGGTGGTCTACTGTATCTTCTACAGGGTGGTCTACTGTATCTTCTACAGGGTGGTCTACTGTATCTTCTACAGGGTGGTCTACTGTATCTTCTGCTGTATATTCTACAGGGTGGTCTACTGTATATTCTACAGGGTGGTCTACTGTATCTTCTACAGAGTGGTCTACTGTATCTTCTACAGAGTGGTCTACTGTATCTTCTACAGAGTGGTCTACTGTATATTCTACAGGGTGGTCTACTGTATCCTCTACAGGGTGGTCTACTGTATCTTCTACAGGGTGGTCTACTGTATCTTCTACAGGGTGGTCTGCTGTATCTTCTACAGAGTGGTCTGCTGTATCTTCTACAGAGTGGTCTACTGTATCTTCTACAGGGTGGTCTACTGTATCTTCTACAGGGTTGTCTACTGTATCTTCTACAGGGTGGTCTACTGTATCTTCTACAGGGTTGTCTACTGTATCTTCTACAGGGTGGTCTACTGTATCTTCTACAGGGTGGTCTACTGTATCTTCTACAGGGTTGTCTACTGTATCTTCTACAGGGTGGTCTACTGTATCTTCTACATGGTGGTCTACTGTATCTTTTACAGGGTGGTCTACTGTATCTTCTACAGAGTGGTCTACTGTATCTTCTACAGGGTGGTCTACTGTATCTTCTACAGGGTGGTCTACTGTATCTTCTACAGGGTGGTCTACTGTATCTTCTGCTGTATATTCTACAGGGTGGTCTACTGTAGATTCTACAGGGTGGTCTACTGTATCTTCTACAGGGTGGTCTGCTGTATCTTCTACAGGGTGGTCTACTGTATCTTCTACAGGGTGGTCTACTGTATCTTCTACAGGGTGGTCTACTGTATCTTCTACAGGGTGGTCTGCTGTATCTTCTACAGGGTGGTCTACTGTATCTTCTACAGAGTGGTCTACTGTATCCTCTACAGGGTGGTCTACTGTATCTTCTACAGGGTGGTCTACTGTATCTTCTACAGGGTGGTCTACTGTATCTTCTACAGGGTGATCTACTGTATATTCTACAGGGTGGTCTACTGTATCCTCTACAGGGTGGTCTACTGTATCCTCTACAGGGTGGTCTACTGTATCTTCTACAGGGTGGTCTACTGTATCCTCTACAGGGTGGTCTACTGTATCCTCTACAGGGTGGTCTACTGTATCTTCTACAGGGTGGTCTACTGTATCCTCTACAGGGTGGTCTACTGTATCTTCTACAGGGTGGTCTACTGTATCCTCTACAGGGTGGTCTACTGTATCCTCTACAGGGTGGTCTACTGTATCCTCTACAGGGTGGTCTACTGTATCTTCTACAGGGTGGTCTACTGTATCTTCTACAGGGTGGTCTACTGTATCTTCTACAGAGTGGTCTACTGTATCCTCTACAGGGTGGTCTACTGTATCCTCTACAGGGTGGTCTACTGTATCCTCTACAGGGTGGTCTACTGTATCTTCTACAGGGTGGTCTACTGTATGTCCCTGTTAATGATCATTTCTCTTTGGTCAATATAATCCATCCATCTGACAGGTGTGGCATATCAGGAATCTGATTAAACAGCATGATCATTACACAGGTTCACCTTGTGCTGGGGAAAAATAAAAGGCCCCTCTAAAATGTTCAGTCTTGTAACACAACACAATGCCATAGAGCTCTCAAGTTTTAAGGGAGCATGCAACTGGCATGCTGACTGCAGGAAGAGGGGGGGGGGGGCTGAGGAGTATTTCTGTCTGTAATAACGCCATTTTGTAGGTGGAAAGAGAGAGAGACACACACACACACGCACACACACACACACACACGCACGCACGCACGCACGCACGCACACACACACACACACACACACACACACACACACACACACACACACACAACTGAAGCCTAGATACGGTTGCAGATCATAGATAGTCAACTGCAACATAATGTGCTCTGAGGGTGAATCAGCCCATCACTGTGACAGACACATTACCATAGGCAATGGCTGCTTCCTGTATTAGCCATCAACTAATACACCTGAAACCCCACCTCTTTAAGGAATACCTAGGATAGGATAAAGTAATCCTTCTCACCCCCCTTAAAAGATTTAGATGCACTATTGTAAAGTGGCTGTTCCACTGGATGTCATAAGGTGAATGCACCAATTTGTAAGTCGCTCTGGATAAGAGCGTCTGCTAAATGACTTAAATGTAATGTAAATGTAATCAACTCAGAACTACCCCTGTTGTCTCCGCTGTAACTCACGTCCACCAATCAGTGTCTAGGATTAGAGTCTGACCAATCAGTGTCTAGGGTTAGAGTCTGACCAATCAGTGTCTAGGGTTAGAGTCTGACCAATCAGTGTCTAGGATTAGAGTCTGACCAATCAGTGTCCAGGTTTAGAGTCTGACCAATCAGTGTCTAGGGTTAGAGTCTGACCAATTAGTGTCTAGAGTTAGAGTCTGACCAATCAGTGTCTAGGGTTAGAGTCTGACCAATCAGTGTCTATGGTTAGAGTCTGACCAATCATCTGGCTCGGGTTAGAGTCTGACCAATCAGTGTCTAGGATTAGAGTCTGACCAATCAGTGTCCAGGTTTAGAGTCTGACCAATCAGTGTCTAGGGTTAGAGTCTGACCAATCAGTGTCTAGAGTTAGAGTCTGACCAATCAGTGTCTAGGGTTAGAGTCTGACCAATCATCTGGCTCGGGTTAGAGTCTGACCAATCAGTGGCTAGGGTTAGAGTCTGACCAATCAGTGGCTAGGGTTAGTGTCTGACCAATCAGTGTCTAGGGTTAGAGTCTGACCAATCAGTGGCTAGGGTTAGAGTCTGACCAATCAGTGTCTAGGGTTAGTGTCTGACCAATCAGTGGCAAGGGTTAGAGTCTGACCAATCCGTGTCTGACGGAAGAGATACAGATTAATCTCCTACACCCCATAAATGTGAGATATCACATCAAATGACCATTGAAATTAACTCTATGTTCATCTAGGGTGTAATCTGAGGGTGTAATCAGAGCCATAGAAATGTTCATCTAGGGTGTAATCAGAGCCATAACATTGTTTATCTAGGGTGTAATCAGAGGGTGTAATCTGAGCCATAGAAATGTTCATCTAGGGTGTAATCAGAGCCATAACATTGTTCATCTAGGGTGTAATCTGAGCCATAGAAATGTTCATATAGGGTGTAATCAGAGCCATAACATTGTTCATCTAGGGTGTAATCAGAGGGTGTAATCTGAGCCATAGCATTGTTCATCTAGGGTGTAATCAGAGCCATAGCATTGTTCATCTAGGGTGTAATCAGAGGGTGTAATCTGAGCCATAGCATTGTTCATCTAGGGTGTAATCAGAGGGTGTAATCAGAGCCATAGCATTGTTCATCTAGGGTGTAATCAGAGGGTGTAATCTGAGCCATAGCATTCTTCATCCAGGGTGTAATCAGAGGGTGTGTACAGGAGGAGAGGGAGTGTACAGGAAATGAGAAGAGAGTCTGGTGGAGGACTCTCCCCCTCCACCAGACTCTCTTCTCATTTCCTGTACACTCCTCCACCAGACTCTCTTCTCATTTCCTGTACACTCCCCCTCCACCAGACTCTCTTCTCATTTCCTGTACACTCCCTCTCCACCAGACTCTCTTCTCATTTCCTGTACACTCCTCCACCAGACTCTCTTCTCATTTCCTGTACACTCCCCCACCAGACTCTCTTCTCATTTCCTGTACACTCCCTCTCCACCAGACTCTCTTCTCATTTCCTGTACACTCCTCCACCAGACTCTCTTCTCATTTCCTGTACACTCCCCCACCAGACTCTCTTCTCATTTCCTGTACACTCCTCCACCAGGCTCTCTTCTCATTTCCTGTACACTCCTCCACCAGACTCTCTTCTCATTTCCTGTACACTCCTCCACCAGACTCTCTTCTCATTTCTTGTACACTCCCCCTCCACCAGACTCTCTTCTCATTTCCTGTACACTCCCTCTCCACCAGACTCTCTTCTCATTTCCTGTACACTCCTCCTCCACCAGGCTGTTCTCAATTCCTCTTCACTCCCTCCACCAGTCTTTCAACAATGCTGACTCGCTTAGATGTGGCATCCTGGCATGTCACTGTGTGTGCTGCCATCTTCTGGTTGTTTTTAGTATTGCAGCTGATTGATCCTGCTCTGGTCACACTTCACCATGTGGGTCTTTAATCTAACAACAATCAAGCTGTAGCCACAGAAAGACATTCCTGTGTGGAAACTACAGATGTGACACAACTTCTTCTTCTATACCATTTTAGCTAGCAGACACTTTTTTTTACCCAAAGCGACGTACATTCATGAGTGTACGTACATTGTTACATATGGGTGGTCCCGGAAATGGAACCCACGACCCTGGCCGTTTAAAGTGCCACGTTCTACAAACTGAACTACAAATGGACACTTCTTCTTCAAACAAGACAATACAGCACATAGATTGTGATGGATTCAGTTTATTACTGAATGTAAAATTCACAACACACGAATGTTTTAAAATAAAAACAATTAACAGCTTCTAACTCTAGGAAAATATTCCTCTACATAAAACATATTTTAAAAAAAGAAATACATAATGAGAATTTAGAATTTCTGTAAATGAGTAAAAAACTTTGAAAAATAAAAAGCTTTTAGCATCATCTGAGTTAAGTTCTGGAAGTTGACATCTGGTTGATTTTTCAAAGCTCTTGGATTTGTAAAAAAAATGTATTTAACTTTTTTTTAAAACCTTTATTTAACATCGCAAGTTGGTTAAGAACAAATTCTTATTTACAATGACGGCCTACACTGGGCTAAACCTGGACGACGCTGGGCCGATGGGCCTCACAATCATGGCCCGTTGTGATACATGAAAAACACTGAAATGAGAAATGTAGCTTCATTAACTTGAATGACAACAATCATGAATTGCATAATGGGACTTGAGGACATAACTTTTTTTTTGGGGGGGGGGGGGGGACCACAAAAACTGTAATCCTTCCGTCCAGTCCTGATTAGTCATCTGTGTTTTTAATGTTGTGAATTGTGTGTAATGGTCTGACAGTCATGGTGGTGACGCTGTGTGATTGGAGACCAGAGACCTAAAGGGGACTAACAGTCTCAGTCTCATTCTGGGCTCTAATAGCTATTTAAAGACAGCCAAGCTCCCATGCTTCTGATGATTCAGCCCCAGATTGTGCTGTTTGATAGCAGAACGGCGACACCTGCTGGCCAGAGGCTGTAGCTACACCATAAACAATAAGAATGTCTAAGGTTTAAATGGTTCCCTATTCCCTATATAGTGCACTACTTTTGACCAGGACCCCATAGGGAATACATTAGGGCCCTGGTCAAAAGTAGTGTACTATATAGGGAATAGGGTGCCCTTTGCGATGTACCCAATGAGAATGGAAACAAAAAAAACAACAGCATTATGAAAACCAAAAACTGTGCGGTCCGGCGGGCTAAGTCGACCTCTTTCTTTCCTGTGTCGAACACTGATCCAGCTCAGTGACTCACACAACCACTTATTTAGCCCTGTCTAAAGTCATATGTACAATCATTACTTTTTTTAAACAACATGGAAAAAAAGGAGGAAAAATAATTAAAGAAAGTAAAACACACACAAAAACATCATACATACAGTATATAACATCCTACAGTATATAACATACTTCATGCAACACTATTCATTCTCCTTGGTAGCGAGTCATTTTTCACAGACCAAGCAGACCAGACACACCTGTGAGAGAGATGGAGTAAGGGAGAGAAAGAGAGGTGGAGCTGAGTGGTTCTCAGAGCCTCAGTGGACAGACTGCTGAGAGACCCCAGTCTAGCCCTGGGTAGGGTAGGCCTCTCCACCCCAAAAACCATGGTTCATCAGCCTCCCCTCTCTATCTCCTCCCCTCTATCCCATCTCTAGCTCCTCCCTCTTATCTCCATCTCTAGCTCCTCCCCTCTCTCTCTCTCCATCTCTAGCCCCTCCCCTCTGTCTCCCATCTCTAGCTCCTCCCCTCTCTATCTCCTCCCTCGCTCTCTCCATCTCTAGCTTCATAATGTAAATGTAAATGTAGTAGGAGTGCTGATCTTGGATCAGGCACAGGCCCACATCTCTCTCTCTCTCTCTCTCTGATTAACAGTTCACAAAACGTCACTAAAGTGCTCTTACAAAGACTGAGCTAGCTAACTAACTAACTTGCTTACTAACTAAATACCACGATAAGCGCTTCAAGAATAGAACAGAACAGGACATAGAGAGAGGTGTTTGTTTGAATACTGAAGAAGGGTATAAAACCTCGCATCATAATGGCTCTAAAGGACTCCGTAATAAACCAAAAGCTGAATTCATAACCTAAAACCTTTAATCAGTTCATTACCTAAATCTGAGTGAAAAAAAACAAAACATAATGTCACTTAAAAAATAATGAAGACAACATCGATGTGTGTGTGAGCCCACGGCCATGTGTGAGAACTGCTCCCAGATCTGCTTGTGTCCTGGCCAACTCCACTGCTGTCAGTGGCCAGTTGTGTTTGGCCTGACGATGAGTGACAAGGCGTTGGCCTGATAGTCCAAACAGACTGCTATTCAGGCTGTTGTGCTTGAATGGTTTCAGACAGGAGTGACAGACTGGGTCAGTTACCAGGCTAGGAGAGGATGACTGGTTTCAGACAGGAGTGACAGACTGGGTCAGTTACCAGGCTAGGAGAGGATGACTGGTTTCAGACAGGAGTGACAGACTGGGTCAGTTACCAGGCTAGGAGAGGATGACTGGTTTCAGACAGGAGTGACAGACTGGGTCAGTTACCAGGCTAGGAGAGGGTGAATGGTATCAGACTGGGTCAGTTACCAGGCTAGGAGAGGGTGAATGGTATCAGACTGGGTCAGTTACCAGGCTAGGAGAGGATGACTGGTTTCAGACAGGAGTGACAGACTGGGTCAGTTACCAGGCTAGGAGAGGATGACTGGTTTCAGACAGGAGTGACAGACTGGGTCAGTTACCAGGCTAGGAGAGGGTGAATGGTATCAGACTGGGTCAGTTACCAGGCTAGGAGAGGGTGAATGGTATCAGACTGGGTCAGTTACCAGGCTAGGAGAGGATGACTGGTTTCAGACAGGAGTGACAGACTGGGTCAGTTACCAGGCTAGGAGAGGATGACTGGTTTCAGACAGGAGTGACAGACTGGGTCAGTTACCAGGCTAGGAGAGGATGACTGGTTTCAGACAGGAGTGACAGACTGGGTCAGTTACCAGGCTAGGAGAGGATGACTGGTTTCAGACAGGAGTGACAGACTGGGTCAGTTACCAGGCTAGGAGAGGATGACTGGTTTCAGACAGGAGTGACAGACTGGGTCAGTTACCAGGCTAGGAGAGGGTGAATGGTACCAGACAGTTGTTTGTTTCTGTGTTTCACTGTGAGAGTGTGTCTATGCTATGCATGTGTGTCTGTGTGTGTGTGTCTGTGTGTGTGTGTGTGTGTAGGCGTGCATGACTTTTGCTGGTCTTCATAGTCAGTACTTGGGAACTTTGGTGTAATCCTCCTGGACAACACTCTTACAGAGACACATGGACAGAATCATACCGAGGAGCTGGAGAGGAACACAACACTGGGTTAGTTATGCTGTTAACACACACGTCGCTCAGTGACACACACACACACACACACACACACACACACACACACACACACACACACACACACACACACACACACACACACACACACACACACACACACACACACACACACACACACACACACACAGAAGGATGGGGTACAGTATATATCCTGGTATTAGTACTGAGGGTACAGTATATATCCTGGTATTAGTACTGAGGGTACAGTATATATCCTGGTATCAGTACTGAGGGTACCGTATATATCCTAGTATTAGTACTGAGGGTACAGTATATATCAGTACTGAGGGTACAGTATATATCCTAGTATCAGTACTGAGGGTACAGTATATATCAGTACTGAGGGTACAGTATATATCCTAGTATTAGTACTGAGGGTACAGTATATATCCTAGTATCAGTACTGAGGGTACAGTATATATCCTAGTATCAGTACTGAGGGTACAGTATATATCCAAGTATCAGTACTGAGGGTACAGTATATATTAGTACTGAGGGTACAGTATATATTCTAGTATCAGTACTGAGGGTACAGTATATATCCTGGTATCAGTACTGAGGGTACAGTATATATCCTAGTATTAGTACTGAGGGTACAGTATATATCCTAGTATTAGTACTGAAGGTACAGTATATATCCTAGTATCAGTACTGAGGGTACAGCATATATCAGTACTGAGGGTACAGTATGTATCCTAGTATCAGTACTGAGGGTACAGTTTATATCCTAGTATCAGTACTGAGGGTACAGTATATATCAGTACTGAGGGTACAGTATATATCCTAGTATTAGTACTGAGGGTACAGTATATATCCTAGTATCAGTACTGAGGGTACAGTATATATCCTAGTATCACTACTGAGGGTACAGTATATATCCTAGTATCAGTACTGAGGGTACAGTATATATCCTGGTATCACTACTGAGGGTACAGTATATATCCTAGTATTAGTACTGAGGGTACAGTATATATCCTAGTATCAGGACTGAGGGTACAGTATATATCCTAGTATCACTACTGAGGGTACAGTATATATCCTAGTATCAGTACTGAGGGTACAGTATATATCCTGGTATCACTACTGAGGGTACAGTATATATCCTAGTATCAGTACTGAGGGTACAGTATATATCCTAGTATTAGTACTGAGGGTACAGTATATATCCTAGTATCAGTACTGAGGGTACAGTATATATCCTAGTATCACTACTGAGGGTACAGTATATATCCTAGTATCAGTACTGAGGGTACAGTATATATCCTGGTATCACTACTGAGGGTACAGTATATATCCTAGTATCAGTACTGAGGGTACAGTATATATCCTAGTATCAGTACTGAGGGTACAGTATATATCAGTACTGAGGGTACAGTATATATCAGTACTGAGGTTACAGTATATATCCTGGTATCAGTACTGAGGGTACAGTATATATTCTGGTATCAGTACAGAGGGTACAGTATATATCCTAGTATCAGTACTGAGGGTACAGTATATATCCTAGTATCAGTACTGAGGGTACAGTATATATCAGTACTGAGGGTACAGTATATATCAGTACTGAGGTTACAGTATATATCCTGGTATCAGTACTGAGGGTACAGTATATATTCTGGTATCAGTACTGAGGGTACAGTATATATCAGTATTGAGGGTACAGTATATATCCTGGTATTAGTACTGAGGGTACAGTATATATCCTGGTATCAGTACTGAGGGTACAGATAATATCCTAGTATCAGTACTGAGGGTACAGTATATATCAGTACTGAAGGTACGGTATATATCAGTACTGAGGGTACAGTATATATCCTGGTATTAGTACTGAGGGTACAGTATATATCCTGGTATCAGTACTGAGGGTACAGATAATATCCTAGTATCAGTACTGAGGGTACAGTATATATCAGTACTGAGGGTACATTATATATCCTAGTATTAGTACTGAGGGTACAGTATATATCAGTACTGAGGGTACAGTATATATCCTGGTATTAGTACTGAGGGTACAGTATATATCCTGGTATCAGTACTGAGGGTACAGATAATATCCTAGTATTAGTACTGAGGGTACAGTATATATCAGTACTGAGGGTACAGTATCTTTTAGTATTGAGGGTACAGTATATATCAGTACTTAGGGTACAGTATATATCAGTACTGAGGGTACAGTATATATCCTAGTATCAGTACTGAGGGTACAGTATATATCCTAGTATCAGTACTGAGGTTACAGTATATATCCTGGTATCAGTACTGAGGGTACAGTATATATCCTGGTATCAGTACTGAGGGTACAGTATATATCCTAGTATTAGTACTGAGGGTACAGTATATATCAGTACTGAGGGTACAGTATATATCAGTACTGAGGGTACAGTATATATCCTGGTATCAGTACTGACGGTACAGTATATATCAGTACTGAGGGTACAGTATATATCAGTACTGAGGGTACAGTATATATCCTAGTATTAGTACTGAGGGTACAGTATATATTAGTACTGAGGGTACAGTATATATCCTAGTATTAGTACTGAGGGTGGTCCTTCTGTAGCTCAGTTGGTAGAGCATGGCGCTTGTAATGCCAGGGTAGTGGGTTCGATCCCCGGGACCACCCATACGTAGAATGTATGCACACATGACTGTAAGTCGCTTTGGATAAAAGCGTCTGCTAAATGGCATATATTAGGGTACAGTATATATCCTAGTATTAGTACTGAGGGTACAGTATATATCCTAGTATTAGTACTGAGGGTACAGTATATATCCTAGTATTAGTACTGAGGGTACAGTATATATCCTAGTATTAGTACTGAGGGTACAGTATATATCAGTACTGAGGGTACAGTATATATCAGTACTGAGGGTACAGTATATATCCTGGTATTAGTACTGAGGGTACAGTATATATACAAGTATTAGTACTGAGGGTACAGTATATATCAGTACTGAGGGTACAGTATATATCCTGGTATTAGTACTGAGGGTACAGTATATATCCTAGTATTAGTACTGAGGGTACAGTATACATCCTAGTATTAGTACTGAGGGTACAGTATATATCCTAGTATTAGTACTGAGGGTACAGTATATATTAGTACTGAGGGTACAGTATATATCAGTACTGAGGGTACAGTATATATCCTAGTATTAGTACTGAGGGTACAGTATATATCCTAGTATTAGTACTGAGGGTACAGTATATATATTAGTACTGAGGGTACAGTATATATTAGTACTGAGGGTACAGTATATATCCTAGTATTAGTACTGAGGGTACAGTATATATCCTAGTTTTAGTACTGAGGGTACTGTATACATACACTTTACCAAGACATTCATATGACACAGGGAGGGACTGTGTGTGTGTGTGTGTGTGTGTGTGTGTGTGTGTGTGTGTGTGTGTGTGTGTGTGTGTGTGTGTGTGTGTGTGTGTGTGTGTGTGTGTGTGTGTGTGTGTGTGTGTGTGTGTGTGTGTGTGTGTGTGTGTGTGTGTGTGTTATCGATACCTCTAGGACTGCCACCCCGACACAGATTCCAAGAATAACTCCACAGTTCTCCAACAGCCAGGCCTCCACACTATGCATGCAGCCCTGCAGAGAGAGAGAGAGAGAGAGACAGAGACACAAAGAGAGAGAGAGAAGAGACAGACAGAACTATTTGTACATTGTATATATATATATATATAATATGACATTGGTAATGTCTTTACTGTTTTGAAACTTCTGTATGTGTAATGTTTACTGTTAATTTTTGTTGTTTTTCACTTTGTATGTTGTCTACCTCACTTGCTTTGGCAATGTTAACACATGTTTCCCATGC
>NC_060173.1:6925975-6935975 GCF_021184085.1 Oncorhynchus gorbuscha
AAGGGGGAGAGAAAGAGGGAGAGAAAGAGAAAGAGGGAGAGAAAGGGGGAGAGAAAGAGAAAGAGGGAGAGAAAGGGGGAGAGAAAGAGGGAGAGAAAGAGAAAGAGGGAGAGAAAGAGAAGAGGGAGAGAAAGAGGGAGAGAAAGAGAAAGAGGGAGAGAAAGAGGGGGAGAAAGAGGGAGAGAAAGAGAAGGAGGGAGAGAAAGAGGGGGAGAAAGAGGGAGAGAAAGAGAAAGAGGGAGAGAAAGAGGGAAGAGAGAAAGAGGGAGAGAAAGGGGGAGAGAAAGAGGGAGAGAAAGAGAAAGAGGGAGAGAAAGAGAAGAGGGAGAGAAAGAGGGAGAGAAAGAGAAAGAGGGAGAGAAAGAGGAGAGAAAGAGAAAGAGGGAGAGAAAGGGGGAGAGAAAGAGGGAGAGAAAGAGAAAGAGGGAGAGAAAGAGGGAGAGAAAGAGAAAGAGGGAGAGAAAGAGGGGGAGAAAGAGGGAGAGAAAGAGAAAGAGGGAGAGAAAGAGGGAGAGAAAGAGAAAGAGGGAGAGAAAGGGGGAGAGAAAGAGGGAGAGAAAGAGAAAGAGGGAGAGAAAGAGAAGAGGGAGAGAAAGAGGGAGAGAAAGAGAAAGAGGGAGAGAAAGAGGGGGAGAAAGAGGGAGAGAAAGAGAAGAGGGAGAGAAAGAGAAAGAGGGAGAGAAAGAGAAAGAGAAGGAGGGAGAGAAAGGGGGAGAGGAAGAGGGAGAGAAAGAGAAGAGGGAGAGAAAGAGAAGAGGGAGAGAAAGAGAAGAGGGAGAGAAAGAGAAGAGGGAGAGAAAGAGAAGAGGGAGAGAAAGAGAAGAGGGAGAGACAGAGAAGAGGGAGATAAAGAGAAAGAGAAAGAGGGAGAGAAAGAGAAGGAGGGAGAGAAAGGGGGAGAGGAAGAGGGAGAGAAAGTGGGAGAGAAAGAGAAAGAGGGAGAAAGAGAAAGAGGGAGAGAAAGAGAGAGACAAAGAGAGAGAAAGAGGGAGAGAAAGAAGGAGAGAAAGAGAGAGAAAAAGAGAGTGAGAAAGATAGAGAGAAAGAGAGTGAGAAAGAGAGAGAGAGAGAAAGAGAGTGAGAAAGAGAGTGAGAAAGAGGGAGAGTGAGAAAGAGTGAGAAAGAGGGAGAGAGAGAAAGAAAGAGGGAGAGAAAGAGGGAGAGAAAGAGAAGAGGGAGAGAAAGAGGGAGAGTGAGAAAGAGAGTGAGAAAGAGGGAGAGAGAGAAAGAAAGAGAGTGAGAGAGAGAAAGAGGGAGAGAGAGAAAGAGAGTGAGGAAGAGGGAGAGAAAGCATGATTAATATGAAACAATTACTAATTGTTTGCTGAAATAGACCGTGTTGATGCTTGGCAGGGGAGACAGAAGAAGAACAAATAAACAAGGGAAGTTCCAATGGACAGAGTGGGACAAACAGCGCTATGAGGGTGGAGCAGTGGTCTAGGGCACTGCTGGCTAGCTGTGCCACCAGAGACTCTGGGTTCACGCCCAGGCTCTGTAGCAGCCGGCAGCGACCGGGAGGTCCATGGGGCGACACACAATTGGCCCAGCGTCGCCCGGGTTAGGGAGGGTTGGGCCGGTAGGGATATCCTTGTCTCATCGCGCACTAGCGACTCCTGTGGCAGGCCGGGCGCAGTGCGCGCTAACCAGGTAGCCAGGTGCACCGTGTTTCCTCTGACACATTGGTGCGGCTGGCTTCCGGGTTGGATGAGCGCTGTGTTAAGAAGTGCGGCTTGTGTTTCGGGGGACGCATGGCTTTCGACCTTCGTCTTTCCCGAGCCCGTACGGGAGTTGTAGCGATGAGACAACATAGTAACTACTAACAATTGGAAACCACGAAATTGGGGAGAAAAAGGGGTCAAATTCAACAACAAAAAATAAATAAAAATAAACAACGCTATGAGACTGCTTGTGTTTTTAGACAGACCGCCAGGGTAGTGGGTTCAATAAACTGTAAGTCGCACAGTGATATTACTGACCACCCATACGACACATGACTGTAAGTCGCTTTGGATAAAAAGCTAAAAATAGAAACCTTGTTCAAACAAAGGCAGGTCCAGCTACTTACCGTCCTCTGTACATAGTCCCAGGAATGTTCTGTGGTCCTGTTCTGACCAGTGTAGTTGACCAGCATCCCCTTGACGATGGTGGACATCTCCTGTTGCAGCTGGGGAAGAGACAGGGAAGAATGAGTATAGCCGAACAGCCAGCGCTACTGGAAAACACTTCTGACAGGCTGACTGACTGGCTGACTGGCTGACTGGCTGGCTGGCTGACTGACTGGCTGACTGACTGGCTGGCTGACTGGCTGGCTGACTGGCTGACTGGCTGACTGGCTGGCTGACTGGCTGACTGGCTGGCTGACTGGCTGGCTGGATGACTGGCTGGCTGGCTGACTGGCTGACTGGCTGGCTGGCTGGCTGACTGGCTGGGCTGACTGACTGACTGACAGGCTGGCTGACTGACTGGCTGGCTGGCTGACTGGCTGGCTGACTGCTGACTGACTGACAGGCTGGCTGCCTGCTGACTGACTGGCTGGCTGGCTGGCTGGCTGACTGGCTACTTTTCTATGATTCCATCACAGGGCATGTGGATTCCCAGCAGGTCTCAGTCAGACAGCTGTCTAGGAAGGGAAGGGTGGGTATGTCCCAGCTGTGGTGAGAGGCCAAGAAAGGGGGGAGTGGGAGGGAGAGTGGGGAGGGGGGGGGGGCAGGCAGAGGAGAGTGAGGGACAAAAAGGAGAGAAGGGAGAGAGTGGATAGGACAGAACAGAAATGGGAGAAGGAGGAGGAGGGAGGAGAAGGAGGAGGAGGGAGGAGGAGGGAGGAGAAGGAGGGGGAGAGAGTGGATAGGACAGAACAGAAATGGGAGAAGGAGGAGGAGGGAGGAGAAGGAGGGGGAGAGAGTGGATAGGACAGAACAGAAATGGGAGAAGGAGGAGGAGGGAGGAGAAGGAGGGGGAGAAGGAGGGGGAGAGAGTGGATAGGACAGAACAGAAATGGGAGAAGGAGGAGGAGGGAGGAGAAGGAGGAGGAGGGAGGAGAAGGAGAAGGAGGAGGAGGGAGGAGAAGGTGGGGGGAGAGAGGAGAAGGTGGGGGGAGAGAGTGGATAGGACAGAACAGAAATGGGAGAAGGAGGAGGAGGGAGGAGAAGGAGGAGGAGGGAGGAGAAGGAGGAGGAGGAGGAGAAGGAGGAGGAGGGAGGAGAAGGAGGGGGAGAGAGTGGATAGGACAGAACAGAAATGGGAGAAGGAGGAGGAGGGAGGAGAAGGAGGAGGAGGGAGGAGAAGGAGGAGGAGGGAGGAGAAGGAGGAGGAGGGAGGAGGAGGGAGGAGAAGGAGGGGGAGAGAGTGGATAGGAAGAACAGAAATGGGAGAAGGAGGAGGAGGGAGGAGAAGGAGGAGGAGGGAGGAGAAGGAGGAGGAGGGAGGAGAAGGTGGGGGAGAGAGGAGAAGGAGGGGGAGGGAGGAGAAGGAGGAGGAGGGAGGAGAAGGAGGAGGAGGGAGGAGAAGGAGGAGGGAGGAGAAGGTGGGGGGAGAGAGGACACTCATCCCGTCTCTCTGGAAGGAATGTAGATGAAGTAGAGGGGGGGGAGAAGGAGGTAGAACTCACTCTGTCTCTCTGGAAGTAGATGAGCACGCCAGCTGTAACTTGGGCGATGAGGATGAGCAGGAGGCAGGTGAAGTACTGGGGACGGACAGACAGAACATTTTAGAGGTTCATCATAACAGTTTGAAACAACAAGATGGATTAGTTAGCATGAACACAGCCAACGTTATGTTCTACATTAGTTAGCATGAACACAGCCAACGTTATGTTCTACATTAGTTAGCATGAACACAGCCAACGTTATGTTCTACATTAGTTAGCATGAACACAGCCAACGTTATGTTCTACATTAGTTAGCATGAACACAGCCAACGTTATGTTCTACATTAGTTAGCATGAACACAGCCAACGTTATGTTCTACATTAGTTAGCATGAACACAGCCAACGTTATGTTCTACATTTACATTAGTTAGCATGAACACAGCCAACGTTATGTTCTACATTAGTTAGCATGAACACAGCCAACGTTATGTTCTACATTAGTTAGCATGAACACAGCCAACGTTATGTTCTACATTAGTTAGCATGAACACAGCCAACGTTATGTTCTACATTAGTTAGCATGAACACAGCCAACGTTATGTTCTACATTAGTTAGCATGAACACAGCCAACGTTATGTTCTACATTAGTTAGCATGAACACAGCCAACGTTATGTTCTACATTAGTTAGCATGAACACAGCCAACGTTATGTTCTACATTAGTTAGCATGTACACAGCCAACGTTATGTTCTACATTAGTTAGCATGAACACAGCCAACGTTATGTTCTACATTAGTTAGCATGAACACAGCCAACGTTATGTTCTACATTAGTTAGCATGAACACAGCCAACGTTATGTTCTACATTAGTTAGCATGAACACAGCCAACGTTATGTTCTACATTAGTTAGCATGAACACAGCCAACGTTATGTTCTACATTAGTTAGCATGAACACAGCCAACGTTATGTTCTACATTAGTTAGCATGAACACAGCCAACGTTATGTTCTACATTAGTTAGCATGAACACAGCCAACGTTATGTTCTACAGAGGATATCAGACTGAAGAACATTGAACTTCTCGGATTCAACTAATTCTGTGTTTAGGTTTTGGTAGAGTATTCTCCTCACCCCTCTCTATTTTAACCTCCTCACCCCTCTCTCTCTAACCTCCCTTCCCCCCCACATTTTAACCTCCTCACCCCTCTATTTTAACCTCCTCACCCCTCTATTTTAACCTCCTCACCCCTCTCTATGCAACCTCCTCACCCCTCTCTATGCAACCTCCTCACCCCTCTCTATGCAACCTCCTCACCCCTCTCTATGCAACCTCCTCACCCCTCTCTATGCAACCTCCTCACCCCTCTATTTTAATCTCCTCACCCCTCTATTTTAATCTCCTCACCCCTCTATTTTAATCTCCTCACCCCTCTCTATACAACCTCCTCACCCCTCTCTATACAACCTCCTCACCCCTCTCTATACAACCTCCTCACCCCTCTCTATACAACCTCCTCACCCCTCTCTATACAACCTCCTCACCCCTCTCTCTCTAACCTCCTCACCCCTCTCTCTCTAACCTCCTCACCCCTCTCTCTCTAACCTCCTCACCCCTCTCCATTTTAACCTCCACACCCCTCTCTATGTAACCTCCTCACCCGTCTCTATGTAACCCCCTCACCCCTCTCTATGTAACCTCCTCGCCCCTCCATTTTAACCCCCTCACCCCTCTCTATGTAACCCCCTCACCCCTCTCTATTTTAACCCCCTCGCCCCTCTCTATTTTAACCTCCTCTCTATTTTAACCTCCTCGCCCCTCTCTATTTTAACCTCCTCACCCCTCCATTTTAACCTCCTCACCCCTCTCTATGCAACCTCCTCACCCCTCTCTATGCAACCTCCTCACCCCTCTCTATGCAACCTCCTCACCCCTCTCTATGCAACCTCCTCACCCCTCTCTATGTAACCCCCTCACCCCTCTCTATGTAACCTCCTCGCCCCTCTATTTTAACCTCCTCGCCCCTCTATTTTAACCTCCTCGCCCCTCCATTTTAACCTCCTCACCCCTCCATTTTAACCTCCTCACCCCTCCATTTTAACCTCCTCACCCCTCCATTTTAACCTCCTCACCCCTCCATTTTAACCTCCTCACCCCTCCATTTTAACCTCCTCACCCCTCCATTTTAACCTGCTCACCCCTCTCTATGTAACCTCCTCACCCCTCTCTATACAACCTCCTCACCCCTCTCTATACAACCTCCTCACCCCTCCATTTTAACCTCCTCACCCCTCTCTATGTAACCTCCTCACCCCTCTCTATGTAACCTCCTCACCCCTCTCTCTCTAACCTCCTCACCCCTCTCTCTCTAACCTCCTCAACCCTCTCTCTCTAACCTCCTAACCCCTCTCTCTCTAACCTCCTCACCCCTCTCTCTCTAACCTCCTCACCCCTCTCTATGTAACCTCCTCACCCCTCTCTATGTAACCTCCTCACCCCTCTCTATGCAACCTCCTCACCCCTCTCTATGCAACCTCCTCACCCCTCTCTATGCAACCTCCTCACCCCTCTCTATGCAACCTCCTCACCCCTCTCTATGCAACCTCCTCACCCCTCTCTATGCAACCTCCTCACCCCTCTCTATGCAACCTCCTCACCCCTCCATTTTAACCTCCTCACCCCTCTCTATGTAACCTCCTCACCCCTCTCTATGTAACCTCCTCACCCCTCTCTATGTAACCTCCTCACCCCTCTCTATGTAACCTCCTCACCCCTCTCTATGTAACCTCCTCACCCTCTATGTAACTCTATGTAACCTCCTCACCCCTCTCTATGTAACCCCCTCACCCCTCTCTATGCAACCTCCTCACCCCTCTCTATGCAACCTCCTCACCCCTCTCTATGCAACCTCCTCACCCCTCTCTATGCAACCTCCTCACCCCTCTCTATGCAACCTCCTCACCCCTCTCTATGCAACCTCCTCACCCCTCCATTTTAACCTCCTCACCCCTCTCTATGTAACCTCCTCACCCCTCTCTATGTAACCCCCTCACCCCTCTCTATGTAACCCCCTCACCCCTCTCTATGTAACCCCCTCACCCCTCTCTATGTAACCCCCTCACCCCTCTCTATTTTAACCCCCTCACCCCTCTATTTTAACCCCCTCACCCCTCTATTTTAACCCCCTCACCCCTCTATTTTAACCCCCTCATCCCTCTATTTTAACCCCCTCACCCCTCTATTTTAACCTCCTCACATTAATAATCCACACGGCTGCTGTTGACGACATACGTAGTCAGACAGGAAGATGGTGTTATTCTAAGAATCCAACCTCATTGGACCAAGCAGCAGCATGAGCTTGTAGTCTAGTTCTAACGCTGAGGAAGAACCTAGCCGGGTCCTTTTCAACACCAGTTGAATATCTTAGCTACAAATCAGAGAGAATACTGCAGCAGCTTAGAGCCTCGTGACATAACATCAAAACAGACTCTACATCCTGCTCAACCTTCACAGCGTTGTGGTGCAGGAACAAGCCTCTTTGACAGCAGGGGGTTGTGGGGAGGGGGTAGGTGGGGGGAGGGAGCTTTCGGTTGAGTGTTTTAGCAGTGTGGATGTGTGTTTACTCACTAGGCCCAGCAGGCAGCGTATCTCGTAGATGGCTCCTATACAGCCCAGGAAACCCATAACCATGGAGAGAGAACCCACAGTGATCAGAATATAGGACGCCACTTTCAGAGTGGTGGAGGACTCCTCTGTAGAGAAGATGTACATAAACAGGTTAACATTCACCCTACAACACCACTCACTGAAACCAGGCTACAACATCACTCACTGAAACCAGGCTACAACACCACTCACTGAAACCAGGCTACAACATCACTCACTGAAACCAGACTACAACATCACTCACTGAAACCAGGCTACAACATCACTCACTGAAACCAGGCTACAACATCACTCACTGAAACCAGGCTACAACATCACTGAAACCAGGACACATCACTCACTGAAACCAGGCTACAACATCACTCACTGAAACCAGGACACATCACTCACTGAAACCAGGCTACTACATCCCTCACTGAAACCAGGCTACAACATCACTCACTGAAACCAGGCTACAACATCACTCACTGAAACCAGGCTACAAAATCACTCACTGAAACCAGGCTACAACATCACTTACTGAAACCAGGCTACAACATCACTCACTGAAACCAGGCTACAACATCACTCACTGAAACCAGGCTACAACACCACTCACTGAAACCAGGCTACTACATCCCTCACTGAAACCAGGCTACAACACCACTCACTGAAACCAGGCTACAACATCACTCACTGAAACCAGGCTACAAATTCACTCACTGAAACCAGGCGACAACATCACTCACTGAAACCAGGCTACAACATCACTCACTGAAACCAGGCTACAACATCCCTCACTGAAACCAGGCTACAACATCACTCACTGAAAACAGGCTACTACATCACTGAAACCAGGACATATCACTCACTGAAACCAGGCTACAACACCACTCACTGAAACCAGGCTACAACATCCCTCACTGAAACCAGGCTACAACACCACTCACTGAAACCAGGCTACAACATCACTCACTGAAACCAGGCTACAAAATCACTCACTGAAACCAGGCTACAGGCTACATTCCCTCTACATCATCACTCACTGAAACCAGGCTACAACATCACTCACTGAAACCAGGCTACAAAATCACTCACTGAAACCAGGCTACAGGCTACATTCACCCTACATCATCACTCACTGAAACCAGGCTACAACATCACTCACTGAAACCAGGCTACAACATCACTGAAACCAGGCTACAACATCACTCACTGAAACCAGGCTACAACATCACTCACTGAAACCAGGCTACAACATCACTCACTGAAACCAGGCTACAACATCACTCACTGAAACCAGGCCACATGCTAATCTCAATTCAATGGCTCAGACACAAGAGGCATGTGGCAGGGTCTACAGTCAATCACGGACTACAAGATGAAATCCAGCCCAGTCACGGACCAGGATGTCTTGCTCCCAGGCAGACTAAATAACTTTTTTGCCCGCTTTGAGGACAATACAGTGCCACTGACACGGCCTGCAACGGAAACATGCGGTCTCTCCTTCACTGCAGCCGAGGTGAGTAAGACATTTAAACGTGTTAACCCTCGCAAGGCTGCAGGCCCAGACGGCATCCCCAGCCGCGCCCTCAGAGCATGCGCAGGCCAGCTGGCCGGTGTGTTTACGGACATATTCAATCAATCCCTACACCAGTCTGCTGTTCCCACATGCTTCAAGAGGGCCACCATTGTTCCTGTTCCCAAGAAAGCTAAGGTAACTGAGCTAAACGACTACCGCCCCGTAGCACTCACTTCCGTCATCATGAAGTGCTTTGAGAGACTAGTCAAGGACCATATCACCTCCACCCTACCTGACACCCTAGACCCACTCCAATTTGCTTACCGCCCAAATAGGTCCACAGACGATGCAATCTCAACCACACTGCACACTGCCCTAACCCACTTGGACAAGAGGAATACCTATGTGAGAATGCTGTTCATCGACTACAGCTCGGCATTCAACACCATAGTACCCTCCAAGCTCGTCATCAAGCTCGAGACCCTGGGTCTCGACCCCGCCCTGTGCAACTGGGTACTGGACTTCCTGACGGGCCGCCCCAGGTGGTGAGGGTAGGCAACAACATCTCCTCCCCGCTGATCCTCAACACGGGGGCCCCACAAGGGTGCGTTCTGAGCCCTCTCCTGTACTCCCTGTTCACCCACGACTGCGTGGCCACGCACGCCTCCAACTCAATCATCAAGTTTGCGGACGACACAACAGTGGTAGGCTTGATTACCAACAACGACGAGACGGCCTACAGGGAGGAGGTGAGGGCCCTCGGAGTGTGGTGTCAGGAAAATAACCTCACACTCAACGTCAACAAAACTAAGGAGATGATTGTGGACTTCAGGAAACAGCAGAGGGAACACCCCCTATCCACATCGATGGAACAGTAGTGGAGAGGGTAGCTAGTTTTAAGTTCCTCGGCATACACATCACAGACAAACTGAATTGGTCCACTCACACTGACAGCGTCGTGAAGAAGGCGCAGCAGCGCCTATTCAACCTCAGGAGGCTGAATAAATTCGGCTTGTCACCAAAAGCACTCACAAACTTCTACAGATGCACAATCGAGAGCATCCTGGCGGGCTGTATCACCGCCTGGTACGGCAACTGCTCCGCCCTCAACCGTAAGGCTCTCCAGAGGGTAGTGAGGACTGCACAACGCATCACCGGGGGCAAACTACCTGCCCTCCAGGACACCTACACCACCCGTTGTTACAGGAAGGCCATAAAGATCATCAAGGACATCAACCACCCGAAC
>NC_060173.1:6938475-6963475 GCF_021184085.1 Oncorhynchus gorbuscha
TATTTTCTACATTGTTGAATAATACTGAAGACATCACAAATATGAAATAACACATATGGAGTAACGTCGTAAACCCCCCCCCAAAAAAGTGTTAAACAAATCAAAATATATTTTATGTTTGAGATTCTTCAAAGTAACCACTCTTTGCCTGGTTCTATATAGGTCTATATACATACACATATAACCTAGATGACCTGGTTCTATATAGGTCTGTTCTGTTATAATCTCCACCCGGCACAGCCAGAAGAGGACTGGCCACCCCTCAGAGCCTGGTTCCTCTCTAGGTTTCTTCCTAGGTTTTGGCCTTTCTAGGAAGTTTTTCCTAGCCACTGTGCTTCTCCACCTGCATTGCTTGCTGTTGGGGGTTTTAGGCTGGGTTTCTGTACAGCACTTTGAGATATCAGCTGATGTAAGAAGGGCTTTATAAATACATTTGATTGATTTTTGTATTGCAGTAAGGAAAGTTAGGAAAGTTGAGCTGTGGTAGGCAGCAGCAGGCTCGTAAGCATTCATTCAAACAGCACTTTCCTGCGTTAGCTCTTCGCTGTGCTTCAAGCATTGACTTCAAGCCTATCAACTCCCGAGATTAGGCTGGCAATACTCAAGTGCCTATAAGAACATCCAATAGTCAAAGGTATATGAAATACAAAGGGTATAGAGAGAAATAGTCCTATAATAACTACAACCTAAAACTTCTTACATGGGAATATTGAAGACTCGAGTTAAAAGGAACCACCAGCTTTCATATGTTCTCATGCTCTGAGGAACTGAAACCTTAGCTTTCTTACATGGCACATATTGCACATTTACTTTCTTCTCCAACACTTTGTTTTTGCATTATTTAGACCAAATTGAACATGTTTCATTATTTATTTGAGACTAAATAGATGTTATTTATGTATTATATTAAGTTGAAATAAAAGTGTTAATTTATTATTGTTGTAATTGTCATTATTACAAATATATGCATAAAAATTGTCCGATTAATCGGTATCTGCGTTGACAAATCATAATCAGTCGAACCTCTAGTGTGTGTACACATGAAGGGCTAGTTACAGAAAGGCTAGCTACAGGGTTTGTGTGAAAGAAATGTCACACAGAGAACATAGATGTAAGCTACACGTGTCCTACAGCGCTAGGCATCAGCCGACAGCAGCCTCTCACCACAAAACACAGACCCACGGCGGCGAGAGAGGAACACTTGTTCTGAACACTTACACTTGTTCTGAACACTTATTCTGAACACTTGTGAGCTGTACTGTAGGCCTCAAAGCATGTGAAGTAAGAGCTGCAGTGGACCGACAGAGATCAGCCCAATGCTTCCTTTGTCAAAGGTTTGTTGGTGACAGAAAACGTAGCAAACAAAACGTTGAAACTTGCAAGGACGCAGACTTCCTTTCACAGCTCGTTAAATTGTAAAAAGGAGGACGTTTTCAAAGCCTTTAGATTAGTCAACTATTCTCAGAATGCACATCTGTGTTGCAGAGCTTCAGAAGCAGATGCACACTCATCTGTGTGGAATCTCTAGTGGTTTATGTAGTCAGTCAGCATGTGTTCTGCTCTGTCTTGTACCGTGGCACGTTTCCATGCAAGTCTCCTTCCATTGGAACTTCCATTGGAACTTTTTTAAACGTCCATTTAAAGAGACAGTTCAGAGCTTCGTCCCAAATGGCACCATATTCGCTATGGTTCTAAACCGTCTCTTTAAATAGACGTTTCCGTGGAAACAACCAGGTTTCAGTGAGTTCTAGTGCCCTTTAAGACAGCAGTTCACACCCTCAGGGGGAGTTTTTCGGCATAGCAGGATTAGCTGCTTAAACATTTTCACGTATTTAGTCTGTATACAGAGAAACAAAAGGAAAGCTTCAAATTAAACACACCGACTTGACATCGAACTAAAATTCAACCTGTAAGATGGATATAATATATCACATGTTAACCTCACTAAGATGTTGTTTAGGCTAAGTGTAAACTGTGTAAAGAAAAAACAAAAACCTGATAAGCTAAACTGATTATGCAGCAATTTGGCATTGAACCCAAATTCAACCTGTAGTATGGATCTAGTACGTCGCGTTTCCAACTTAGTGTGAGAGTGTAAACTGAAAAAAATATTTCTGTGTTTTGGCATTAATCATCTGTGATAGAGCTCCCTAACCAAGGCCAAGGTCTTCTGTTAAAATATACACACCAAGCTGTGCTCCGACGAGCCGCTCCGATGATGAACTCTTGTGTTTCTTGTCACTATGGTAACTGCTAACAGCGTGTCTCTGATATTAGAGAGAGAACATTCAGTGTGGGCTGAGACGAGGTGGTCTAGTGGGTTAAAGTAGCTGCCTACATGCTGATGTTGGATTGGGTTAGAATCCAACCCACGCCGCACACCATCTCTCCTCCTAACTTTCTCGTCTCTCTCTCTCTCTCTCTCTCTAATGTCTCCATCCAGTAAAACAGGAAAATACTTTTGGAATAAAGAACATTCAGAAAGGGGAAATTGATCCATCAGATAGAGAATGGGGGACGGGGGCGGAGCTTAAATGTATTTGGCTAAGGTGTATGTAAACTTCCGACGTCAACTGTTTAAACTGATGGATTTTGATGCTGATTTTTTTGTTGTTATGTAATTTAGATTGAAGTCTAAGCTAGATGCCCCCCCCCCCCGCAGCTACTCGCCCAAGCCTCCCCAGCTTCTCCACCCAAATCCAGAGAGCAGATGTTCTGAAAGAGCTGCAAAACCTGGACCCATACAAATCAGCTGGGCAAGACAATCTGGACCCTCTCAATTCTAAAACTATCCGCCGGCATTGTTGCAACCCCTATTACCAGCCTGTTCAACCTCTCTTTCCGAGATCCCTAAAGATTGGCAAGCTGCAGCGGTCATCCCCCTCTTCAAAGGAGGTGACACCCTAGACCCAAACTGTTACAGACCTATATCCATCCTGCCTTGCCTATCTAAAGTCTTCGAAAGCCAAGTCAACAAACAGATCACTGACCATTTCTAATCCCACCGTTCCTTCTCCGCTGTGCAATCCGGCTTCAGAGGCGGTCACGGGTGCACCTCAGCCACGCTCAAGGTACTAAACGATATCATAACCGCCATCGATAAAAGACAGGACTGTGCAGCCGTATTTATCGACCTGGCCAAGGCTTTCGACTCTGTCAATCGCCGTATTCCTATCGGCAGACTCAATAGCCTTGGTTTCTCTAATGACTGGTTCACCAATTACTTTTCAGACAGAGTTCAGTGTGTCAAATCGGAGGGCATGTTTTCCGGACCTCTGGCAGTCTCTATGGGGGTGCCACAGGGTTCAATTCTCGGGACGACTCTTTCCTCTGTATATATCAATGATGTAGCTCTTGCTGTGGGCGATTCCCTGATCCACCTCTACGCAGACAATACCATTCTGTATACTTCTGGCCCTTCCTTGGACACTGTGCTAACTAACCTCCAAACGAGCTTCAATGCCATACAACACTCCTTCCGTGGCCTCCAACTGCTCTTAAACGCAAGTAAAACCAAATGCATGCTTTTCAACCGTTCGCTGCCCCCACCCGCCCGCCCGATTAGCATCACCACCCTGGACAGGTCCAACCAAGAATATGTGGACAACTATAAATACCTAGGTGTCTGGTTAGACTGTAAACTCTGCTTCCAGACTCATATTAAACATCTCCAATCCAAAATCAAATCTAGAATCGGCTTTCTATTTCGCAACAAAGCCTCCTTCACTCATGCCGCCAAACTCACCCTAGTAAAACTGACTATCCTACCGATCCTCGACTACGGCGATGTCATCAACAAAATGGCTTCCAACACTCTACTCAGCAAACTGGATGCAGTCTATCACAGTGCCATCCGTTTTGTTACCAAATCACCTTATACCACCCACCACTGCGACCTGTATGTTCTAGTCGGCTGGCCCTCGCTACATATTCGTCGCCAGACCCACTGGCTCCAGGTCATCTATAAGTCTATCCTAGGTAAAGCTCCGCCTTATCTCAGTTCACTGGTCACGATAACAACACCCACCCGTAGCACACGTTCCAGCAAGTAAATCTCACTGGTCACCCCCAAAGCCAACACCTCTTTTAGCCGCCTTTCCTTCCAGTTCTCTGCTGCCAGTGACTGGAACGAATTGCAAAAATCGCTGAAGTTGGAGACTTTTATTTCCCTCACCAACTTTAAACATCAGCAATCTGAGCAGCTAACGGATCGCTGCAGCTGTACATAGTCCATCTGTAAATAGCCCACCCAATCTACCTACCTCATCCCCATACTGTTTTTATTTACTTTTCTGCTCTTTTGCACACCAGTATCTCTACTTGCACATCATCTGCTCATTTATCACTCCAGTGTCAATCTGCTAAATTGTAATTATTCGCTCCTATGGTCTATTTATTGCCTATCTCCTCATGCCTTTTGCACACACTGTATATACACTTCCTTTTTTCTACTGTGTTATTGGCTTGTTTATTGTTTACTCCATGTGTAACTCTGTGTTGTCTGTGTCACACTGCTTTGCTTTATCTTGGCCAGGTCGCATTTGTAAATGAGAACTTGTTCTCAACTAGCCTACCTGGTTTAAATAAAGGTGAAATAAAATAAATAAAATAAAAAATGGGACTGTAGTGATGCCTCTTGCACCGCGATGCAGGGCCTTAGACCACTGCGCCACTCAGGAACATGAAGGTGACGAGACAGGTTAAAGAAGCTTTTTTAAGTATTGAGACAAATGAGACTGAGTGGGGCAAGACAAAATATTCAAGTGCCTTTGAACTGAGTATGTTAGTAGGTGCCAGGTGCACCGGTTTGTGTCAAGAACTGCAACGCTGCTGGGTTTTTCCACGCTCAACAGTTTCCCGTGTGTGTATCAAGAATGTTCCACCACCCAAAGGACATCCAGCCAACTTGACCCAACTTTTGGAAGCATTGGAGTCAGCATGGGCCAGCATCCCTGTGAGACGCTTTCGAAACATTGTAGAGTCTAGGATTTGTGTCGAAAAGAAAATATAATAATCAGAGGAGCCTGCTGCTGCTAGTTAGTTACAGTGGGCCTGCTGCTGCTAGTTAGTTACAGTGGGCCTGCTGCTGCTAGTTAGTTACAGTGGGCCTGCTGCTGCTAGTTAGTTACAGTGGGCCTGCTGATGCTAGGTAGTTACAGTGGGTCTGCTGCTGCTAGTTACAGTGGGCCTGCCTCTGCTAGTTAGTTACAGTGGGCCTGCTGCTGCTAGTTAGTTACAGTGGGCCTGCTGCTGCTAGTTAGTTACAGTGGGCCTGCCGCTGCTAGTTAATTACAGTGGGCCTGCCGCTGCTAGTTAGTTACAGTGGGCCTGCTGCTGCTAGTTGGTTACAGTGGGCCTGCTGCTGCTGCTAGTTAGTTACAGTGGGCCTGCTGCTGCTAGTTAGTTACAGTGGGCCTGCCGCTGCTAGTTAGTTACAGTGGGCCTGCCGCTGCTAGTTAGTTACAGTGGGCCTGCTGCTGCTAGTTGGTTACAGTGGGCCTGCTGATGCTGCTAGTTGGTTACAGTGGGCCTGCTGCTGCTAGTTAGTTACAGTGGGCCTGCCACTGCTAGTTAATTACAGTGTGCCTGCCGCTGCTTGCTAGTTACAGTGGGCCTACTGCTGCTAGTTAGTTACAGTGGGCCTGCTGTTGCTAGTTAGTTACAGTGGGCCTGCTGCTGCTAGTTAGTTACAGTGGGCCTGCTGCTGCTAGTTAGTTACAGTGGGCCTGCTGCTGCTAGTTAGTTACAGTGGGCCTGCTGCTGCTAGTTAGTTACAGTGGGCCTGCTGCTGCTAGTTAGTTACAGTGGGCCTGTTGCTGCTAGTTAGTTACAGTGGGCCTGCTCCTGCTAGTTAGTTACAGTGGGCCTGCTGCTGCTAGTTAGTTTCAGTGGGCCTGCTGCTGCTAGTTAGTTACAGTGGGCCTGCTGTTGCTAGTTAGTTACAGTGGGCCTGCTGCTGCTAGTTAGTTACAGTGGGCCTGCTGCTGCTAGTTAGTTACAGTGGGCCTGCTGCTGCTAGTTAGTTACAGTGGGCCTGCTGCTGCTAGTTAGTTACAGTGGGCCTGCTGCTGCTAGTTAGTTACAGTGGGCCTGTTGCTGCTAGTTAGTTACAGTGGGCCTGCTCCTGCTAGTTAGTTACAGTGGGCCTGCTGCTGCTAGTTAGTTTCAGTGGGCCTGCTGCTAGTTAGTTACAGTGGGCCTGCTGCTGCTAGTTAGTTACAGTGGGCCTGCTACTGCTAGTTAGTTACAGTGGGATGCAGCTCTGTAGAGGAGGAGAAAGGGGATATGGATAGGAGGAGGAGGAGAAAGGGGATATGGATAGGAGGAGGAGGAGAAAGGGGATATGGATAGGAGGAGGAGGAGAAAGGGGATATGGATAGGAGGAGGAGGAGAAAGGGGATATGGATAGGAGGAGGAGGAGAAAGGGATATGGATAGGAGGAGGAGGAGAAAGGGGATATGGATAGGAGGAGGAGGAGAAAAGGGATATGGATAGGAGGAGGAGGAGAAAGGGGATATGGATAGGAGGAGGAGGAGAAAGGGGATATGGATAGGAGGAGGAGGAGAAAAGGGATATGGATAGGAGGAGGAGGAGAAAGGGGATATGGATAGGAGGAGGAGAAAGGGGATATGGATAGGAGGAGGAGGAGAAGGGGGATATGGATAGGATGAGGAGGAGAAATGGGGATATGGTAGGAGGAGGAGGAGAAAAGGGATATGGATAGGAGGAGGAGGAGAAAGGGGATATGGATAGGAGGAGGAGAAAGGGGATATGGATAGGAGGAGGAAGAGAAGGGGGATATGGATAGGATGAGGAGGAGAAATGGGGATATGGTAGGAGGAGGAGGAGAAAGGGGATATGGATAGGAGGAGGAGAAATGGGGATATGGATAGGAGGAGGAGGAGGAAAAAGGGGATATTGATAGGAGGAGGAGGAGGAGAAAGGGGATATGGATAGGAGGAGGAGGAGGAGGAGAAAGGGGATATGGATATGGATAGGCGGAGAAAGGGGATATGGGATAGGAGGAGGAGAAAGGGGATATGGAAAGGAGGAGAAAGGGGATATGGATAGGAGGAGAAAGGGGATATGGATAGGAGGAGGAGAAAGGGGATATGGATAGGAGGAGAAAGGGGATATGGATAGGATGAGGAGAAAGGGGATATGGATAGGAGGAGAAAGGGGATATGGATAGGAGGAGAAAGGGGATATGGATAGGAGGAGGAGAAAGGGGATATGGATAGGAGGAGAAAGGGGATATGGATAGGAGGAGAAAGGGGATATGGATAGGAGGAGGAGAAAGGGGATATGGATAGGAGGAGAAAGGGGATATGGATAGGATGAGGAGGAGGAGTAGAAAGCGGATATGGATAGGAGTAGGAGAAAGGGGATATGGATAGGATGAGAAAGGGGATATGGATAGGATGAGAAAGGGGATATGGATAGGAGGAGGAGAATGGTGATATGGATAGGAGGAGAAAGGGGATATGGATAGGAGGAGGAGAAAGGGGATATGGATAGGAGGAGGGAGGAGGAGTAGAAAGCGGCAGGGTAGCCTAGTGGTTCGAGCTTTGGACTAGTAACCGGAAGGTTGCAAGTTCAAATCCCTGAGCTGACAAGGTACAAATCTGTCGTTCTGCCCCTGACCAGGCAGTTAACCCACTGTTCCTAGGACGTCATTGAAAAGAAGAATTTGTTCTTAACTGACTTGCCTAGTTAAATAAAGGTAAAATAAAAAATAAATGGATAGGAGGAGGAGGGTAGACAGAATAGGAGCCCGTCCCATGGAGGAGGAGAAGGAAGGGCTATCTTCAAGGTCGGTCCCAGGAAGCAGGGGAAGCATACAGGATGTAATCTGTAGGAACAGCTGGATAATAAATAACAGTGGGTCTGAGCTGCCGTTCTCGGATGATGAAGAGGATGATGAAGAGGACGGGCTGTGCTCTGTGTTATGTCCCTTCCTGGCCAACGATAAGCTCGACACTGACCTTGGTTGGAACATCCAGTCAGACCCATATTTACAAAAATGTCTCAGAGTACGAGGGCTGATCTAGGATCAGTTTAAGATCATACTGAATAAGAACCTATGAACAGAGGGGAACTGATCCCAGATCAGCAGTTGTGGACGCCAGCCCAGCTAAAAGATAGCCTAAACAGCAGTCTCCAATCAACAGTCAGTGGCCTTGGATGTGATACAGTGGCAGTCATTCCAGAATCTCTCTCTCTTAGAATCTCTCTCTCTCTCTTAGTGAAATAAATCATTTAGCCTTCTTTATTTTGGCCAGGAAAGTCCCTTGAGATGAGTAACCTCTTTTTGGAGGGAGACTTGCAACTAGATACATGACCAGAGAAGATAGAGGACCCAGTCTGAGAGGTCTGGGAAGCAGGTCCAGTTTTGTGTGTGTGTGTGTGTGTGTGTGTGTGTGTGTGTGTGTGTGTGTGTGTGTGTGTGTGTGTGTGTGTGTGTGTGTGTGTGTGTGTGTGTGTGTGTGTGTGTGTGTGTGTGTGTGTGTGTGTGTGTGTCACTGAGCGATCTGGGAAAACACAGTTCTTGTTGTTACTTGTCAAACTCTTCTCTGTCGCATCTCATTACTTAGGCCCCTAAGCCTAAATATAGACTCCTGTCTCAGAGGGTTAGGTGGATTTGGAGAGACCAGTGAGATCTGGCTCAGAGGGTTAGGTGGATTTGGAGAGACCAGTGAGATCTGGCTCAGAGGGTTAGGTGGATTTGGAGAGAGCAGTGAGATCTGACTCAGAGGATTAGGTGGATTTGGAGAGACCAGTGAGATCTGACTCAGAGGGTTAAGTGGATTTGGAGAGACCAGTGAGATCTGGCTCAGAGGGTTAGGTGGATTTGGAGAGACCAGTGAGATCTGACTCAGAGGGTTAGGTGGATTTGGAGAGACCAGTGAGATCTGGCTCAGAGGGTTAGGTGGATTTGGAGAGACCAGTGAGATCTGGCTCAGAGGGTTAGGTGGATTTGGAGAGACCAGTGAGATCTGACTCAGAGGGTTAGGTGGATTTGGAGAGACCAGTGAGATCTGACTCAGAGGGTTAGGTGGATTTGGAGAGACCAGAGATTTGAGGGTTAGGTGGATTTGGAGAGACCAGTGAGAGAGGGTTAGGTGGATTTGGAGAGACCAGTGAGATCTGACTCAGAGGGTTAGGTGGATTTGGAGAGACCAGTGAGATCTGGCTCAGAGGGTTAGGTGGATTTGGAAACAAACAACTAGTGTGGGAATGGTGGTGGGCATCTCTGTTACCTCCTCACGCGAAACAGACCTGACAACATCTGTGTGTGTGTGTGTGTGTGTGTGTGTGTGTGTGTGTGTGTGTGTGTGTGTGTGTGTGTGTGTGTGTGTGTGTGTGTGTGTGTGTGTGTGTGTGTGTGTGTGTGTGTGTGTGTGTGTGTGTGTGTGTGTGTGTGTGTGTGTGTCACTCTAGGGAAGTGACACTGTCTATGAACAGGGTTAGTAGGTGTGATGTAAGATGCTATTCTCAAACACAGGATGTGACTCCTTGAGATGGTCTGATAACTAACCTATCAAGAGAGCCTGTCACTTCCCCCTGTGGTCTGAGAACGTTGATTTACGGGGCATTCAGAAAGTATTCAGACCCTTTGACTTCTTCCACATTTTGTTACATTACAGTCTTATTCTAAAATAGATTACATTGTTTTCCCCCTCATCAGTCTACACACAATACCCCATAATGACATCACAATACCCCATAATGACATCACAATAACGCAAAATGACATCACAATACTCCAAAATGACATCACAATACCCCAAAATGACATCACAATAGCCCAAAATGACATCACAATAGCCCAAAATGACATCACAATAGCCCAAATGACAAGGCAAAAACAGATGTTTATACATTTTTTTCACATTTATTACAAATTAAAAACAGAAATATGACATTTACATAAGTATTCAGACACTTTACTCTGTACTGTTGAAGCACCTTTGTCAGCGATTACAGCCTCGAGTCTTCTTGGGTATGACGCTACAAACTTGGCACACCCGTATTTGGGGAGTTTCTCCCATTCTTCTCTGCAGATCCTCTCAAGCCCTGTCAGGTTGGACAGCTACTTTCAGGTCTCTCCAAAGATGTTCGATCGGGTTCAAGTCCGGGCTCTGGCTGGGCCTCTTAAGGACATTCAGAGACTTGTGTGTGTGTGTGTGTGTGTGTGTGTGTGTGTGTGTGTGTGTGTGTGTGTGTGTGTGTGTGTGTGTGTCACTCTAGGGAAGTGACACTGTCTATGAACAGGGTTAGTGAGACTGTCCCAAAGCCATTCCTGGATTGTCTTGGCTGTGTGCTTAGGGTCGTTGTCCTGTTGGAAGGTGAACCTTCGCCCCAGTCTGAGGTCCTGATCACTCTGGAGCAGGTTTTCATCAAGGATCTCCCTGTACTTTGCGCCGTTCATCTTTCCCTTGATTCTGAAAAACATCCCCACAGCATGATGCTGCCACCACCATGCTTCACTGTAGGGATGGTGCCAGGTTTCCTCCAGACATGATGCTGTCACCACCATGCTTCACTGTAGGGATGGTGCCAGGTTTCCTCCAGACATGATGCTGTCACCACCATGCTTCACTGTAGGGATGGTGCCAGGTTTCCTCCAGACATGATGCTGTCACCACCATGCTTCACTGTAGGGATGGTGCCAGGTTTCCTCCAGACATGATGCTGTCACCACCATGCTTCACTGTAGGGATGGTGCCAGGTTTCCTCCAGACATGATGCTGTCACCACCATGCTTCACTGTAGGGATGGTGCCAGGTTTCCTCCAGACATGATGCTGTCACCACCATGCTTCACTGTAGGGATGGTGCCAGGTTTCCTCCAGACATGATGCTGTCACCACCATGCTTCACTGTAGGGATGGTGCCAGGTTTCCTCCAGACATGATGCTGTCACCACCATGCTTCACTGTAGGGATGGTGCCAGGTTTCCTCCAGACATGATGCTGTCACCACCATGCTTCACTGTAGGGATGGTGCCAGGTTTCCTCCAGACATGATGCTGTCACCACCATGCTTCACTGTAGGGATGGTGCCAGGTTTCCTCCAGACATGATGCTGTCACCACCATGCTTCACTGTAGGGATGGTGCCAGGTTTCCTCCAGACATGATGCTGTCACCACCATGCTTCACTGTAGGGATGGTGCCAGGTTTCCTCCAGACATGATGCTGTCACCACCATGCTTCACTGTAGGGATGGTGCCAGGTTTCCTCCAGATGGGCCAAAGAGTTCAATCTTGGTTTCATCAGACCAGAGAATCTTGTTTCTCATGGTCTGAGAGTCCTTTAGGTGCCTTTTGACAAACTCCAAGCGGACTGTCATGTGCCTTTTACTAAGGAGTGGCTTCTGTCTGGTCACTCTACCATAAAGGCCTCCTTGGTAGAGTGCTGCAGAGATGGTTGTCCTTCTGGAAGGTTCTCCCATCCCCACAGAGGAACTCTGGAGCTCTGTCAGAGTGACCATCGGGTTCTTGGTCACTTTCTCCCTGATTGCTCAGTTTGGCCGAGCGGCCAGCTCTAGGAAGAGTCTTGGTGGTTCCAAACTTCTTCCATTTAATAATGACGCCACTGTGTTCTTGGGGACCTTCAATGATGCAGAAATGTTTTGGTACCCTTCCCCAGATCTGTGCCTCGACACAATCCTGTCTTGGAGCTCTACGGACAATTCCTTCGACCTCATGGCTTGTATTTTTGCTCTGACATGCACTGTCAACTGTGGGACCTTATATAGACAGGTGTGTGTGCCTTTCCAAATCATGTCCAATCAATTTAATTGACCACAGGTGGACTCCAATCAAGTTGAAGAAACATCTCAAGGATGATCAATGGAAACACGATGCACCCGAGCTCAATTTCGAGTCTCATAGCAAATGGTCTGAATACTTATGTAAATATATATATATATATATTTATACATACATATTTGTATATATATATATACATTTGCAAACATTTCTAAAAACCTGTTTTTGTTTTGTCATTATCATTATGTGTAGATTGATGAGGGGGGCGATTTAATCCATTTTAGAATAAGGCAGTAACGTAATGAAATGTGGACAAAGTCAAAGGCTCTGAATACCTCCTGAATGCACTGGTATGTATAATGTGACTAGGCAACAGGATATATGATTTATATGTATGTCTTCCTGGGCGCTCACCGAAAACAGTAAGAACTATTGCCCAGCACGGGTACAAACGGGTAGCAGTTTAGCAATTCTCTAGCAAGCCGGTAGAATACTTGATGATACTTGATGGAAAAGAGTACACTGATTTAAATGATTTTGTTTTAAGCCGTCCCCAAATCATAGCCCTGACCTATCCCTCACCATCGGAATGAATACCTACACTTAATCCTTTTGAGTGGTTTCCGTTTTAACCCTGTAACCATGGAGAATGAACACGTCAAAATATACGTTTATCGAATTTTGAAGTGATGCTATGAAATCCTGGTGAGTGTGCGTGTTGTCCGACCAGATGGAGTTCTAGTTTCTAGTGGTTGAGTGACCAGATGGATATCTAGTGGTTGAGTGTACCAGATGGATATCTAGTGGTTGAGTGTACCAGATGGATATCTAGTTTCTAGTGGTTGAGTGTACCAGATGGATATCTAGTGGTTGAGTGACCAGATGGATATCTAGTGGTTGAGTGACCAGATGGATATCTAGTGGTTGAGTGACCAGATGTATATCTAGTGGTTGAGTGTACCAGATGGATATCTAGTTTCTAGTGGTTGAGTGTACCAGATGGATATCTAGTGGTTGAGAGTACCAGATGGATATATAGTATCTAGTGGTTGAGTGTACCAGATGGATATCTAGTTTCTAGTGGTTGAGTGTACCAGATGGATATCTAGTGGTTGAGTGTACCAGATGGATATATAGTATCTAGTGGTTGTGTGACCAGATGGATATCTAGTGGTTGAGTGTACCAGATGGATATCTAGTGGTTGAGTGTACCAGATGGATATCTAGTTTCTAGTGGTTGAGTGACCAGATGGATATCTAGTGGTTGAGTGACCAGATGGATATCTGGTGGTTGAGTGTACCAGATGGATATCTAGTTTCTAGTGGTTGAGTGTACCAGATGGATATCTAGTGGTTGAGTGTACCAGATGGATATATAGTATCTAGTGGTTGAGTGACCAGATGGATATCTAGTGGTTGAGTGACCAGATGGATATCTAGTGGTTGAGTGTACCAGATGGATATCTAGTTTCTATTGGTTGAGTGACCAGATGGATATCTAGTGGTTGAGTGTACCAGATGGATATCTAGTTTCTAGTGGTTGAGTGACCAGATGGATATCTAGTGGTTGAGTGACCAGATGGATATCTAGTGGTTGAGTGTACCAGATGGATATCTAGTTTCTAGTGGTTGAGTGACCAGATGGATATCTAGTGGTTGAGTGACCAGATGGATATCTAGTTTCTAGTGGTTGAGTGACCAGATGGATATCTAGTGGTTGAGTGTACCAGATGGATATCTAGTGGTTGAGTGACCAGATGGATATCTAGTTTCTAGTGGTTGAGTGACCAGATGGATATCTAGTGGTTGAGTGACCAGATGGATATCTAGTTTCTAGTGGTTGAGTGACCAGATGGATATATAGTATCTAGTGGTTGAGTGACCAGATGGATATCTAGTGGTTGAGTGTACCAGATGGATATCTAGTGGTTGAGTGACCAGATGGATATCTAGTGGTTGAGTGTACCAGATGGATATCTAGTTTCTAGTGGTTGAGTGACCAGATGGATATCTAGTGGTTGAGTGACCAGATGGATATATAGTATCTAGTGGTTGAGTGACCAGATGGATATCTAGTGGTTGAGTGTACCAGATGGATATCTAGTGGTTGAGTGACCAGATGGATATCTAGTGGTTGAGTGTACCAGATGGATATCTAGTTTCTAGTGGTTGAGTGACCAGATGGATATCTAGTGGTTGAGTGACCAGATGGATATATAGTATCTAGTGGTTGAGTGACCAGATGGATATCTAGTGGTTGAGTGTACCAGATGGATATCTAGTGGTTGAGTGTACCAGATGGATATCTAGTTTCTAGTGGTTGAGTGTACCAGATGGATATCTAGTGGTTGAGTGACCAGATGGATATCTAGTGGTTGAGTGACCAGATGGATATCTAGTGGTTGAGTGACCAGATGTATATCTAGTGGTTGAGTGTACCAGATGGATATCTAGTTTCTAGTGGTTGAGTGTACCAGATGGATATCTAGTGGTTGAGTGTACCAGATGGATATATAGTATCTAGTGGTTGAGTGTACCAGATGGATATCTAGTTTCTAGTGGTTGAGTGTACCAGATGGATATCTAGTGGTTGAGTGTACCAGATGGATATATAGTATCTAGTGGTTGTGTGACCAGATGGATATCTAGTGGTTGAGTGTACCAGATGGATATCTAGTGGTTGAGTGTACCAGATGGATATCTAGTTTCTAGTGGTTGAGTGACCAGATGGATATCTAGTGGTTGAGTGACCAGATGGATATCTGGTGGTTGAGTGTACCAGATGGATATCTAGTTTCTAGTGGTTGAGTGTACCAGATGGATATCTAGTGGTTGAGTGTACCAGATGGATATATAGTATCTAGTGGTTGAGTGACCAGATGGATATCTAGTGGTTGAGTGACCAGATGGATATCTAGTGGTTGAGTGTACCAGATGGATATCTAGTTTCTAGTGGTTGAGTGACCAGATGGATATCTAGTGGTTGAGTGTACCAGATGGATATCTAGTTTCTAGTGGTTGAGTGACCAGATGGATATCTAGTGGTTGAGTGACCAGATGGATATCTAGTGGTTGAGTGTACCAGATGGATATCTAGTTTCTAGTGGTTGAGTGACCAGATGGATATCTAGTGGTTGAGTGACCAGATGGATATCTAGTTTCTAGTGGTTGAGTGACCAGATGGATATCTAGTGGTTGAGTGTACCAGATGGATATCTAGTGGTTGAGTGACCAGATGGATATCTAGTTTCTAGTGGTTGAGTGACCAGATGGATATCTAGTGGTTGAGTGACCAGATGGATATCTAGTTTCTAGTGGTTGAGTGACCAGATGGATATATAGTATCTAGTGGTTGAGTGACCAGATGGATATCTAGTGGTTGAGTGTACCAGATGGATATCTAGTGGTTGAGTGACCAGATGGATATCTAGTGGTTGAGTGACCAGATGGATATCTAGTTTCTAGTGGTTGAGTGTACCAGATGGATATCTAGTGGTTGAGTGTACCAGATGTATATCTAGTGGTTGAGTGACCAGATGTATATCTAGTGGTTGAGTGACCAGATGGATATATAGTATCTAGTGGTTGAGTGACCAGATGTATATCTAGTGGTTGAGTGACCAGATGGATATCTAGTGGTTGAGTGACCAGATGGATATCTAGTGGTTGAGTGTACCAGATGGATATATAGTATCTAGTGGTTGAGTGACCAGATGTATATCTAGTGGTTGAGTGTACCAGATGGATATCTAGTGGTTGAGTGACCAGATGTATATCTAGTGGTTGAGTGTACCAGATGGATATATAGTATCTAGTGGTTGAGTGTACCAGATGGATATATAGTATCTAGTGGTTGAGTGACCAGATGGATATCTAGTGGTTGAGTGACCAGATGGATATCTAGTGGTTGAGTGACCAGATGGATATCTAGTTTCTAGTGGTTGAGTGACCAGATGGATATCTAGTGGTTGAGTGACCAGATGGATATCTAGTTTCTAGTGGTTGAGTGACCAGATGGATATCTAGTGGTTGAGTGTACCAGATGGATATCTAGTTTCTAGTGGTTGAGTGACCAGATGGATATCTAGTGGTTGAGTGACCAGATGGATATATAGTATCTAGTGGTTGAGTGTACCAGATGGATATATAGTATCTAGTGGTTGAGTGACCAGATGGATATATAGTATCTAGTGGTTGAGTGACCAGATGGATATATAGTATCTAGTGGTTGAGTGTACCAGATGGATATATAGTATCTAGTGGTTGAGTGTACCAGATGGATATATAGTATCTAGTGGTTGAGTGTACCAGATGGATATATAGTATCTAGTGGTTGAGTGTACCAGATGGATATATAGTATCTAGTGGTTGAGTGACCAGATGGATATCTAGTGGTTGAGTGACCAGATGGATATCTAGTGGTTGAGTGACCAGATGTATATCTAGTGGTTGAGTGACCAGATGGATATCTAGTGGTTGAGTGACCAGATGGATATATAGTATCTAGTGGTTGAGTGTACCAGATGGATATATAGTATCTAGTGGTTGAGTGACCAGATGTATATCTAGTGGTTGAGTGTACCAGATGGATATATAGTATCTAGTGGTTGAGTGACCAGATGTATATCTAGTGGTTGAGTGTACCAGATGGATATATAGTATCTAGTGGTTGAGTGACCAGATGGATATCTAGTATCTAGTGGTTGAGTGTACCAGATGTATATCTAGTGGTTGAGTGACCAGATGTATATCTAGTGGTTGAGTGTACCAGATGTATATCTAGTGGTTGAGTGACCAGATGTATATCTAGTGGTTGAGTGACCAGATGTATATCTAGTGGTTGAGTGACCAGATGTATATCTAGTGGTTGAGTGTACCAGATGGATATCTAGTTTCTAGTGGTTGAGTGACCAGATGTATATCTAGTGGTTGAGTGACCAGATGGATATCTAGTGGTTGAGTGTACCAGATGTATATCTAGTGGTTGAGTGACCAGATGTATATCTAGTGGTTGAGTGTACCAGATGTATATCTAGTGGTTGAGTGACCAGATGTATATCTAGTGGTTGAGTGACCAGATGTATATCTAGTGGTTGAGTGACCAGATGTATATCTAGTGGTTGAGTGTACCAGATGGATATCTAGTTTCTAGTGGTTGAGTGACCAGATGTATATCTAGTGGTTGAGTGACCAGATGGATATCTAGTGGTTGAGTGTACCAGATGTATATCTAGTGGTTGAGTGACCAGATGTATATCTAGTGGTTGAGTGACCAGATGGATATATAGTATCTAGTGGTTGAGTGACCAGATGTATATCTAGTGGTTGAGTGACCAGATGGATATCTAGTGGTTGAGTGTACCAGATGGATATATAGTATCTAGTGGTTGAGTGTACCAGATGGATATCTAGTGGTTGAGTGTACCAGATGGATATATAGTATCTAGTGGTTGAGTGACCAGATGGATATCTAGTGGTTGAGTGACCAGATGGATATCTAGTGGTTGAGTGACCAGATGGATATCTAGTTTCTAGTGGTTGAGTGTACCAGATGGATATATAGTATCTAGTGGTTGAGTGACCAGATGGATATCTAGTGGTTGAGTGACCAGATGGATATCTAGTGGTTGAGTGACCAGATGGATATCTAGTGGTTGAGTGACCAGATGGATATCTAGTGGTTGAGTGACCAGATGGATATCTAGTGGTTGAGTGTACCAGATGGATATCTAGTTTCTAGTGGTTGAGTGACCAGATGGATATATAGTATCTAGTGGTTGAGTGACCAGATGGATATCTAGTGGTTGAGTGACCAGATGGATATCTAGTGGTTGAGTGACCAGATGGATATCTAGTTTCTAGTGGTTGAGTGACCAGATGGATATCTAGTGGTTGAGTGTACCAGATGGATATCTAGTGGTTGAGTGACCAGATGGATATCTAGTGGTTGAGTGACCAGATGGATATATAGTATCTAGTGGTTGAGTGACCAGATGGATATCTAGTGGTTGAGTGTACCAGATGGATATATAGTGGTTGAGTGTACCACAGCGTACCACATGCTTTCCAGTGAGGGTCACGTTTTAGTTTCAGTGCCTACATCCCTCTGCTCTGAGATAATAGCCCTTTTCCCTTGGGGTGGGGTTCGTGGGAATGGGGCCAGTAAGATAAAATCACATTAACTGCACACACTGGGCTAAGGGTTTAGGATTGGACACAGACTGGGCTAAGGGTTTAGGATTGGACACACACTGGGCTAAGGGTTTAGGATTGGACACAGACTGGGCTAAGGGTTTAGGATTGGACACACACTGGGCTAAGGGTTTAGGATTGGACACACACTGGGCTAAGGGTTTAGGATTGGACACAGACTGGGCTAAGGGTTTAGGATTGGACACACACTGGGCTAAGGGTTTAGGATTGGACACACACTGGGCTAAGGGTTTAGGATTGGACACAGACTGGGCTAAGGGTTTAGGATTGGACACAGACTGGGCTAAGGGTTTAGGATTGGACACAGTCTGGGCTAAGGGTTTAGGATTGGACACAGTCTGGGCTAAAGGTTTAGGATTGGACACAGTCTGGGCTAAAGGTTTAGGATTGGACACAGTCTGGGCTAAGGGTTTAGGATTGGACACAGTCTGGGCTAAAGGTTTAGGATTGGACACAGTCTGGGCTAAGGGTTTAGGATTGGACACACACTGGGGTAGTAACGGTTTAGGATCTGATAAGCACACTTTTCAATCCTCACATTGACTTACAAGTATCAGAACAGACTGCTGTGTCTGTGTGTGTGTTGTGTTGTGCAGTGTGTGTGGTGTAGGTGTGTGGGTGTGTGTGTGGTGTGTGTGTGGTGTGTGTGTGGTGTGGTGTGGTGTGGTGTGGTGTGGTGTGGTGTGGTGTGGTGTGGTGTGTGTGTGTGTGTGTGTGTGTGTGTGTGTGTGTGTGTGTGTGTGTGTGTGTGTGTGTGTGTGTGTGTGTGTGTGTGTGTGTGTGTGTGTGTGTGTGTGTGTGTGTGTGTGTGTGTGTGTGTGTAACTTACGCAGAACAGTGATAAAGCTCTGGTTATCCAGAAGGACCCACAGTCCAAAGCTCATGATCAACACTCCACAGATCTACAGAGGACACAGAAGTTCACACATTTTGCTTAACAGTAGCTACAGTATATAAGGCCGCCAAGTAGACAACTGAAAATATAGAGGTCAGTGCAGATACCAGATCTGTGAGATAAAACACTGGAAAACAAGACAGAGGGTGAGAATGCACTCGATCTCTCTGCCTCTCTTACCTCTCTTACCTCTCTACCTATGTCTCTTTGTCTCTCTGTCTCTCTGTGCCTCTCTCTCTCTCTGTCTCTCTCTCTGTCTCTCTGTCTCTCTGTGCCTCTCTCTCTCTCTGTGCCTCTCTGTCTCTCTGTGCCTCTCTCTCTCTCTGTCTCTCTCTCTGTCTCTCTGTGCCTCTCTCTCTCTCTCTCTCTCTCTCTGTCTCTCTGTCTCTCTGTCTCTCTGTCTCTCTGTCTCTCTGTCTCTCTGTCTCTCTGTCTCTCTCTCTCTCTGTCTCTCTGTCTCTCTGTCTCTCTGTGCCTCTCTGTCTCTCTGTCTCTCTGTGCCTCTCTGTCTCTCTGTCTCTCTGCCTCTCTGTCTCTCTGTATCTCTGTCTCTCTGTCTCTCTGTCTCTCTGTCTCTCTGTCTCTCTGTCTCTCTGTCTCTCTGTGCCTCTCTGTCTCTCTGTCTCTCTGTGCCTCTCTGTCTCTCTGTCTCTCTGTGCCTCTCTGTCTCTCTGTCTCTCTGCCTCTCTGTCTCTCTGTATCTCTGTCTCTCTGTCTCTCTGTCTCTCTGTCTCTGTGCCTCTCTGTCTCTCTGTCTCTCTGTCTCTCTGTCTCTCTGTCTCTCTCTCTCTCTGTCTCTCTGTCTCTCTGTCTCTCTGTGCCTCTCTGTCTCTCTGTCTCTCTGTGCCTCTCTGTCTCTCTGTCTCTCTGCCTCTCTGTCTCTCTGTATCTCTGCCTCTGTATCTGTCTGTCTCTCTGTCTCTGTATCTCTCTCTCTGTCTCTCTCTGTCTCTCTGTCTCTCTGTATCTCTGCCTCTGTATCTGTCTGTCTCTCTCTCTCTGTCTCTCTGTGCCTCTCTGTCTCTCTGTCTCTCTGCCTCTCTGTCTCTCTGTATCTCTGTCTCTCTGTCTCTCTGTCTCTCTGTCTCTGTGCCTCTCTGTCTCTCTGTCTCTCTGTCTCTCTGTCTCTCTGTCTCTCTCTCTCTCTGTCTCTCTGTCTCTCTGTCTCTCTGTGCCTCTCTGCCTCTCTGTCTCTCTCTGTCTCTGTATCTCTCTCTCTGTCTCTCTGTATCTCTGCCTCTGTATCTGTCTGTCTCTCTCTCTCTGTCTCTCTGTATCTCTGCCTCTCTGTCTCTCTGTATCTCTGCCTCTGTATCTGTCTGTCTCTCTCTCTCTGTCTCTCTCTGTCTCTCTCTGTCTCTGTATCTCTGTCTCTCTCTCTGTATCTCTGCCTCTCTGTCTCTCTCTCTGTCTCTCTCTCTGTCTCTCTCTCTGTCTCTCTCTCTGTCTCTCTCTCTGTCTCTCTCTCTGTCTCTCTCTCTGTCTCTCTCTCTGTCTCTCTCTCTGTCTCTCTGCCTCTCTACCTCTCTACCTCTGTCTCTCTGTCTCTCTGCCTCTCTCTCTGTCTCTCTGTCTCTCTCTCTCTCTGCCTCTCTGTCTCTCTCTCTCTCTGCCTCTCTGTCTCTCTCTCTCTGTCTCTCTCTCTCTGTCCCCTCTCTCTCTGCCTGTCTGTCCCCTCTCTCTCTGCCTCTCTGCCTCTCTCTCTGTCCCCTCTCTCTCTGCCTCTCTGTCTCTCTCTCTCTCTGCCTCTCTGTCTCTCTCTCTCTGTCTCTCTCTCTCTGTCCCCTCTCTCTCTGCCTCTCTGTCTCTCTCTCTGTCCCCTCTCTCTCTGCCTGTCTGTCCCCTCTCTCTCTGCCTCTCTGCCTCTCTCTCTGTCCCCTCTCTCTCTGCCTCTCTGTCTCTCGGTCTCTGCCCCTCTGTCTCTGTCTCTCGGTCTCTGCCCCTCTGTCTCTGCCTCTCTGCCCCTCTGTCTCTGCCTCTCTGCCCCTCTGTCTCTGCCTCTCTGTCTCTCTGTCTCTGCCTCTCTGTCTCTGCCTCTCTGTCTCTGCCTCTCTGTCTCTGCCTCTCTGTCTCTGCCTCTCTGTCTCTGCCTCTCTGTCTCTGCCTCTCTGTCTCTGCCTCTCTGTCTCTGCCTCTCTGTCTCTGCCTCTCTGTCTCTGCCTCTCTCTGCCTCTCTCTCTCTGCCTCTCTCTCTCTCTGCCTCTCTCTCTCTCTGCCTCTCTCTCTCTCTGCCTCTCTCTCTCTCTGCCTCTCTCTCTCTCTGCCTCTCTCCGCCTCTCTCCGTCTCTCTCCGTCTCTCTCTCTGTCCCATCTCTCTGTCCCATCTCTCTCTGCCTCTCCGTCTCTCTCTCTCCCCTCCCCTCTCTTATCTCTTCTTTCTCCTCTCTCCCTTCCCTCCACTCTCTCCCCTTTCTCTCTCTCCTCTCCTCCCTCTCCCCCCTCCCTCCCCTCTCTCTCCCAACTGGGACTGATAAGATCCTCTCACTCCATCTCTCTTTGCCTCTCTCTCTAATCAGACTCAGACTAACTGAACACATAGAAGGACAGTTTCCCAGATACAGATTAAGTAAAATCTTCAAAGTGCTTTTTTACACCAGGAAGTTCTAGGTTGTGTGTTCAGGAAACCGGCACAAGAGAGAGGCTGAACAGCTGAAAGGGAGCTAGACTAGTAACAGACAGTGAGTCTAGACCAGAACTAAGAGGTCTGGACCTGATCTGAGGTTTTCCTTTGATTCTCATTTCAGGCCCAGAACACTCACTAGCCTCTAGCGCTAGTGGCACCATCTCCCTGGTAACAAGGCTATAAAGAAGTCTAAGTACAGACCCCATGTGTAATTTAGAGGGACTATGTCTAGGAGGTCTCTAGGGAGGTCTCCCCAAATGATGAGAGGGTCCCGCTAATTCACCACCTCCCCTGGCCTGGAAATGGAAACCCCACACCCCTCCACCACCACATATTAACCCAGACAGACACAGAGACAGACACAGACACAGACACAGAGACAGACACAGAGAGAGACAGACCAGACAGACAGCGAGACTGACAGACAGCGAGAGAGACGGACAGACACAGAGAGAGACAGACCAGACAGACAGCGAGAGAGACAGACAGCGTGAGAGACAGACAGAGAGACAATGGGAGAGTCAGTCTGTCTGGGGGAGGAGAGGAAGAGTCAGTCTGTCTGGGGGGGGAGAGGTAGAGTCAGTCTGTCTGGGGGAGGAGAGGTAGAGTCAGTCTGTCTGGGGGAGGAGAGGTAGAGTCAGTCTGTCTGGGGGAGGAGAGGTAGAGTCAGTCTGTCTGGGGGAGGAGAGGTAGAGTCAGTCTGTCTGGGGGAGGAGAGGTAGAGTCAGTCTGTCTGGGGGAGGAGAGGTAGAGTCAGTCTGTCTGGGGAGGAGAGGTAGAGTCAGTCTGTCTGGGGGAGGAGAGGTAGAGTCAGTCTGGGGGAAGAGAGGTAGAATCAGTCTGTCTGGGGGAGGAGAGGTAGAGTCAGTCTGTCTGGGGGAGGAGAGGTAGAGTCCGTCTGTCTGGGGGAGGAGAGGTAGAGTCAGTCTGGGGAGGAGAGGTAGAGTCAGTCTGTCTGGGGAGGAGAGGTAGAGTCAGTCTGTCTGGGGGAGGAGAGGTAGAGTCAGTCTGTCTGGGGGAGGAGAGGTAGAGTCAGTCTGTCTGGGGGAGGAGAGGTAGAGTCAGTCTGTCTGGGGGAGGAGAGGTAGAGTCAGTCTGGGGGAATAGAGGTAGAATCAGTCTGTCTGCGGGAGAAGAGGTAGAGTCAGTCTGTCTGGGGGAGGAGAGGTAGAGTCAGTCTGTCTGGGGGAGTAGAGGTAGAGTCAGTCTGTCTGGGGGAGGAGAGGTAGAGTCAGTCTGTCTGGGGGAGGAGATGTAGAGTCAGTCTGTCTGGGGGAGGAGAGGTAGAGTCAGTCTGTCTGGGGGAGGAGACATAGAGTCAGTCTGTCTGGGGGAAGAGACATAGAGTCTGTCTGAGGGAGGAGAGGTAGAGTCAGTCTGTCTGGGGAAGAAGAGGTAGAGTCAGACTGTCTGGGGAGGAGAAGTAGAGTCAGTGTCTGAGGGAGAGGAGGTAGAGTCAGTCTGTCTGGGGGAGGAGAGGTAGAGTCAGTATGTATGAGAGAGGAGAGGTAGAGAGTCAGTCTGTCTGGGGGAGGAGAGGTAGAGTCAGTATGTATGAGAGAGGAGAGGTAGAGAGTCAGTCTGTCTGGGAGAGGAGAGGTAGAGAGTCAGTCTGTCTGGGAGAGGAGAGGTAGAGTCAGTATGTATGAGAGAGGAGAGGTAGAGAGTCAGTCTGTATGGGAGAGGAGAGGTAGAGTCAGTCTGTCTGGGGGAGGAGAGGTAGAGTCAGTCTGTCTGGGGGAGGAGAGGTAGAGTCAGTATGTATGAGAGAGGAGAGGTAGAGAGTCAGTCTGTATGTGGGAGGAGAGGTAGAGTCAGTATGTATGGGGAGAAGAGGTAGAGTCAGTATGTATGGGGGAGGAGAGGTAGAGTCAGTCTGTCTGGGGAGGAGAGGTAGAGAGTCAGTATGTATGGGGGAGGAGAGGTAGAGTCAGTATGTATGGGAGAGGAGAGGTAGAGAGTCAGTATGTATGGGGGAGGAGAGGTAGAGTAAGTCTGTCTGGGAGAGGAGAGGTAGAGTCAGTCTGTCTGGGGAGGAGAGGTAGAGAGTCAGTCTGTCTGGGAGAGGAGAGGTAGAGTCAGTATGTATGGGGAGGAGAGGTAGAGTCAGTCTGTCTGGGCGAGGAGAGGTAGAGAGTCAGTCTGTCTGGGAGAGGAGAGGTAGAGTCAGTATGTATGGGGGAGGAGAGGTAGAGTCAGTCTGTCTGGGAGAGGAGAGGCAGAGTCAGTCTGTCTGGGGAGGAGAGGTAGAGTCAGTCTGTCTGGGGGAGGAGAGGTAGAGTCAGTCTGTCTGGGGGAGGAGAGGTAGAGTCAGTCTGTCTGGGGGAGGAGAGGTAGAGTCAGTCTGTCTGGGAGAGGAGAGGTAGAGTCAGTATGTCTGGGGGAGGAGAGGTAGAGTCAGTCTGTCTGGGGGAGGAGAGGTAGAGTCAGTATGTATGAGAGAGGAGAGGTAGAGAGTCAGTCTGTATGTGGGAGGAGAGGTAGAGTCAGTATGTATGGGAGAGGAGAGGTAGAGTCAGTATGTATGGGGGAGGAGAGGTAGAGTCAGTATGTATGGGGAGAAGAGGTAGAGTCAGTATGTATGGGGGAGGAGAGGTAGAGTCAGTCTGTCTGGGGAGGAGAGGTAGAGAGTCAGTATGTATGGGGGAGGAGAGGTAGAGTCAGTATGTATGGGAGAGGAGAGGTAGAGAGTCAGTATGTATGGGGGAGGAGAGGTAGAGTAAGTCTGTCTGGGGGAGGAGAGGTAGAGTCAGTCTGTCTGGGGGAGGAGAGGTAGAGAGTCAGTCTGTCTGGGAGAGAGTAGAGTCAGTATGTATGGGGGAGGAGAGGTAGAGTCAGTCTGTCTGGGCGAGGAGAGGTAGAGAGTCAGTCTGTCTGGGAGAGGAGAGGTAGAGTCAGTATGTATGGGGGAGGAGAGGTAGAGTCAGTCTGTCTGGGAGAGGAGAGGCAGAGTCAGTCTGTCTGGGGGAGGAGAGGTAGAGTCAGTCTGTCTGGGGGAGGAGAGGTAGAGTCAGTCTGTCTGGGGGAGGAGAGGTAGAGTCAGTATGTATGAGAGAGGAGAGGTAGAGAGTCAGTCTGTATGTGGGAGGAGAGGTAGAGTCAGTATGTATGGGAGAGGAGAGGTAGAGTCAGTATGTATGGGGGAGGAGAGGTAGAGTCAGTATGTATGGGGAGAAGAGGTAGAGTCAGTATGTATGGGGGAGGAGAGGTAGAGTCAGTCTGTCTGGGGAGGAGAGGTAGAGAGTCAGTATGTATGGGGGAGGAGAGGTAGAGTCAGTATGTATGGGAGAGGAGAGGTAGAGAGTCAGTATGTATGGGGGAGGAGAGGTAGAGTAAGTCTGTCTGGGGGAGGAGAGGTAGAGTCAGTCTGTCTGGGGGAGGAGAGGTAGAGAGTCAGTCTGTCTGGGAGAGGTAGAGTCAGTATGTATGGGGGAGGAGAGGTAGAGTCAGTCTGTCTGGGCGAGGAGAGGTAGAGAGTCAGTCTGTCTGGGAGAG
>NC_060173.1:6968475-6992745 GCF_021184085.1 Oncorhynchus gorbuscha
AGTACAGCAACTACACGCCCACACAGTACAGCAACTACAAGCCCACACAGTACAACAACTACACACCCACACAGTACAGCAACTACAAGCCCACACAGTACAACAACTACAAGCCCACACAGTACAACAACTACACGCCCACACAGTACAGCAACTACACGCCCACACAGTACAACAACTACACACCCACACAGTACAACAACTACAAGCCCACACAGTACAACAACTACAAGCCCACACAGTACAGCAACTACAAGCCCACACAGTACAACAACTACAAGCCCACACAGTACAACAACTACAAGCCCACACAGTACAACAACTACAAGCCCACACAGTACAGCAACTACACGCCCACACAGTACAACAACTACACGCCCACACAGTACAACAACTACACACCCACACAGTACAACAACTACAAGCCCACACAGTACAGCAACTACAAGCCCACACAGTACAACAACTACACGCCCACACAGTACAACAACTACAAGCCCACACAGTACAACAACTACACGCCCACACAGTACAACAACTACAAGCCCACACAGTACAACAACTACAAGCCCACACAGTACAACAACTACACGCCCACACAGTACAACAACTACACACCCACACAGTACAGCAACTACAAGCCCACACAGTACAGCAACTACAAGCCCACACAGTACAACAACTACACGCCCACACAGTACAGCAACTACACACCCACACAGTACAACAACTACACACCCACACAGTACAACAACTACACACCCACACAGTACAGCAACTACACGCCCACACAGTACAACAACTACACGCCCACACAGTACAACAACTACACGCCCACACAGTACAGCAACTACACGCCCACACAGTACAACAACTACAAGCCCACACAGTACAACAACTACAAGCCCACACAGTACAACAACTACACGCCCACACAGTACAGCAACTACACGCCCACACAGTACAGCAACTACACGCCCACACAGTACAACAACTACACACCCACACAGTACAACAACTACACACCCACACAGTACAACAACTACAAGCCCACACAGTACAACAACTACAAGCCCACACAGTACAGCAACTACAAGCCCACACAGTACAACAACTACAAGCCCACACAGTACAGCAACTACACACCCACACAGTACAACAACTACAAGCCCACACAGTACAACAACTACAAGCCCACACAGTACAGCAACTACACACCCACACAGTACAACAACTACACACCCACACAGTACAACAACTACACGCCCACACAGTACAACAACTACAAGCCCACACAGTACAGCAACTACACGCCCACACAGTACAGCAACTACAAGCCCACACAGTACAACAACTACAAGCCCACACAGTACAACAACTACAAGCCCACACAGTACAACAACTACAAGCCCACACAGTACAGCAACTACACACCCACACAGTACAGCAACTACAAGCCCACACAGTACAACAACTACAAGCCCACACAGTACAACAACTACAAGCCCACACAGTACAACAACTACAAGCCCACACAGTACAACAACTACAAGCCCACACAGTACAACAACTACAAGCCCACACAGTACAACAACTACAAGCCCACACAGTACAACAACTACAAGCCCACACAGTACAGCAACTACAAGCCCACACAGTACAACAACTACAAGCCCACACAGTACAACAACTACAAGCCCACACAGTACAACAACTACAAGCCCACACAGTACAGCAACTACACGCCCACACAGTACAGCAACTACAAGCCCACACAGTACAACAACTACAAGCCCACACAGTACAACAACTACAAGCCCACACAGTACAGCAACTACACGCCCACACAGTACAGCAACTACAAGCCCACACAGTACAACAACTACAAGCCCACACAGTACAACAACTACAAGCCCACACAGTACAGCAACTACACGCCCACACAGTACAGCAACTACAAGCCCACACAGTACAACAACTACAAGCCCACACAGTACAACAACTACAAGCCCACACAGTACAACAACTACACGCCCACACAGTACAGCAACTACAAGCCCACACAGTACAACAACTACAAGCCCACACAGTACAACAACTACAAGCCCACACAGTACAACAACTACAAGCCCACACAGTACAGCAACTACACGCCCACACAGTACAGCAACTACAAGCCCACACAGTACAGCAACTACAAGCCCACACAGTACAACAACTACAAGCCCACACAGTACAGCAACTACAAGCCCACACAGTACACCAACTACAAGCCCACACAGTACAACAACTACAAGCCCACACAGTACAGCAACTACAAGCCCACACAGTACAGCAACTACACACCCACACAGTACAGCAACTACACGCCCACACAGTACAGCAACTACACGCCCACACAGTACAACAACTACACGCCCACACAGTACAACAACTACACGCCCACACAGTACAACAACTACAAGCCCACACAGTACAACAACTACAAGCCCACACAGTACAGCAACTACAAGCCCACACAGTACAGCAACTACACACCCACACAGTACAGCAACTACACACCCACACAGTACAGCAACTACACGCCCACACAGTACAACAACTACACGCCCACACAGTACAACAACTACACGCCCACACAGTACAACAACTACACGCCCACACAGTACAGCAACTACACACCCACACAGTACAACAACTACACGCCCACACAGTACAGCAACTACACGCCCACACAGTACAGCAACTACACACCCACACAGTACAACAACTACACACCCACACAGTACAACAACTACACACCCACACAGTACAACAACTACACGCCCACACAGTACAACAACTACACGCCCACACAGTACAGCAACTACACACCCACACAGTACAACAACTACACGCCCACACAGTACAGCAACCACACGCCCACACAGTACAGCAACTACACACCCACACAGTACAACAACTACACACCCACACAGTACAACAACTACACACCCACACAGTACAACAACTACACACCCACACAGTACAACAACTACACACCCACACAGTACAACAACTACACGCCCACACAGTACAACAACTACACACCCACACAGTACAGCAACTACACACCCACACAGTACAGCAACTACACACCCACACAGTACAGCAACTACACACCCACACAGTACAGCAACTACACACCCACACATTACAGCAACTACACGCCCACACAGTACAGCAACTACACACCCACACAGTACAGCAACTACACACCCACACAGTACAGCAACTACACGCCCACACAGTACAGCAACTACACACCCACACAGTACAGCAACTACACGCCCACACAGTACACACAGTACAGCAAGTACACACCCACACAGTACAGCAACTACACACCCACACAGTACACACAGTACAACAACTACAGTTGTCAGGTTGTCATGGCAAAAAGCCTTCTTTTCCTCTCCCTGTGAATCAGCAGAAAGCGACAGCCGTCACAACGATCTGTCTGTGTACCAACCGTAGACCATTAGATCCTGTTTCTATGGTAACAACCTCAAACGTCCACTCATAACTAGCATTAGATCCTGTTTCTATGGTAACAACCTCTAAAGTACATTCATAACTAGCATTAGATCCTGTTTCTATGGTAACAACCTCTAAAGTCCATTCATAACTAGTTTCCCCTCCCAACTACACGCAGCTCCACGTGTTTCCACACACACACACACACAAACACTGACACACACACACGCATGGACACACACACACACACACACACACGCACCGACACACACACACTATGCCAATATGGAGTCAGTAAGTTGTGCTGAGAGGGATGCATTTCACAGGTAAATGACATCATTAACATCTAAATGACTTCCAAACAAACACATCTGCTAACGCAGGCACCACCAGACACACACACACACACACACACACACACACACACACACACACACACACACACACACACACACACACACACACACACACACACACACACTCTCTCTCTCTAGTCTACAGTGTCCTATTAAAAGACACTACAGTGTGACTGTGAAACGGTTTTTCCACAGAGAAGCACCTGTATGCTCAACATAGCACTGTGGTTAACAGCTCTCCACCCCCGAGGGCTCAGATAGTCCCCCTAACAGCCCCTATGGAACTGGAAGCTAGATTTCACTTCCTGCTGCTGCTACTGCAATAAATACAACACAGGAATAGGGATCTATAGGGCTCTGGTCTAAAGTAGTGCACTATATAGGGAATAGGGTTCTATAGGGCTCTGATCTAAAGTAGTGCACTATATAGGGAATAGGGTTCTATAGGGCTCTGGTCTAAAGTAGTGCACTATATAGGGAATAGGGTTCTATAGGGCTCTGGTCTAAAGTAGTGCACTATATAGGGAATAGGGTTCTATAGGCCTGTGGTCTAAAGTAGTGCACTATATAGGGAATAGGGTTCTATAGGGCTCTGGTCTAAAGTAGTGCACTATATAGGGAATAGGATTCTATAGGGCTCTGGACTAAAGTAGTGCACTATATAGGGAATAGGGTTCTATAGGGCTCTGGTCTAAAGTAGTGCACTATATAGGGAATAGGGTTCTATAGGGCTCTGGTCTAAAGTAGTGCACTATATAGGGAATAGGGTTCTATAGGGCTCTGGTCTAAAGTAGTGCACTATATAGGGAATAGGGTTCTATAGGGCGCTGGTCTAAAGTAGTGCACTTAAGAGGGAATAGGGTTCCATTTGGGACACATGCTGGAAGTAGGCTAGGTTAATTCTCAGTGTCTCCTCCTCCAACACACACCAAAAGAAAACCTTCTGCATCACCAGTCCTTTTCCTGACACCACTGAATATAGCCTAGGCCGGGCTATAAGCAGCCATTGTGGTTATTTGAAGAGCCTGAACCTATCATTTGAGGAGGAAAAAAAAAAAAAAAAAAACAGCTCCATGTATCAGATGACAAGCTACCACCACAGGAAACTCCCAGTCAGACTAGCCTACCACCACAGGAAACTCCCAGTCAGACTAGCCTACCACCAAAGGAAACTCCCAGTCAGACTAGCCTACCACCACAGGAAACTCCCAGTCAGACTAGCCTACCAACAAAGGAAACTCCCAGTCAGACTAGCCTACCACCACAGGAAACTCCCAGTCAGACTAGCCTACCTCCACAGGAAACTCCCAGTCAGACTAGCCTACCAACAAAGGAAACTCCCAGTCAGACTAGCCTACCACCACAGGAAACTCCCAGTCAGACTAGTCTACCTCCACAGGAAACTCCCAGTCAGACTAGCCTACCACCACAGGAAACTCCCAGTCAGACTAGCCTACCAACAAAGGAAACTCCCAGTCAGACTAGCCTACCACCACAGGAAACTCCCAGTCAGACTAGCCTACCTCCACAGGAAACTCCCAGTCAGACTAGCCTACCACCACAGGAAACTCCCAGTCAGACTAGCCTACCACCACAGGAAACTCCCAGTCAGACTAGCCTACCACCACAGGAAACTCCCAGTCAGACTAGCCTACCACCACAGGAAACTCCCAGTCAGACTAGCCTACCACCACAGGAAACTCCCAGTCACACTAGCCTACCACCACAGGAAACTCCCAGTCACACTAGCCTACCACCACAGGAAACTCCCAGTCAGACTAGCCTACCACCACAGGAAACTCCCAGTCAGACTAGCCTACCACCACAGGAAACTCCCAGTCAGACTAGCCTACCACCACAGGAAACTCCCAGTCAGACTAGTCTACCTCCACAGGAAACTCCCAGTCAGACTAGCCTACCACCACAGGAAACTCCCAGTCAGACTAGCCTACCAACAAAGGAAACTCCCAGTCAGACTAGCCTACCACCACAGGAAACTCCCAGTCAGACTAGCCTACCTCCACAGGAAACTCCCAGTCAGACTAGCCTACCACCACAGGAAACTCCCAGTCAGACTAGCCTACCACCACAGGAAACTCCCAGTCAGACTAGCCTACCACCACAGGAAACTCCCAGTCAGACTAGCCTACCACCACAGGAAACTCCCAGTCAGACTAGCCTACCACCACAGGAAACTCCCAGTCAGACTAGCCTACCACCACAGGAAACTCTCAGTCACACTAGCCTACCACCACAGGAAACTCCCAGTCAGACTAGCCTACCACCACAGGAAACTCCCAGTCAGACTAGCCTACCACCACAGGAAACTCCCAGTCAGACTAGCCTACCACCACAGGAAACTCCCAGTCAGACTAGCCTACCACCACAGGAAACTCCCAGTCAGACTAGCCTACCACCACAGGAAACTCCCAGTCGGACTAGCCTACCACCACAGGAACTCCCAGTCAGACTAGCCTACCACCACAGGAAACTCCCAGTCAGACTAGCCTACCAACAAAGGAAACTCCCAGTCAGACTAGCCTACCAACAAAGGAAACTCCCAGGCAAAGTAGCCTACCACCACAGGAAACTCCCAGTCAGACTAGCTACCACCACAGGAAACTCTCAGTAAGACTAGCCTACAGGAAACTCCCAGTCAGACTAGCCTACAGGAAACTCCCAGTCAGACTAGCCTACAGGAAACTCCCAGTCAGACTAGCCTACCACCACAGGAAACTCCCAGTCAGACTAGCCTACAGGAAACTCCCAGTCAGACTAGCCTACCACCACAGGAAACTCCCAGTCAGACTAGCCTACCACCACAGGAAACTCCCAGTCAGACTAGCCTACCACCACAGGAAACTCCCAGTCAGACTAGCCTACAGGAAACTCCCAGTCAGACTAGCCTACCACCACAGGAAACTCCCAGTCAGACTAGCCTACCAACAAAGGAAACTCCCAGTCAGACTAGCCTACCACCACAGGAAACTCCCAGTCAGACTAGCCTACAGGAAACTCCCAGTCAGACTAGCCTACCACCACAGGAAACTCCCAGTCAGACTAGCCTACCAACAAAGGAAACTCCCAGTCAGACTAGCCTACCACCACAGGAAACTCCCAGTCAGACTAGCCTACAGGAAACTCCCAGTCAGACTAGCCTACCACCACAGGAAACTCCCAGTCAGACTAGCCTACCACCAAAGGAAACTCCCGGTCAGACTAGTTTACCACCACAGGAAACTCCCGGTCAGACTAGCCTACAGGAAACTCCCAGTCAGACTAGCCTACCACCACAGGAAACTCCCAGTCAGACTAGCCTACCACCACAGGAAACTCCCAGTCAGACTAGCCTACCACCACAGGAAACTCCCAGTCAGACTAGCATACCACCACAGGAAACTCCCAGTCAGACTAGCCTACCACCACAGGAAACTCCCAGTCAGACTAGCCTACCACCACAGGAAACTCCCAGTCAGACTAGCCTACCACCACAGGAAACTCCCAGTCAGACTAGCCTACCACCACAGGAAACTCCCAGTCAGACTAGCCTACCTAACAAAGGAAACTCCCAGTCAGACTAGCCTACCACCACAGGAAACTCCCAGTCAGACTAGCCTACCTAACAAAGGAAACTCCCAGTCAGACTAGCCTACCTAACAAAGGAAACTCCCAGTCAGACTAGCCTACCACCACAGGAAACTCCCAGTCAGACTAGCCTACCACCACAGGAAACTCCCAGTCAGACTAGCCTACCACCACAGGAAACTCCCAGTCAGACTAGCCTACCACCACAGGAAACTCCCAGTCAGACTAGCCTACCACCACAGGAAACTTCCAGTCAGACTAGCCTACCAACAAAGGAAACTCCCAGTCAGACTAGCCTACCAACAAAGGAAACTCCCAGTCAGACTAGCCTACAGGAAACTCCCAGTCAGACTAGCCTACAGGAAACTCCCAGTCAGACTAGCCTACCACCACAGGAAACTCCTAGTCAGACTAGCCTACAGGAAACTCCCAGTCAGACTAGCCTACAGGAAACTCCCAGTCAGACTAGCCTACAGGAAACTCCCAGTCAGACTAGCCTACCACCACAGGAAACTCCTAGTCAGACTAGCCTACAGGAAACTCCCAGTCAGACTAGCCTACAGGAAACTCCCAGTCAGACTAGCCTACAGGAAACTCCCAGTCAGACTAGCCTACAGGAAACTCCCAGTCAGACAGACTAGCCCCAGTCAGAAACTCCCCAGTCAGACTAGCCTACCACCACAGGAAACTCCTAGTCAGACTAGCCTACAGGAAACTCCCAGTCAGACTAGCCTACAGGAAACTCCCAGTCAGACTAGCCTACCACCACAGGAAACTCCTAGTCAGACTAGCCTACAGGAAACTCCCAGTCAGACTAGCCTACCACCACAGGAAACTCCCAGTCAGACTAGCCTACAGGAAACTCCCAGTCAGACTAGCCTACCACCACAGGAAACTCCCAGTCAGACTAGCCTACAGGAAACTCCCAGTCAGACTAGCCTACCACCACAGGAAACTCCCAGTCAGACTAGCCTACCAACAAAGGAAACTCCCAGTCAGACTAGCCTACCACCACAGGAAACTCCCAGTCAGACTAGCCTACAGGAAACTCCCAGTCAGACTAGCCTACCACCACAGGAAACTCCCAGTCAGACTAGCCTACCACCAAAGGAAACTCCCGGTCAGACTAGTTTACCACCACAGGAAACTCCCGGTCAGACTAGCCTACAGGAAACTCCCAGTCAGACTAGCCTACCACCACAGGAAACTCCCAGTCAGACTAGCCTACCACCACAGGAAACTCCCAGTCAGACTAGCCTACCACCACAGGAAACTCCCGGTCAGACTAGCCTACCACCACAGGAAACTCCCAGTCAGACTAGCCTACCAACAAAGGAAACTCCCAGTCAGACTAGCCTACCACCACAGGAGACTCCCAGTCAGACTAGCATACCACCACAGGAAACTCCCAGTCAGACTAGTTTACCACCACAGGAAACTCCCAGTCAGACTAGTCTACCACCACAGGAAACTCCCAGTCAGACTAGCCTACAGGAAACTCCCAGTCAGACTAGCCTACCAACAAAGGAAACTCCCAGTCAGACTAGCCTACCAACAAAGGAAACTCCCAGTCAGACTAGCCTACCACCACAGGAAACTCCCAGTCAGACTAGCCTACAGGAAACTCCCAGTCAGACTAGCCTACATATCAATCCAAACAGACGAAAAAACATAGGTGTTATGGATTTGGATCCTCTGCCTTATCATGGATTGAGAGTTACCTATCTAATAGAACACAGAGGGTTTTCCTTAATGGAAGCCTCTCTCATGCAAGTTCATATGAGTGTGGTGTACCGCAGGGCAGCCGGCTAGGACCATTATTGTTTTCTGTTTTCACCTTCCACTGACCTGGAATAAAGCCTGTGTGTTTATGTACGCTGATGACTCAACAGCGTACACGTTGGCTGCAACAGTAAAATAACTAACAGCCTTTAACATAGAGCTACAGTCAGTTTAACATAGAGCTACAGTCAGTTTAACATAGAGCTACAGTCAGTTTAACATAGAGCTACAGTCCATTGAACATAGAGCTACAGTCCGTTGAACATAGAGCTACAGTCACTTTAACATAGAGCTACTACAGTCAGTTTTAGAATGGGTAACCTGCAATTAGGCTGGTGCTAAATATTTCAACAACGAAAAGTATAATTTTTGGGACAAATCACTCGCTCAACGATAAACCTCATTTGGATCTAGTATTGAATAATGTGTCTATTTAGCAAGTTGCGGAAACTAAACTGCTGGGTGTAACCCAGTATGATAGCAATCTATCATATAGACTCGATGGTTGTTAAAATGGGAAGAGGTCTGTCCACGATAGAACATTACTTGACATCTCAAGTCGACCATGCCACGGTGCCAACCATTTAAAGTTCATAATTAGAGAGTGGTTAGGCTACATTTCTCTATCCCTAACCCTAAGCTTTATAAGAAACCAAGTGGCGGGGCTGTTTTTTGAATTACGGGGTGGGCCTTTAAGCCTAATATACAGTAGGCCTACTGTCCCAAACAAAAAAAGATAAATGTTAGTTCTGTTCGTGACCATCACTGAGGGTGGAAACTCACAACTTAGGCTAGATTTAGCCTGGGCTGTCTGGATTGTATCCCTAAGAGAACAAGCTACAGCCAGCAACAGGCTTCGGCAAAGCAAAGCACAGATCCTTATTTGAAAAACATAAAAATAGTGAATGGTAGTGTGTGTGTGTAACTATGCACTGAGAAAACAAGTAAGGTTCTCTCGAAGCTGCCAGATGTCACCACACAGAGACCAAGGGGTCGTATCTATATTTACAGCATGGCTCGTTTTGCATTGGCCTGGTTTCCCTCTTTAACAAAAAATGGTTTGGCATGGGGGCGGTTTCACACTGTGAGCTTGTAGTAAGCTAGAGGGAGCACACAAACAAACAAACAAACAAACAAACACACACAAACACAACGTGGGGGCAATCCAATAGATGAAATCAGTGTGTGTTTTGTTTCTCAATGGGGATACGAGGGGTGCTACCCAGGATTACAACGGTGGTGTGTGTGTGTGTGTGTCAATAACGCTGTGGCAATAAATGAACAGCTACCCAATCAGCCTGGCTCAACCTCAGCCCTGCTGCAGACCAAGACCACAGGAGCTCTGATGCCAAACTCTCTCCACACACACACACACACACACACACACACACACACACACACACACACACACACACACACACACACACACACACACACACACACACACACACACACACACACACACACACACACACACACACACACACACTTAACATCGCCTCAGAGGGTGAGCTATAGAACAAACACACACCGATCTGACCTATATACACATCTGTGACTGAGTCTATTACCCTGGCAGAGTATACAACCCCCCCCTCCCCGGGGTTAAATATCTTAATACCATGATAGTCACCAGCTCTTAACACCAACAACTGCTGGCTCACAGGGAAAAATGGAGGAGACATGGACACAGAAACCCATTTACACTTCTGTGTCCATGTCTCCTCAGTACAGTCATTGAACAGGATGAGTCCGTCTACTGTCCACTTCACAAAACAAGATCGAGATCATAACCGTTGAGCAAAGGACCAGAAAACATCACTCTTTTTAAAGTGTCAGTGATGGATTAATAATTCATAAGGCTACTATACAAATATGTATAGTATAATCAAACAATAAGGCCCGTAGCAAGAACAGCCCTCAGACTCCATTTTACTGAGATAACCTGGTAACTTTAGGGAAATTATCTTTTTACAGTAACTAAAACATAATCTACCTACACCTAACGAAAGTCCATTACCTAGATAAAATAACTTTAGCTGATTTTATACCTAGCTTTGTTATCAGGGCAAAAGTTACACAAGTTCTATATAGAAAGCGAATACAACGGGGACACACAAAAAAAAGCAAGGAAACGTAGCACACCTCGTTTAATAATATTAGCTAAACATCTAACAATCCCACAAATAAACAAAATACTTACTTCTTGGTGTAAAATGTGGAGTTAACGGTTAGCTGTAGCGGACCTCCGTCTTCTCGATTGTCCCGTTGTGTGCGTGTGTGTGACTAAACAGTGTGTGTGAGAGAGAGAGAGAGAGAGAGAGAGAGAGAGAGAGAGAGAGAGAGAGAGACGTGTGTGGGATGGAAACGCGTGGTAGACCGCCACCGTGCGGTAGACATGGGTAACTTCCTTAATAAATCCCTTTACTGTTCGGAAATAAAATCGTATTGTTATAGGCCTACGCAACACAAATGTTTTTCTCTGCAAATAAATAATTATTGCAATTAACATAAGAATGTAAATGTTTCCATTTCATGTTGTTCTTACTGTTCTATAAATAAAACTATAAGATTATTTTGTGTAGGTGAGGGTTTTTAAAAATGTATAAATAAGCCTACTCTTGTTCATGCATGAGTCGTTAAAAAAAAATTCTCACTTGATATTTAATATAATCGCTCTTACGAAAATCATCTATATTTAAAGTGCATACGACATGACAGTACCACATTCCTATAGCTGTTATTATAAAAGGTATGTCAAATTTTCCGCCATGACGAAAAGAAAAAAAACATCCGGTTTCATGACATTGTAATGTAAACAGCAACACAGAGGAGCTATTTAGCTGCCGTTAGTTTACACTTCACGCGCACACACACATTGTACCATCTAAAATGGCCATGAAATATATTTTCCAATAAGCAAAAATATGTAATTTTTCAGGTGTTTGAAGCTGGTGTACAAAAGTAAAATAAGCAAAAAATGAAACTTCAGAACGAAAGCATAGAAAAAGTACATAGAACATATCTACCACTTTTTAAACTGTCTTTCAATGGGAATTTATTTGACCTTTATTTAACTAGGCAAGTCAGTTTAAGAACACATTCTTATTTTCAATTTACGGCCTACTGGGGAACAGTGGGTTAACTGCCTGCAGCCTTCCGGTTACTAGTCCAACGCTCTAACCACTAGGCTACCTGCCGCCCCTCCACTCAAACCACCAGGCTACCTGCCGCACCTGCACTCTAACCACTAGGCTACCCTGCCGCCCCTCCACTCTAACCACTAGGCTACCCTGCCTCCCCTCCCCTCTAACCACTAGGCTACCCTGCCGCCCCTCCACTCTAACCACTAGGCTACCTGCCGCCCCTCCACTCAAACCACCAGGCTACCTGCCGCACCTGCACTCTAACCACTAGGCTACCTGCCGCTCCTCCACTCTAACCACTAGGCTACCCTGCCGCCCCTCCCCTCTAATCACTAGGCTACCTGCCGCCCCTCCACTCTAACCACTAGGCTACCTGCCGCCCCTCCACTCTAACCACTAGGCTACCCTGCCGCCCCTCCACTCTAACCACTAGGCTACCCTGCCACCCCTCCACTCTAACCACTAGGCTACCCTGCCGCCCCTCCACTCTAACCACTAGGCTACCCTGCCGCCCCTCCACTCTAACCACTAGGCTACCTGCCGCTCCTCCACTCTAACCACTAGGCTACCCTGCCACCCCTCCACTCTAACCACTAGGCTACCTGCCGCCCCTCCACTCTAACCACTAGGCTACCCTGCCACCCCTCCACTCTAACCACTAGGCTACCTGCCGCCCCTCCACTCTAACCGCTAGGCTACCTGCCAGCCCTCCACTCTAACCACTAGGCTACCTGCCGCCCCTCCACTCTAACCACTAGGCTACCTGCCGCCCCTCCACTCTAACCACTAGGCTACCTGCCGCCCCTCCACTCTAACCACTAGGCTACCTGCCGCCCCTCCACTCTAACCACTAGTCTACCTGCCGCCCCTCCACTCTAACCACTAGGCTACCTGCGACCCCAAGAATGACAGAGCTATAATTTAACATTTCTATGTGAATTTGGTCAGATTCTCAGAGATTTTTTTTAAAAATAATACTCTTGGGAGAAATAGCGTTTCAGATATGAGGTATCAGGCACAACGGAGACTATGAAAGAACTGTATGAAAGCGGGCAATGCAGCAACAAAGATTTTACACCGCTCACCACTCACTCACCACTCACCACTCACCACTCACCACTCACCACTCACCACTCACCACTCACCACACACCACTCACCGCACACCACTCACCACTCACCACTCACCACTCACCACTCACTCACCGCTCACCACTCACCACTCACCACTCACTCACCACTCACCGCTCACCGCCACCGTGTTTTTTCAACTGTGGGGGGTGTTCACTCACCACTGTACCGCTCACCACTTTCCACTCACCACTGGTTTTTGCTCACTTTACCGCTCACCACTCAACGCTCACCACTCACCACTCACCACTCACCACTCACCACTCACCACTCACCGCACACCACTCACCGCACACCACTCACCACTCACCACTCACCACTCACTCACCGCTCACCGCTCGCTCACCGCTCACCACTCACCACTCACCACTCACCACTCACTCACCGCTCACCGCACACCACTCACCACTCACCACTCACCACTCACCACTCACCACTCAAAACACAGAAAATAGATGGCCTTGCTAACAAACGCATACTTTAGGAATTGTATTTTTATTTTTTGGGGGGGCTTTTTAGGGTAATCACCACCGTGACAAAGGCATTTGTTCCTTTTGAGTGTCAAAAGTGTTTTTTAATTGTGGGGGGGTGTTCTTTTAACACTGTAGGGTGTAAAGCCTTATTTTCCTATTTCTCAAGGTGGTTTTTGAGTGGAGTTTAGAGTTACCAATCAATCAAATGTTTATGTATTAAAGCCCTTCTTCTTCTCAGATTTACATTAATAACTTGATGGCAGAAAATGGATCAGTAGTAACAGTAACAACAGTAGTAACAGTATCAACAATAGTAACAGTAACAACAGTAGTAACAGTATCAACAATAGTAACAGTAACAACAGTAGTAACAGTATCAACAATAGTAACAGTAACATCAGTAGAAACAGTATCAACAATAGTAACAGTAACAACAGTAGTAACAGTAACATCAGTAGAAACAGTAACATTAGTAGTAACATCAGTAGAAACAGTATCAACAATAGTAACAGTAACATCAGTAGTAACAGTAACATCAGTAGAAACAGTAACATCAGTAGTAACAGTAACAACAGTAGTAACAGTAACAACAGTAGTAACATCAGTAGAAACAGTATCAACAATAGTAACAGTAACATCAGTAGAAACAGTAACATCAGTAGAAACAGTAACATCAGTAGTAACAGTAACATCAGTAGTAACATCAGTAGAAACAGTAACAATAGTAGTAACATCAGTAGAAACAGTATCAACAATAGTAACAGTAACATCAGTAGAAACAGTAACATCAGTAGAAACAGTAACATCAGTAGTAACAGTAACAACAGTAGTAACATCAGTAGAAACAGTAACAATAGTAGTAACATCAGTAGAAACAGTATCAACAATAGTAACAGTAACATCAGTAGAAACAGTAACATCAGTAGTAACATCAGTAGAAACAGTAACATTAGTAGTAACATCAGTAGAAACAGTATCAACAATAGTAACAGTAACATCAGTAGTAACAGTAACATCAGTAGAAACAGTAACAATAGTAGTAACAGTAACAACAGTAGTAACAGTAACAATAGTAGTAACATCAGTAGTAACAGTAACAATAGTAGTAACATCAGTAGTAACAGTAACATCAGTAGAAACAGTAACAATAGTAGTAACATCAGTAGTAACAGTAACATCAGTAGAAACAGTAACAATAGTAGTAACAGTAACAGCAGTAGTAACATCAGTAGTAACAGTAACATCAGTAGTAACAGTAACAATAGTAGTAACATCAGTAGTAACAGTAACAATAGTAGTAACATCAGTAGTAACAGTAACATCAGTAGAAACAGTAACAATAGTAGTAACATCAGTAGTAACAGTAACATCAGTAGAAACAGTAACAATAGTAGTAACAGTAACAACAGTAGTAACATCAGTAGTAACAGTAACATCAGTAGAAACAGTAACAATAGTAGTAACATCAGTAGTAACAGGAACATCAGTAGAAACAGTAACAATAGTAGTAACTGTAACAACAGTAATAACAACAACAACAGTAGTAACAGTAACATCAGTAGTAACATCAGTAGTAACAGTAACATCAGTAGTAACAGTAACAACAGTAGTAACAACAGTAGTAACAGTAACAACAGTAGTAACAACAGTAGTAACAGTAACAACAGTAGTAACAGTAACAACAGTAGTAACAGTAACAACAGTAGTAACAGTAACAACAGTAGTAACAACAGTAGTAACAGTAACAACAGTAGTAACAGTAACATCAGTAGTAACTTTAACAACAGTAGTAACAACAGTAGTAACAGTAACATCAATAGTAACAGTAACAATAGTAGTAACATCAGTAGTAACAGTAACATCAGTAGTAAATGTAACAGCAGTAGTAACATCAATAGTAACAGGAACAACATTAGTAACATCAGTAGTAACAGTAACAACAGTAGTAACAGTAACATCAGTAGTAACTGTAAAAACAGTAGTAACAACAGTAGTAACAGTAACAACAGTAGTAACAACAACAGTAGTAACAACAACAACAGTAGTAACATCAGTAGTAACAACAACAACAGTAGTAACAACAACAACAGTAGTAACAACAACAACAGTAGTAACAACAACAACAGTAGTAACAGTAACAACAGTAGTAACATCAGTAGTAACAGTAATAACAGTAGTAACATCAGTAGTAACAACAACAACAGTAGTAACAACAACAACAGTAGTAACAACAACAGTAATAACAGTAACAACAGTAGTAACAACAACAACAAGTGGTAACATTAACAACAGTAGTAACAACAACAACAACAGTAGTAACAGTAACAACAACAGTAGTAACAGTAACAACAACAGTAGTAACAACAACAACAGTAGTAACAAACAACAACAGTAGTAACAGTAACAACAACAGTAGTAACAGTAACAACAACAGTAGTAACAACAACAACAGTAGTAACAACAACAACAGTAGTAACAACAACAACAGTAGTAACAACAACAGTAATAACAGTAACAACAGTAGTAACAACAACAACAAGTGGTAACAGTAACAACAGTAGTAACAACAACAACAACAGTAGTAACAGTAACAACAGTAGTAACAACAACAACAGTAGTAACAACAACAACAGTAGTAACAACAACAACAGTAGTAACAGTAACAACAACAACAGTAGTAACAGTAACAACAACAGTAGTAACAGTAACAACAGTAGTAACAACAACAACAGTAGTAACAACAACAGTAGTAACAACAACAACAGTAGTAACAGTAACAACAACAGTAGTAACAACAACAGTAGTAACAACAACAACAGTAGTAACAGTAACAACAACAACAGTAGTAACAGTAACAACAACAACAGTAGTAACAGTAACAACAACAGTAGTAACAGTACCAACAACAGTAGTAACAACAACAGTAGTAACAGTACCAACAACAGTAGTAACAACAACAACAACAGTAGTAACAATAACAACAAGTGGTAACAGCAACAACAGTAATAACAGTAACAACAGTAGTAACAACAACAGTAGTAACAGTAACAACAGTAGTAACAACAACAACAGTAGTAACAGTAACAACAGTAGTAACAACAACAGTAGTAACAGTAACAACAGTAGTAACAACAACAACAGTAGTAACAACAGTAGTAACAGTAACAACAGTAGTAACAGTAACAACAACAGTAGTAACAGTAACAGTAACAACAGTAACAACAGTAGTAACAACAGTAGTAACAGTAACAACAGTAGTAACAGTAACAACAACAGTAGTAACAGTAACAGTAGTAACAGTAACAACAGTAGTAACAGTAACAACAGTAGTAACAGTAACAACAGTAGTAACAACAACAGTAGTAACAGTAACAACAGTAGTAACAACAACAACAGTAGTAACAACAACAGTAGTAACAGTAACAACAGTAGTAACAACAACAACAGTAGTAACAGTAACATCAGTAGTAACATCAGTAGTAACAGTAACATCAGTAGTAACAGTAACAACAGTAGTAACAACAGTAGTAACAGTAACAACAGTAGTAACAACAGTAGTAACAGTAACAACAGTAGTAACAGTAACAACAGTAGTAACAAACAACAGTAGTAACAGTAACAACAGTAGTAACAACAGTAACAGTAACAACAGTAGTAACAGTAACATCAGTAGTAACTTTAACAACAGTAGTAACAACAGTAGTAACAGTAACATCAATAGTAACAGTAACAACAACATCAGTAGTAACAGTAACAACAGTAGTAAATGTAACAGCAGTAGTAACATCAATAGTAGTAACAGGAACAACAACAACATCAGTAGTAACAGTAACAACAGTAGTAACAGTAACATCAGTAGTAACTGTAAAAACAGTAGTAACAACAGTAGTAACAGTAACAACAGTAGTAACAACAACAACAGTAACAACAACAACAGTAGTAACATCAGTAGTAACAACAACAACAGTAGTAACAACAACAACAGTAGTAACAACAACAACAGTAGTAACAACAACAACAGTAGTAACAGTAACAACAGTAGTAACATCAGTACAACAGTAATAACAGTAGTAACATCAGTAGTAACAACAACAACAGTAGTAACAACAACAACAGTAGTAACAACAACAGTAATAACAGTAACAACAGTAGTAACAACAACAACAGTGGTAACATTAACAACAGTAGTAACAACAACAACAACAGTAGTAACAGTAACAACAACAGTAGTAACAGTAACAACAACAGTAGTAACAACAACAACAGTAGTAACAACAACAACAGTAGTAACAGTAACAACAACAGTAGTAACAGTAACAACAACAGTAAACAACAACAACAGTAGTAACAACAACAACAGTAGTAACAACAACAACAGTAGTAACAACAACAGTAATAACAGTAACAACAGTAGTAACAACAACAACAAGTGGTAACAGTAACAACAGTAGTAACAACAACAACAACAGTAGTAACAGTAACAACAGTAGTAACAACAACAACAGTAGTAACAACAACAACAGTAGTAACAACAACAACAGTAGTAACAGTAACAACAACAACAGTAGTAACAGTAACAACAACAGTAGTAACAGTAACAACAGTAGTAACAACAACAACAGTAGTAACAACAACAGTAGTAACAACAACAACAGTAGTAACAGTAACAACAACAGTAGTAACAACAACAGTAGTAAACAACAACAACAGTAGTAACAGTAACAACAACAACAGTAGTAACAGTAACAACAACAACAGTAGTAACAGTAACAACAACAGTAGTAACAGTACCAACAACAGTAGTAACAACAACAGTAGTAACAGTAAACAACAGTAGTAACAACAACAACAGTAGTAACAATAACAACAAGTGGTAACAGCAACAACAGTAATAACAGTAACAACAGTAGTAACAACAACAGTAGTAACAGTAACAACAGTAGTAACAACAACAACAGTAGTAACAGTAACAACAGTAGTAACAACAACAGTAGTAACAGTAACAACAGTAGTAACAACAACAACAGTAGTAACAACAGTAGTAACAGTAACAACAGTAGTAACAGTAACAACAACAGTAGTAACAGTAACAGTAACAACAGTAACAACAGTAGTAACAACAGTAGTAACAGTAACAACAGTAGTAACAGTAACAACAACAGTAGTAACAGTAACAGTAGTAACAGTAACAACAGTAGTAACAGTAACAACAGTAGTAACAGTAACAACAGTAGTAACAACAACAGTAGTAACAGTAACAACAGTAGTAACAACAACAACAGTAGTAACAACAACAGTAGTAACAGTAACAACAGTAGTAACAACAACAACAGTAGTAACAGTAACAACAGTAGTAACAACACCAACAAGTGGTAACAGCAACAACAGTAGTAACAACAACAGTAGTAACAGTAACAACAGTAGTAACAACAACAGTAGTAACAGTAACAACAGTAGTAACAGCAACAACAGTAGTAACAACAACAACAGTAGTAACAGCAACAACAGTAGTAACAGCAACAACAGTAGTAACAACAACAGTAACAACAGTAGTAACAACAACAACAGTAGTAACAACAACAACAGTAATAACAGTAACAACAGTAGTAACAGTAACAACAACAACAGTAGTAACAGTAACAACAACAACAGTAGTAACAGTAACAACAGTAGTAACAGTAACAACAGTAGTAACAACAACAACAGTAGTAACAGCAACAACAGTAATAACAACAACAACAGTAGTAACAGTAACAACAGTAGTAACAATAACAACAAGTGGTAACAGCAACAACAGTAGTAACAACAACAACAGTAGTAACAGTAACAGTAGTAACAACAGCAGTAGTAACAACAACAACAGTAATAACAGTAACAACAGTAGTAACAACAACAACAGTAGTAACAGTAACAACTGTAGTAACAACAACAGTAGTAACAGTAACAACAGTAGTAACAACAACAACAGTAGTAACAGTAACAACAGTAGTAACAGCAACAACAGTAGTAACAACAACAGTAACAACAGTAGTAACAACAACAACAGTAGGAACAACAACAACAGTAACAACAGTAGTAACAGTAACAACAACAACAGTAGTAACAGTAACAACGACAACAGTAGTAACAGTAACAGTAGTAACAACAACAACAGTAGTAACAGCAACAACAGTAGTAACAGCAACAACAGTAGTAACAACAACAACAGTAGTAACAACAACAACAGTAGTAACAACAACAACAGTAGTAACAACAACAACAGTAGTAACAGTAACAACAGTAGTAACAACAACAACAGTAATAACAGTAACAACAGTAGTAACAATAACAACAAGTGGTAACAGCAACAACAGTAATAACAACAACAACAGTAGTAACAGTAACAACAGTAGTAACAATAACAACAAGTGGTAACAGCAACAACAGTAGTAACAACAACAACAGTAGTAACAGTAACAGTAGTAACAACAGCAGTAGTAACAACAACAACAGTAATAACAGTAACAACAGTAGTAACAACAACAACAGTAGTAACAGTAACAACAGTAGTAACAACAACAGTAGTAACAACAACAACAGTAATAACAGTAACAACAGTAGTAACAACAACAACAGTAGTAACAGTAACAACAGTAGTAACAACAACAACAGTAATAACAGTAACAACAGTAGTAACAGTAACAACAGGTGTAACAGTAACAACAGTAGTAACAACAACAACAGTAATAACAACAACAACAGTAATAACAGTAACAGTAGTAACAGTAACAACAGTAGTAACAACAACAACAGTAATAAGAGTAACAACAGTAGTAACAACAACAACAGTAGTGACAACAAAAACAAAAAGTGGTAACAGCAACAACAGTAATAACAGTAGCAACAGTTGTAACAACAACAGTAGTAACAGTAACAACAGTAATAACAACAACAACAGTAGTAACAACAACAACAGTAGTAACAACAACAACAGTAGTAACAACAACAACAGTAGTAACAACAGCAACAGTAGTAACAACAACAACAGTAACAACAGTAGCAACAATAGTAACAACAACAACAGTAGTAACAACAACAACAGTAGTAACAACAACAGTAGTAACAACAACAGCAGTAACAACAACAACAGTAACAACAACAACAGTAGTAACAACCACAACAGTAGTAACAACAACAACAGTAGTAACAACAACAACAGTAGTAACAACAACAACAGTAGTAACAACAACAACAGTAGTAACAGTAACAACAGTAGTAACATCAGTAGTAACAGTAATAACAGTAGTAACATCAGTAGTAACAACAACAACAGTAGTAACAACAACAACAGTAGTAACAACAACAGTAATAACAGTAACAGTAGTAACAACAACAACAAGTGGTAACAGTAACAACAGTAGTAACAACAACAACAACAGTAGTAACAGTAACAACAACAGTAGTAACAACAACAACAGTAGTAACAACAACAACAGTAGTAACAACAACAACAGTAGTAACAACAACAGTAATAACAGTAACAACAGTAGTAACAACAACAACAAGTGGTAACAGTAACAACAGTAGTAACAACAACAACAACAGTAGTAACAGTAACAACAACAGTAGTAACAACAACAACAGTAGTAACAACAACAGTAACAACAGTAGTAACAACAACAACAGTAGGAACAACAACAACAGTAACAACAGTAGTAACAGTAACAACAACAACAGTAGTAACAGTAACAACGACAACAGTAGTAACAGTAACAGTAGTAACAGCAACAACAGTAGTAACAGCAACAACAGTAGTAACAGCAACAACAGTAGTAACAACAACAACAGTAGTAACAACAACAACAGTAGTAACAACAACAACAGTAGTAACAACAACAACAGTAGTAACAGTAACAACAGTAGTAACAACAACAACAGTAATAACAGTAACAACAGTAGTAACAATAACAACAAGTGGTAACAGCAACAACAGTAATAACAACAACAACAGTAGTAACAGTAACAACAGTAGTAACAATAACAACAAGTGGTAACAGCAACAACAGTAGTAACAACAACAACAGTAGTAACAGTAACAGTAGTAACAACAGCAGTAGTAACAACAACAACAGTAATAACAGTAACAACAGTAGTAACAACAACAACAGTAGTAACAGTAACAACAGTAGTAACAACAACAGTAGTAACAACAACAACAGTAATAACAGTAACAACAGTAGTAACAACAACAACAGTAGTAACAGTAACAACAGTAGTAACAACAACAACAGTAATAACAGTAACAACAGTAGTAACAGTAACAACAGTAGTAACAGTAACAACAGTAGTAACAACAACAACAGTAGTAACAGTAACAACAGTAGTAACAGTAACAACAGTAGTAACAGTAACAACAGTAGTAACAGTAACAACAGTAGTAACAACAACAACAGTAGTAACAACAACAACAGTAGTAACAACAACAACAGTAATAACAGTAACAGTAGTAACAGTAACAACAGTAGTAACAACAACAACAGTAATAAGAGTAACAACAGTAGTAACAACAACAACAGTAGTGACAACAAAAACAAAAAGTGGTAACAGCAACAACAGTAATAACAGTAGCAACAGTTGTAACAACAACAGTAGTAACAGTAACAACAGTAATAACAACAACAACAGTAATAACAACAACAACAGTAGTAACAACAACAACAGTAGTAACAACAGCAACAGTAACAACAGCAACAGTAGTAACAACAACAACAGTAACAACAGTAGCAACAGTAGTAACAACAACAACAGTAGTAACAACAACAACAGTAGTAACAACAACAGTAGTAACAACAACAGCAGTAACAACAACAACAGTGACAACAACAACAGTAGTAACAACCACAACAGTAGTAACAACAACAACAGTAGTAACAACAACAACAGTAGTAACAACAACAACAGTAGTAACAGTAACAACAGTAGTAACATCAGTAGTAACAGTAATAACAGTAGTAACATCAGTAGTAACAACAACAACAGTAGTAACAACAACAACAGTAGTAACAACAACAGTAATAACAGTAACAGTAGTAACAACAACAACAAGTGGTAACAGTAACAACAGTAGTAACAACAACAACAACAGTAGTAACAACAACAACAGTAGTAACAGTAACAACAACAGTAGTAACAACAACAACAGTAGTAACAACAACAACAGTAGTAACAACAACAGTAATAACAGTAACAACAGTAGTAACAACAACAACAAGTGGTAACAGTAACAACAGTAGTAACAACAACAACAACAGTAGTAACAGTAACAACAACAGTAGTAACAGTAACAACAACAGTAGTAACAACAACAACAGTAGTAACAACAACAACAGTAGTAACAACAACAACAGTAGTAACAGTAACAACAACAGTAGTAACAGTAACAACAACAGTAGTAACAGTAACAACAACAGTAATAACAGTAACAACAGTAGTAACAATAACAACAAGTGGTAACAGCAACAACAGTAATAACAACAACAACAGTAGTAACAGTAACAACAGTAGTAACAATAACAACAAGTGGTAACAGCAACAACAGTAGTAACAACAACAACAGTAGTAACAGTAACAGTAGTAACAACAACAGTAGTAACAACAACAACAGTAGTAACAACAACAACAGTAGTAACAGTAACAACAGTAGTAACAGTAACAGTAGTAACAGTAACAACAGTAGTAACAGTAACAGTAGTAACAGTAACAACAGTAGTAACAGTAACAACAGTAGTAACAGTAACAACAGTAGTAACAGTAACAACAGTAGTAACAGTAACAACAGTAGTAACAACAACAACAGTAGTAACAACAACAACAGTAATAACAGTAACAACAGTAGTAACAGTAACAACAGTAGTAACAACAACAACAGTAATAAGAGTAACAACAGTAGTAACAGTAACAACAGTAGTAACAACAGTAGTAACAGTAACAACAGTAGTAACAGTAACAACAGTAATAACAACAACAACAGTAGTAACAACAACAACAGTAGTAACAACAGCAACAGTAGTAACAACAGCAACAGTAACAACAGCAACAGCAACAACAATAGTAACAACAACAACAGTAACAACAGTAGCAACAGTAGTAACAACAACAACAGTAGTAACAACAACAACAGTAGTAACAACAACAGCAGTAACAACAACAGCAGTAACAACCACAACAGCAGTAACAACCACAACAGTAGTAACAACAACCACAACAGTAGTAACCATAACCACAACAGTAGTAACCGTAACCA
>NC_060173.1:6993245-7069063 GCF_021184085.1 Oncorhynchus gorbuscha
ACACGATTCGTCAGGACCTCCAACAGCCGAAGCTAAGTAGTAACATTAACATGATGCCTTCTAATTGCAGCCGCTGTGCTCGCCTTACGGCGAGGATAGCTGTACTGCAAGCCCAGCTTCAGACGCAATCGTTAGGCAAGGGTAATTTCAGTGTAGGAAAGGATGAAACAGCGTCTGTGCCACCAGTAAGTACAGATAGTAGTATAAATCCCCTGGCACAGTCCCCGCAGCCGGACAACTTTCTCACGGTTTCTGGTAGGAAATGCTGTAGGAACGCTCAACCGGTGTCGCTCATTCAGCAGACAGAAACTTTCAACCGGTTCTCCCCATTAAGCAGCGGGTCGGTGTCAGAGGCCGAGTCTTCTGGTCTCTACTCCTCCCGTTACGGGGTCTGAGACGCCGAAGCTTCCCACCATTAGCTCTGACAAATTGAAAACTCTAGTCATTGGCGACTCCATTACCCGCAGTATTAGACTTAAAGCGAATCATCCAGCGATCATACACTGTTTACCCGGGGGCAGGGCTACCGACGTTAAGGCTAATCTGAAGATGGTGCTGGCTAAAGCTAAAACTGGCGAGTGTAGAGAGTATAGAGATATTGTTATCCACGTCGGCACCAACGATGTTAGGATGAAACAGTCAGAGATCACCAAGCGCAACATAGCTTCTGCGTGCATATCAGCTAGAAAGATGTGTCGGCATCGAGTAATTGTCTCTGGCCCCCTCCCAGTTAGGGGAGTGATGAGCTCTACAGCAGAGTCTCACAACTCAATCGCTGGTTGAAAACTGTTTTCTGCCCCTCCCAAAAGATAGAATTTGTAGATAATTGGCCCTCTTTCTGGGACTCGCCCACAAACAGGACCAAGCCTGACCTGCTGAGGAGTGACGGACTCCATCCTAGCTGGAGGGGTGCTCTCATCTTATCTGCCAACATAGACAGGGCTCTAACTCCTCTAGCTCCACAATGAAATAGGGTGCAGGCCAGGCAGCAGGCTATTAGCCAGCCTGCCAGCATAGTGGAGTCTGCCACTAGCATAGTTAGTGTAGTCAGCTTAGCTATCACCATTGAGACCGTGTCTGTGCCTCGACCTGGGTTGGGCAAAACTAAACATGGCGGTGTTCGCCTTAGCAATCTCACTAGGATAAAGACCACCTCCATTCCTGTCATTACTGAAAGAGATCATGATACCTCACATCTCAAAATAGGGCTACTTAATGTTAGATCCCTTACTTCAAAGGCAATTATAGTCAATGAACTAATCACTGATCATAATCTTGATGTGATTGGCCTGACTGAAACATGGCTTAAGCCTGATGAATTTACTGTGTTAAATGAGGCCTCACCTCCTGGCTACACTAGTGACCATATCCCTCTGCATCCCGCAAAGGCGGAGGTGTTGCTAACATTTACGATAGCAAATTTCAATTTACAAAAAGAAAATGACGTTTTCGTCTTTTGAGCTTCTAGTCATGAAATCTATGCAGCCTACTCAATCACTTTTTATAGCTACTGTTTACAGGCCTCCTGGGCCATATACAGCGTTTCTCACTGAGTTCCCTGAATTCCTATCAGACCTTGTAGTCATTGCAGATAATATTCTAATCTTTGGTGACTTTAATATTCACATGGAAAAGTCCACAGACCCACTCCAAAAGGCTTTGGAGCCATCATCGACTCAGTGGGTTTTGTCCAACATGTCTCTGGACCCACTCACTCTCACAGTCATACGCTGGACCTAGTTTTGTCCCATGGAATAAATGTTGTGGATCTTAATGTTTTTCCTCATAATCCTGGACTATCAGACCACCATTTTATTACGTTTGCAATTGCAACAAATAATCTGCTCAGACCCCAACCAAGGAACATCAAAAGTCGTGCTATAAATTCACAGACAACACAAAGATTCCTTGATGCCCTTCCAGACTCCCTCTGCCTACCCAAGGACGCCAGAGGACAAAAATCCGTTAACCACCTAACTGAGGATCTCAATTTAACCTTGCGCAATACCCTAGATGCAGTTGCACCCCTAAAAACTAAAAAAATGTCTCATAAGAAACTAGCTCCATGGTACACAGAAAATACCCGAGCTCTGAAGCAAGCTTCCAGAAAATTGGAACGGAAATGGCGCCACACCAAACTGGAAGTCTTCCGACTAGCTTGGAAGGATGGTACCGTGCAGTACCGAAGAGCCCTTACTGCTGCTCGATCGTCCTATTTTTCTAACTTAATTGAGGAAAATAAGAACAATCCGAAATTCCTTTTGATACTGTGGCAAAGCTAACTAAAAAGCAGCATTCCCCAAGAGAGGATGACTTGCACTTTAGCAGTGATAAATTCATGAACTTCTTTGAGGAAAAGATTATGATTATTAGAAAGCAAATTACGGACTCCTCTTTAAACCTGCGTATTCCTCCAAACCTCAGTTGTCCTGAGTCTGCACAACTCTGCCAGGACCTAGGATCAAGAGAGACGCTCAAGTGTTTTAGTACTATATCTCTTGACACAATGATGAAAATAATCATGGCCTCTAAACCTTCAAGCTGTATACTGACCCTATTCCAACTAAACTACTGAAAGAGCTGCTTCCTGTGCTTGGCCCTCCTATGTTGAACATAATAAACGGCTCTCTATCCACTGGATGTGTACCAAACTCACTAAAAGTGGCAGTAATAAAGCCTCTCTTGAAAAAGCCAAACCTTGACCCAGAAAATATAAAAAACTATCGGCCTATATCAAATCTTCCATTCCTCTCAAAGATTTTAGAGAAGGCTGTTGCGCAGCAACTCACTGCCTTCCTGAAGACAAACAATGTATACGAAATGCTTCAGTCTGGTTTTAGACCCCATCATAGCACTGAGACGGCACTTGTGAAGGTGGTAAATGACATTTTGATGGCATCGGACCGAGGCTCTGCATCTGTCCTCGTGCTCCTAGACCTTAGTGCTGCTTTTGATACCATCGATCACCACATTCTTTTTGGAGAGATTGGAAACCCAAATTGGTCTACACGGACATGTTCTGGCCTGGTTTAGGTCTTATCTGTCGGAAAGATATCAGTTTGTCTCTGTGAATGGTTTGTCCTCTGACAAATCAACTGTACATTTCGGTGTTCCTCAAGGTTCTGTTTTAGGACCACTATTGTTTTCACTATATATTTTACCTCTTGGGGATGTTATTCAAAACATAATGTAAACTTTCACTGCTATGCGGATGACACACAGCTGTACATTTCAATGAAACACGGTGAAGCACCAAAATTGCCCTCGCTAGAAGCATGTGTTTCAGACATAAGGAAGTGGATGGCTGCAAACTTTCTACTATTAAACTCGGACAAAACAGAGATGCTTGTTCTAGGTCCCAAGAAACAAAGAGATCTTCTGTTGAATCTGACAATTAATCTTAATGGTTGTACAGTCGTCTCAAATAAAACTGTGAAGGACCTCGGCGTTACTCTGGACCCTGATCTCTCTTTGAAGAACATATCAAGACCATTTCGAGGACAGCTTTTTTCCATCTACGTAACATTGCAAAAATCAGAAACTTTCTGTCCAAAAATGATGCAGAAAAATTAATCCATGCTTTTGTCACTTCTAGGTTAGACTACTGCAATGCTCTATTTTCCGGCTACCCGGATAAAGCACTAAATAAACTTCAGTTAGTGCTAAATACGGCTGCTAGAATCCTGACTAGAACCAAAAAATTTGATCATATTACTCCAGTGCTAGCCTCTCTACACTGGCTTCCTGTCAAAGCAAGGGCTGATTTCAAGGTTTTACTGCTAACCTACAAAGCATTACATGGGCTTGCTCCTACCTACCTCTCTGATTTGGTCCTGCCGTACATACCTATACGTACGCTACGGTCACAAGACGAGGCCTCCTAATTGTCCCTAGAATTTCTAAGCAAACAGCTGGAGGCAGGGCTTTCTCCTATAGAGCTCCATTTTTATGGAACGGTCTGCCTACCCATGTCAGAGACGCAAACTCGGTCTCAACCTTTAAGTCTTTACTGAAGACTCATCTCTTCAGTGGGTCATATGATTGAGTGTAGTCTGGCCCAGGAGTGGGAAGGTGAACGGAAAGGCTCTGGAGCAACGAACCGCCCTTGCTGTCTCTGCCTGGCCGGTTCCCCTTTTTCCACTGGGATTCTCTGCCTCTAACCCTGTTACGGGGGCTGAGTCACTGGCTTGCTGGGGCTCTCTCGTGCCGTCCCTGGGGGGTGCGTCACCTGGGTGGGTTGATTCACTGTTGTGGTCGGCCTGTCTGGGTTTCCCCCCCCTTTGGGTTGTACCGTGTCGGAGATCTTTGTGGGCTATACTCGGCCTTGTCTCAGGATGGTAAGTTGGTGGTTGTAGATTTCCTCTAGTGGTGTGGGGGCTGTGCTTTGGCAAAGTGGGTGGGGTTATATCCTTCCTGTTTGGCCCTGTCCGGGGGTGTCCCTCGGATGGGGCCACAGTGTCTCCTGACCCCTCCTGTCTCAGCCTCCAGTATTTATGCTGCAGTAGTTTATGTGTCGGGGGGCTAGGGTCAGTTTGTTTATCTGGAGTACTTCTCCTGTCCTATTCGGTGTCCTGTGTAAATCTAAGTGTGCGTTCTCTAATTCTCTCCTTCTCTCCTTCTTTCTCTCTCTCGGAGGACCTGAGCCCTAGAACCATGCCCCAGGACTACCTGACATGATGACTCCTTGCTGTCCCCAGTCCACCTGGCCATGCTGCTGCTCCAGTTTCAACTGGCCTGGGCCCTAGGACCATGTCCCAGGACTACCTGACATGAGGACTCCTTGCTGTCCCCAGTCCACCTGGCCATGCTCCTGCTCCAGTTTCAACTGTTCTGCCTTACTATTATTCAACCATGCTGGTCATTTATGAACATTTGAACATCTTGGCCACGTTCTGTTATAATCTCCACCCGGCACAGCCAGAAGAGGACTGGCCACCCCACATATGCTCTCTCTAATTCTCTCTTTCTTTCTCTCTCTCGGAGGACCTGAGCCCTAGGACCGTGCCCCAGGACTACCTGACATGATGGCTCCTTGCTGTCCCCAGTCCACCTGACTGTGCTGCTGCTCCAGTTTCAACTGTTCTGCCTTATTATTATTTGACCATGCTGGTCATTTATGAACATTTGAACATCTTGGTCATTTTCTGTTATAATCTCTACCCGGCACAGCCAGAAGAGGACTGGCCACCCCACATAGCCCGGTTCCTCTCTAGGTTTCTTCCTAGGTTTTGGCCTTTCTAGGGAGTTTTTCCTAGCCACCGTGCTTTTACACCTGCATTGTTTGCTGTTTGGGGTTTTAGGCTGGGTTTCTGTACAGCACTTTGAGATATCAGCTGATGTACGAAGGGCTATATAAATAAATTTGATTTGATTTGATTTGAACCACAACAGTAGTAACCGTAACCACAACAGTAGTAACCGTAACCACAACAGTAGTAACCGTAACCACAACAGTAGTAACAGTAACAACAGTAGTAACAGTAACAACAGTAGTACCAACAACAACAGTAGTACCAACAACAACAGTAGTACCAACAACAACAGTAGTACCAACAACAGTAGTAACCACAACAGTAGTAACAACAACAGTAGTAACAGTAACAACAGTAGTAACAACAACAGTAGTAACCACAACAGTAGTACCAACAACAGTAGTAACCACAACAGTAGTAACAACAACAGTAGTAACAGTAACAACAGTAGTAACAACAACAGTAGTAACCACAACAGTAGTACCAACAACAGTAGTACCAACAACAGTAGTAACCACAACAGTAGTAACAACAACAGTAGTAACAGTAACAACAGTAGTAACAACAACAGTAGTAACCACAACAGTAGTACCAACAACAGTAGTAACCACAACAGTAGTAACAGTAACAACAGTAGTAACAACAACAGTAAACATCAATAGTAACAGTAACAGTAGTAACAACAACAGTAACAACAACAACAGTAGTAAAAACAACAACAGTAGTAACAACAACAACAGTAGTAACAACAACAGTAGTAACAACAACAACAGTAGTAACAACAACAGTAGTAACAGTAGTGACAACAGTAGTAACAGTAACAACAGTAGTAACAGTAACAGTAGTAACAACAACAGTAGTAACAGTAGTGACAACAGTAGTAACAGTAGTGACAACAGTAGCACACCAATTTATTTACAAATTGACCTGTTGCCAAATCCCTCTATTTGACTACAGCACTGTACTATTCTTCATGTGATGGAGGACAGTATAAAATGCAACGGACAAATGATAGGGCCTACATTTGGAAACAGGTTATTGATAAAGGAAATAAAATGGAGTTTGTGGAATTATCTCCCTGTGTAAATACAGAGGATTGTATTCTCTATTATTTTATTACCAGGGAACAGATAGCGATTTATAATTTGCTGCCACTCAGAGGTAATTACAGTCTGTAAGTTTATCTGAAACATTAATAATTTCGCCTTTGTTTTGTCACACATTTTTTCAGTGTATTACAAAGTATCCCATTTAGAGAAAGGACAATAGGATGTTCTGAGGGTCTATTAGGGCTGTTCTGTATGTAAATCCCTGGGCACGTCTGATGTTTTGTGCCATTCCTCACCACAGAGCTATGGGCTTTTCATTTCCTCAGCCACAACAAAGCGATGCCTCCATCCTCTCCTGTGGCTGCATAATAAGCAGTTTCCATGACCACTCTATATTTTTTTTAGGATAATTTATTTATTTATTTTTCTGGTCACCATTTTTTGTTTTTTTTACAACTGTTTTTGTTGTCGTTACATATACATTTCACATACATGGTACTTTTATACAATGTCGTTTATGTTTATATATATATATTACATTTTATACAACGTTGTTTATATATATTACATTTTGAACAGATAATAAATACATTTATAACCCTCTGTTACTCTCAGCCCATCCCAGATCTCCATGTGCCACATATTTTAACTGTGCTGTGATGTCTGGGCGGCAGGGTAGCCTAGTAGTTAGAGCGTTGGACTAGTAACCGGAAGGTTGCAAGTTCAAACCTCCGAGCTGACAAGGTACAAATCTGTCTTTATGCCTCAAGGCAGTTAACCCACTGTTCCTAGGCCGTTGCTGAAAATAAGAATTTCTTCTTAACTAACTTGCCTAGTTAAATAAAGGTTAAAAAAATATATATCTAACATGAATTCTCAACCTTTCTAAAAGCATAGTATGCATAGATTGTACGTTAAAGTTGAATATTTTTTCCTTAGAGTATTAGTATTATTATATTGTTGATTGACTGACCATTACTATTATTTGTAGGGTCCATTTGATTGTGATTTTTCAGCCATTCTGTGATCAGGAGCAACAGACATGGGGACAATATCAGAATAAATAATCTAACGATTCAGTTTTTTCAGTCACAGCAACATCTGCAGAGCTGAGACTGTTATATACCCCATATACTGTATACAACAGTCTGTTGGTGGCCAAAATGTTGTATTATAATGTAAATAGAAACATCAAGTGTTGAACCAAGCGTCGTTTTGTGTCTCAGTTCATACAGTATACCATGGAATTGGCACATCGAACATTTCTTCCCAGCTATTTTACAACCTGTATGGCGCAGCTGTAAAAAATAATTTTGTCTTCAAAAGGAAACTGGTATATTTTTTTCAACTTACGTATGAGTGAAGCTTTTAGTGAGAGGTTTAATGCTTTATAGAATAATTGTATCTTTGTGTCGCATAAGATCTATCTATCAATCGATCGATCTATCAATTATGTTAATGTGAACACAAAAAAAACAACAACATTGAAACAATTCTAAGTACTGACCTGCAATAGAGCATTCTGGGAAATATGATAATGACGGCCCGTGGCTTTTGAGACTGACGTACCTTCATATTCAAAATATTGGATGAAACATTTGACCATTTAACTTAGATTATCCTCTCATGTCTCCTAAAAGCTACCGAACAGAACCATGTGAGATCATTACGTGCATCTCTGAAGGTGGCTTTGTCATATTTCCAGGTACCATACCTTTTTTCCCCCTGAGAGTGTACACACATTTCCTGCATAAGACAGACCTCCCTTTTTTCCCCCTGAGAGTGTACACACATTTCCTGCATAAGACAGACCTCCCTTTTTCCCCCTGAGAGTGTACACACATTTCCTGCATAAGACAGACCTCCCTTTTTTCCCCCTGAGAGTGTACACACATTTCCTGCATAAGACAGACCTCCCTTTTTTCCCCCTGAGAGTGTACACACATTTCCTGCATAAGACAGACCTCCCTTTTTTTCCCCCTGAGAGTGTACACACATTTCCTGCATAAGACAGACCTCCCTTTTTTTCCCCCTGAGAGTGTACACACATTTCCTGCATAAGACAGACCTCCCTTTTTTTCCCCCTGAGAGTGTACACACATTGCCTGCATAAGACAGACCTCCCTTTTTTTCCCAGCATGCAGTGCAGTTCAGCACCATCCACGCGAAGAACGAGCACACGGAAGAGGGAGAGAGTAGTGCATCTCATACGTACAGGTAAACCTATACCCGGAAGCACGTAATATACATCCATACCACTTCCTGTAAAAAACAGGTCATATAATATAATTCATAATAGATCCATAAATGGTAGGTTCCTGTTCCTGATTGGATCCACAACAAAGTCTAAGATTTCACATCATCTTTAGTTATAGTCTGTTAAGACATGTCGATGGAAAGGACCACACACACACACACACACACACACACACACACACACACACACACACACACACACACACACACACACACACACACACACTTCTCTTTAGTATTAGTTAACAGTTTGTCGATTCATTTCCGTTCAACTTGTGGTTTTTACCCACAGCTTCCTGTTTGCATAGTAACCACAAGCCTATTGAAGGGTAGGCTCCGTTGAATGCTTAGTTCCCAGAGCTGCCAACCAAGTCATAAAGGTGTGGTAAACTGGCAAGGATTCACCTTGAATGAAGGGCACCCCTGGTGATATCCACAGAGGGAGGGAGGGAGGGAGGGGGGGGGGGGGGCAAAACTCCAGTGAGTTGACTTACTGCCCGTGGGTATGCATCAGGTTAGACCTGTACAGTAGTAGAAATAACCTACCACATTTCCTGCATAAGGCATTATCCTCTCTGGTCTCCTTCCTGGGTTACGTTGGGTGGGTGTGGCTATGGAGTCTCAGGTCCAATTCAGGAAGTGTTATGGTGTTATTATAAAAGTTGTTACAGTCTGTCCTTACTGTAATTGTAAACGTGAACTTTGAAACCTCACAGCTTTTGACTTGACAGTAGATGTGATTCACCTATATGGGTGTTGTCATGCAGAAACAGGAAAGGGCCTTCCCCAAACTGTTGCCACAAAGTTGGAAGCACAGAATCATCTAGAACGTAATTTTATGCTGTAGCATTAAGATTTCCCTTCACTGGAACTAAGGGGCCTGAACCATGAAAAACAGCCCCAGATCATTATTCCTCCTCCACCAAACTTTACAGTTGTCACTATACATTCAGGCAGGTAGCGTTCTCCTGGAATCCGCCAAACCCAGATTCTTCTGTCGGACTGCCAGATTGTTGAAGCGTGATTCATCACTCCAGAGAACGTGTTTCCACTGCTCCAAAGTACAATGGCGGCGAGCTTTACACCACTCCAGCCGACGCTTGGAATTGCTCATGGTGATCTAAGGCTTTTGTAAGACTGATCTGCCATGGAAACCCATTTCATGAAGCTCCCGACAGACAGTTATTATGCCGTCTTTGATTCCAGAGGCCGTTCGACGTGAGTGTTCCAACCGAGGACAGAGGAATTTGACATGCTATGTGCGCTTCAGCACTCGGCCGACCCGTTCTGTGGATTTTGTGTGGACTACCACCTCGCGGCTGAGCTGTTGTTGCTCCTAGTCGTTTCAGCACTTAAAGTTGACCAGGGCAGCTCTAGCAGGACAGAAATATTACAAACTGACTTGTTGGAATGTATGATGGTGCCACGTTGAAAGTCACTGAGCTCTTCAGTAACGGCCATTCTACTGCTAATGTTTGTCTATGGAGATCGCATGGCTGCGTGCTCGATTTTATACACCTGTCAGCAACGGGTGTGGCTGAAATAGCCGAATCCACTAATTGGAAGGGGTGTCCATATTCACTAAAGTATAACTCATGACAAACAGGGTGCAAACTTCCCAGAATAAAACACGACAGGAGTCTACAAAATGAACAAATTATTTCTTTATTTCCAACTAAAACAATGGAAATCCGTAACATATTTCTAATTTGAGGTACAATATAATGCGTCCACATGAAAAAACTAAAAACAAACAGTATTGATCATGTTCTGTAATGAGCTGTTAGCTGAAAGCCCCCGTCCAGCTGAAAGCCCCCGCCAGAACACATTACTGAAATAGAGTTCTCTTTACAGAGCACCACCTCTCTTAATCTGTCCTCCATCTATCCCTCCCTCCCCACCAAAATAAGTAGCTCTTTGGTCATTTCAACATTTTTAAACTACATAATTACCATGTTTGCCAGATAGGGAGGGCCTGCTGTATAGGCCCGGGACACAGAGTCAAGGAGGAGTGCTGACTACTCATTAAACACTGTGAAAGGGATACTTACTAGTGTGTGTGTGTCTTTCATCTGTGCTATACCGTGCAGTACAGTAACCATGGGAACAAGCAACATTGGGCCTGCCTTGCAGCACTCACGGAACCACAAAACCGACAACCACTAGAGAACCAGGACTTTACAACCTTCTCAGACAGGACTCAACACGGTCATTTACCCTCGTATGGGCATCATGCGCTTCTTTCTCACTGTAACACATCTGTGTTTTCTATCCAGCACAATGAGAGACAGACTTCCATTCTGAGCGTGTAGATTTTGTTAAGACATACAGCAAGGACTGTAGATGTGAGCCTTAGGAAAAGAGGGTAAGTGGATTGGTTGACAACATTTCCTAAAAATTCCTCTCAAAGCCCATTGGAGGAGAGGATCAAATGACCCTCCCTCGGACCTCCTCGTCAAATTAGCTTTGAAAGGAATTGAGGAAGGAAACATTTCACAGCTAGTAACATTTTCAGACAGAGCCAAGATGTGGTGTGGATTCACAGATCCGGACTGGGAATCCAGTTAGACTAGAGCAGTGGTTTCTCCCCTTCGGGGACCCCGACTTTTCCACATTTTGTTGTAGCCCTGAACTTGCTCACCAGAATCAGGGTTTGGACAATTGAATAGCAAGAGTTCCGAGACAGACTCTGGAATAGTTAAAATACATGGAAGTGAGTCCCCGAGGTTCAGAATCCACTGGTAGAGGGGAAAATGTCCTGACTATGACTGTGATATGTGGTTGTCCCACCTAGCTGTCTGAAGATTAATGTCCTAACTAGGGACTGTGATATGTGGTTGTCCCACCTAGCATCTGAAGATTAATGTCCTAACTAGGGACTGTGATATGTGGTTGTCCCACCTAGCTATCTGAAGATTAATGTCCTAACTAGGGACTGTGATATGTGGTTGTCCCACCTAGCTGTCTGAAGATTAATGTCCTAACTAGGGACTGTGAATGAGGTTGTCCCATCTGTCTGAAATTAATGTCAAAGGGACTGTGAACTGGTTGTCCCATGGAAGATTAATGCAGACTGATATGTGGTTGTCCCACCTAGCTATCTGAACATTAATGTCCTAACTAGGGAAACAACTTCTGAAGATTAATGTCCAACTAGGGACTGTTATTTCTATATCATCTGCTAAATGACTCAAATGTGAACTTACATGGGAATGCAGAGATCACGTGAACAATACAGAAACAACTTCACCACGCACACAGTTATTTCTATATCCCTGTTTTGCCAGAACTATAATAGCTTCATTCTGTTCATTTTGTCACCATTGACTCTATGTTATTGACTGTATATTTTGTTTATTCCATGTGTAACTCTGTTGTGTGTGCTTTGCTTTATCTTGGCCAGGTCGCAGTTGTAAATGAGAACTTGTTCTCAACTAGCCTACCTGGTTAAATAAAGGTGTTCCCAACTAGACTACCTGGTTAAATAAAGGTGTTCCCAACTGGCCTACCTGGTTAAATAAAGGTGTTCCCAACTGGCCTACCTGGTTAAATAAAGGTGTTCCCAACTGGCCTACCTGGTTAAATAAAGGTGTTCTCAACTGGCCTACCTGGTTAAATAAAGGTGTTGTCAACTGGCCTACCTGGTTAAATAAAGGTGAAATTAAAAAAATAACATGCATGATCACACCTCTGTGTACTACTAGTATAAATGTGCTACAAAAAGATACATTTACAGGTGCCATATTTCAGTACAGAAAAGGACTATAATCGCATGCAATTACAGAACATCAAAACACCACAAATCCATACACAGCGTATTCAGAAAGTATTCAGACCCCACATTTTGTTACAGCCTTATTCTAAAATGGATTAAATAAATACAAATCATTAACTACAAACAATAATACCCCATAATGCAGTGCACTTCATAATGACAAAGCAAAAAAAACATTTTTTTTTTTTTTTAAATGTTCACAAATGAAACTAAGTATTCAGACCCTTTGCTATGAGACTTGATAATTGAGCTCAGGTGCATCCTGTTTCCATTAATCATCATGGGGATGTTTCTACAACTTGATTGGAGGTCCACCTGTGGTAAATTCAATTGATTGGACATGTCAGAGCAAAAACCAAACCATGAGGTCAAAGGAATTGTGGGTAGAGCTCAGAGACAGGATTATGTCGAGGCACAGATCTGGGGAAGGGTACCAAAACATTTATGCAGCATTGAAGGTCCCCAAGAACACAGTGGCTTCCATCATTCTTAAAATGGTGGAAGCTAGGAACCACGAAGAGGATGGAAGAACCCCCTCTACCTGGAGCTGGGCGCCCGGCCAAACTGAGCAATTGGGGGAGAAGGGCATTGGAGATGACTAAGAACCCGATGGTCACTCTGACAGAGGTATAGAGTTCCTCTGTGGAGATGGGAGAACCTTCCAGAAAGACAACCATCTCTGCAGCACCCCACCAAGCAGGCCTTTATGGTAGATTGGCCAGACGGAAGCCACTCCTCAGTAAGAGGCACATGACAGTCTGCTTGGAGTTTGCCAAAAGGCGCCTAAAGACTCCAAGACCATGAGAAACACGATTCTCTGGTCTCATGAAACCAAGATTGAACTTTTTGGCCTGAATGCCAAGCGTCACGTCTGGAGGAAACCTGGCACCATCCCTACGGTGAAGCATGGTGGTGGCAGCATCATGCTGTGGGGATGTTTTTTAGCGGCAGGGACTGGGAGACGAGTCAGGATCGAGGGAAAGATGAACAGATCAAAGTACAGAGAGATCCTTGATGAAAACCTGCCCTCAGGACCTCAGACTAGGGTGACAGTTCACCTTCCAAGATGACAATGACCTTAAGCACACAGCCAAGACAACAGGAGTGGCTTCCGGAGAAGTCTCTGAATGTCATTGAATGGCCCAGCCAGAGCCCGGACTTGAACCCGATCAAACATCGCGAGAGATCTGAAAATAGCTGTGCAGCAATGCTCCCCATCTAACCTGACAGCAATGCTCCCCATCTAACCTGACAGCAATGCTCCCCATCTAACCTGACAGCAATGCTCCCCATCTAACCTGACAGCAATGCTCCCCATCTAACCTGACAGCAATGCTCCCCATCTAACCTGACAGCAATGCTCCCCATCTAACCTGACAGCAATGCTCCCCATCTAACCTGACAGCAATGCTCCCCATCTAACCTGACAGCAATGCTGCCCATCTAACCTGACAGCAATGCTCCCCATCTAACCTGACAGCAATGCTCCCCATCTAACCTGACAGCAATGCTCCCCATCTAACCTGACAGCAATGCTCCCCATCTAACCTGACAGCAATGCTCCCCATCTAATCTGACAGCAATGCTCCCCATCTAACCTGACAGCAATGCTCCCCATCTAACCTGACAGCAATGCTCCCCATCTAACCTGACAGCAATGCTCCCCATCCAACCTGACAGCTTGAGAGGATCTGCAGAGAAGAATGGGAGAAACACCCCAAATACAGGTGTGACAAGCTTGTAGCGTCAAACCCAAGACTGCTTCAGGTGCTTCAACAAAGTACTGAGAAAAGGGTCTGAATTATTATTGAAATGTGATATTTTGTATATTTAATCAAATGTGTCAATTTAAAATAAATAGTTTTTGCTATGTCATTATGGGGTATTGTGATGTCATTATGGGGTATTGTGATGTCATTATGGGGTATTGTGATGTCATTATGGGGTATTGTGATGTCATTATGGGGTATTGTGATGTCATTATGGGGTATTGTGATGTCATTATGGGGTCGTGTGTGTAGATTGATGAGGGGGGGGGACATTTCATACATTTTAGAATAAGGCTGTAACGTTACACAATGTGGAAAAAGTCAAGGGGTCTGAATACTTTCCAAATGCAGGGCTTAGACCCCAGACACGGCAAGTTACACAACATTAAAATGACATCTCTTTAAAACAAAACACATCTATACGTTTCCTGTTAGGTTCAAAATAACGACGTCACACCGCAGTGATACAGTATATGGCTACTTTTATTTACATGTATCAAGTGAAGTGGATGTTGGTTGGTGACTGTTCTTTGAAGAGTTTAAGGCAAAGACTACAGATAGATGTGTATAAAACTTGTGCCGTTGTCACCAATAAAGAGGATCCTGACTAACACTGACACGCTCTGCTGGTCACATCGAAAGTACACCCTAAAAAATACAACAAATGTCCTTCTCTCTCTACATAAACCATCTTGACACATCAACCATGAACACACAAAAGAGATCATCTGTAACCAGATGGCTGTAGGGTTCAAATCTAAAATGTTATTGGTCACATGCTTTGTAAACAAACAGGTGTAGACCGACAGTGAAATGCTTCCTTAAATCCCTTGTTATTTATGAAACATGTGACATTATGTTCAAGTTAAACTTTTGTATGAATACTAAATATTTCAGTGTAATTATACAGTAGGCTGATTGATGGTGGCAAGTGACAATTAGCGTTTTTCAAAGTTCTAGATCTTGAAAACTTGATTTGCTGCACTGCGAAACATTTTTGGGGGACTGTATCAACAGTGGACAAATGAAACGAATACAACAAAAATATCATGTTGGGAGTGGAATTGACCTTCAAGTCAAACTTGCTGAATTAGAAAGGTGATCATCCCTGTAAAATGACTATTCCTGACGCGCTTCATATCGTCAGCTCGCCCTCAATATCACGTTAGAGGATGAGGCATCTCTATCATGTACAGTATGCGTTCTCTATGCCCATTGGACAGACTGAGACCTCCCCCAGTGTTCTGACGCAGCATTAAGAACAGACAGTATATATATCTAGATGCTGATCCACACATTATACCGGTCTGTCAGCTGGACAATGGCTTCACCATGAGCAGGTCTGATCACCTTTCAGTTTAGTGACAAGGGCAGCAGGTCAGATCACCTTTCAGTTTAGAGACAAGGGCAGCAGGTCAGACCACCTTTCAGTTTAGAGACAAGGGCAGCAGGTCAGACCACCTTTCAGTTTAGAGACAAGGGCAGCAGGTCAGATCACCTTTCAGTTTAGAGACAAGGGCAGCAGGTCAGATCACCTTTCAGTTTAGAGACAAGGACAGCAGGTCAGACCACCTTTCAGTTTAGAGACAAGGGCAGCAGGTCAGATCACCTTTCAGTTTAGAGACGAGGGCAGCAGGTCAGATCACCTTTCAGTTTAGAGACAAGGGCAGCAGGTCAGATCACCTTTCAGTTTAGAGACAAGGGCAGCAGGTCAGATCACCTTTCAGTTTAGAGACAAGGGCAGCAGGTCAGATCACCTTTCAGTTTAGAGACAAGGACAGCAGGTCAGATCACCTTTCAGTTTAGAGACAAGGGCAGCAGGTCAGATCACCTTTCAGTTTAGAGACGAGGGCAGCAGGTCAGATCACCTTTCAGTTTAGAGACGAGGGCAGCAGGTCAGATCACCTTTCAGTTTAGAGACGAGGGCAGCAGGTCAGATCACCTTTCAGTTTAGAGACGAGGGCAGCAGGTCAGACCACCTTTCAGTTTAGAGACAAGGGCAGCAGGTCAGACCACCTTTCAGTTTAGAGACAAGGGCAGCAGGTCAGACCACCTTTCAGTTTAGAGACAAGGGCAGCAGGTCAGACCACCTTTCAGTTTAGAGACAAGGGCAGCAGGTCAGACCACCTTTCAGTTTAGAGACAAGGGCAGCAGGTCAGACCACCTTTCAGTTTAGAGACAAGGGCAGCAGGTCAGACCACCTTTCAGTTTAGAGACAAGGGCAGCAGGTCAGATCACCTTTCAGTTTAGAGACAAGGGCAGCAGGTCAGATCACCTTTCAGTTTAGAGACAAGGACAGCAGGTCAGACCACCTTTCAGTTTAGAGACAAGGGCAGCAGGTCAGATCACCTTTCAGTTTAGAGACAAGGACAGCAGGTCAGATCACCTTTCAGTTTAGAGACAAGGGCAGCAGGTCAGATCATATAAATAGAACACGGTCGACTTGAAATGTCTGTGTTCTAGATATTTTATTTGAATTAGTGCGATTCTGTTTTACTGTACCGCTCTGCCTTACCAGCAGTCTACCTATAGCGGACATTCTGCTGGTTAAATTAACAGCTGAACGAAACAGAGAGACACACAGACAGAGACAGAGACAGAGAGACACACAGACAGACAGAGAGAGACACAGACAGAGACAGAGAGAGAGACAGAGAGACACACAGACAGAGACAGAGAGTCACAGATAAACACGAGAGACAGCGAGAGACAGCGAGAGACAGCGAGAGACAGCGAGAGACAGAGAGAGACAGAGAGAGACAGAGAGAGACAGAGAGAGACAGAGAGAGACAGAGAGAGAGAGCAAAGATATCCAGGTTTCACCTTCGTGCACAGGAGCAATAACAATGTCACCAACCAACCAACACCATAAAAATGGAACATCTTTAAACTAACAAACTCTTTGTCCTTGAGCCTTCAGTATATTCAAAATGAAACTACCAAAAGATCACATTTGAACAACAAAAACATTCAAATGACTGCATACTAATACAGTATAGTGTTTTAAATTACTCTGTACATCTTGGAACTGTCCCCCCAAAAAAGCTACTTATTTCCTATACAGTGCACTACTTTCATCAGGGCCCATACGACTCTACTTTGGCTCAAAAGGTAGTGCACTATATAGGGAATAGGTTGTTATTTGGGACGTAAGCACTAAGTCACGTGACTGGGCAGAAGGGAGATACTGTACAAGAAAAACGTTACTTAAAATGAATATACTTTTTTTTTTTTTTACACAGAACCCCCCTACACACACGAGTAGAGTACAGTGTTTGGAGGACGACAACAATCACCCAGTTCATAATCAGACCCTTTCTCATTTCCATATAGAGAACAAATGAGACCACCATTTGTGGGAGGTGATGTGGGGGCTGGGCTTATCAGGGAATCACCTCCCTGATAAGCCCCACCCCCACATCACATCTCTGATAAGCCCCGCCCCCACATCATCTCCCTGATAAGCTCCGCATCACCTCCCTGATAAGCCCCGCCCCCACATCACCTCCCTGATAAGCCCCGCCCCCACATCACCTCCCTGATAAGCCCCGCCCCCACATCCCTGACCAGAAAGGTAGAACGCTACACATGTAATGTATAGATCTGCCATGTAATGTATAGATCTGCCATGCTGGTTTGTCATGTAGAACTGTGAATAACGTCAGCTCTACACATTACATTACTAGCTGCGACATTGTGAACATTTCGCTTCATTCAATAAACCCCAGCTTAAATATCTGAAAGCACCCACCCACCCCTCCCAGACAACCTAACTCAGCCGAGCCCCCCCCCGTGGACTCAGTCCCCTCCCCTCCATCTCAGATCATCTTGGGTCGTCCTCTGTCCTCCCCTCCCTCCATCTCAGATCTTCTTGGGTCGTCCTCTGTCCTCCCCTCCCTCCATCTCAGATCATCTTGGGTCGTCCTCTGTCCTCCCCTCCCTCCATCTCAGATCTTCTTGGGTCGTCCTCTGTCCTCCCCTCCCTCCATCTCAGATCTTCATCTCAGATCTTCTTGGGTCGTCCTCTGTCCTCCCCTCCATCTCAGATCATCTTGGGTCGTCCTCTCTCCTCCCCTCCATCTCAGATCTTCTTGGCTCGTCCTCTCCCCAGGTGGTAGTAATAGAAGAGAGTGACCAGGAGGAAGAGCACCCGGCTGAGGAGGAGGAGTACGGCAGCGTTGGGCAACGAGCCCATCTCCACCAGGGTGACAGACGTAACTGCAACAAGACAGGGTTGAGACGACAGTGAAACAAAAATAACAATAAAACTCCCTCTCTCTCTCTCACATAAAGAGACGGACTGACTGACTGATAGATAACGGACGACACTCAGTCATGGAGATATAATCCCTCATCGGTAATAACTATGACGTTTCAACTCCAAACAGTACTACTACGTCTCCAACATTAGTGGGCGCCGTTAGCGTATTACACAATCTGATTGGACAGCATGACATAGAGCAATAAGGCTCATTGTATAATAATATATGCGGTAATAGGTTTGCAGCATAAGCATGAATTTATATATTAAATACCAATATGAAAATAATGTGTGCTCTCACCTAAAAACTGGACAGCAAAGTAGCATGCCTCACTGAGCAGAGTCCATTGAATGATAACCTTCTCCTGTGTATACACACCATTCCACAAGATGAGGGATAGACCTGGGGGTCAGAGGTCATGGGTTATAGTTTAGTCCATTGAATGATAACCTTCTCCTGTGTATACACACCATTCCACAAGATGAGGGATAGACCTGGGGGTCAGAGGTCATGGGTTATAGTTTAGTCCATTGAATGATAACCTTCTCCTATGTATACACACCATTCCACAAGATGAGGGATAGACCTGGAGGAGGGGGGGGGGTCAGAGGTCATGGGCAGTAAGATGAGGCTGTAAAGGGGTCTGAATACTTAAGGTTGTAACGCAACGAAATGTGGAAAAAGTCAAGGGGTCTGAATACTTTCTGAATGCACCGTATGTTCTCAGGACCGTCTGAAATGTCCCAAATCCATTTCTAGGAAGGACAAATACCAGTGGCAAAGACACCAGTCACCCAAGTCCTTAACGAGTCACTTTGCCCCTCCCTCCCTACGTGTGCAAATGACCTCACCTAACCTGTACCCTGAAACATTGACTCGGTACCCCCTGTACAGAACCTCATTATTGTTATGTAATTTTATTGTGTTACTTTTTATTAAAATGTATTTTATTTAGCGAATATTTTCTTAACTATTTCTTGAATTGCATTGTGGGTTAAGGGCTTATAAGTAAGCATTTAACAGTAAGGTCTACTACACCTGTTGTGTTCAGTATTTCACTGTGAGGTCTACTACACCTGTTGTATTCAGCATTTCACTGGGAGGTCTACTACACCTGTTGTATTCAGCATTTCACTGTGAGGTCTACTACACCTGTTGTCTTTCACTGGGAGGTCTACTACACCTGTTGTATTCAGCATTTCACTGTGAGGTCTACTACACCTGTTGTATTCAGCATTTCACTGGGAGGTCTACTACACCTGTTGTATTCAGCATTTCACTGTGAGGTCTACTACACCTGTTGTATTCAGCATTTCACTGGGAGGTCTACTACACCTGTTGTATTCAGCATTTCACTGTGAGGTCTACTACACCTGTTGTATTCAGCATTTCACTGTGAGGTCTACTATACCTGTTGTATTCAGCATTTCACTGTGAGGTCTACTACACCTGTTGTATTCAGCATTTCACTGTGAGGTCTACTATACCTGTTGTATTCAGCATTTCACTGTGAGGTCTACTACACCTGTTGTATTCAGCATTTCACTGTGAGGTCTACTACACCTGTTGTATTCAGCATCTCACTGTAATGTCTATTACACCTGTTATATTCAGCATTTCACAGTAAGGTCTACTACACCTGTTGTATTCAGCGCCTGTAAATAATACAATTTGATTCCATAATGACCTCAGTGATCCCAGGTTAATGTCACTACCTCTCCATGAAGACCACACAGTGGGATTTATGTTCATCCCTTGTTATATAAACCTTACTAGATCCATCTCTCTCTACTTTTCTGTCTATGGTGTGACACTATAACCTGTTAAGAGAAACAGACCTGGGTTCAACTTTTGAGACAAATTAATTAGTTCTACGTTGCCAGGCAAGCTCAAGTAAAACATAGCTAAAACTATTTGAAAGAAAACAAATACCATTTGAACCCTGAAGGGAACAGGACCACCGCCAACCCAACATTAAATGACTGACTTGACATGATTTATTGTCAAATGAACACGACTATAATAATCAATTCTCATCTTCAATACAATTCCTGTGGCGTGGAGGGGTGGTAACGGCGAGGACCAGTCAGTCTGTTGTCGAGCCTTTGGCACCAAAGAACTGTACGACCAGAAGTATGTCTAATATATATATATATTTTTTAAACCTTTATTTACTCACCGGACTGAGGTACTAGGGGTGTATTCATTACATGACGTAAGTTGTAAAACATTTTGCAACAGACTCCGTTTACTCCAAATGGAAAATGTTTTGCAATGAAACCAAGTTGTTGTTTTTTTAATACATTTTGGTAGGTCCTCCTGTTTTTTTTGTTGTTTGTTTTTTTACCTTTATTTAACTAGGCAAGTCAATTAAAGAACAAATTCTTATTTTCAATTAGGGCCTAGGCGCAGTGGGTTAACTGGTCTAGGAACAGTGGGTTAACTGGTCTAGGAACAGTGGGTTAACTGGTCTAGGAACAGTGGGTTAACTGGTCTAGGAACAGTGGGTTAACTGCCTGTTCAGGGGCAGAATGACAGATGTGTACCTTGTCAGCTCGGGGGTTTGAAATTGCAACCTTCCGGTTACTAGTCCAACACTCTAACCACTAGGCTACCCTGCCGCCCTAATAATATACATGCACGGACATTTTATTGTCGTTGTCCATTTTGTCCATGCATGTATATCTGGCTGACAGATGTTTTGTCCTGCTCTTCTGTGCCTAACGTGCGCTCTCTGACGACTCAAACTACAGCGAGTCACGTGCGCTCTCTGACGACTCAAACTACAGCGAGTCACGTGCGCTCTGACGACTCAAACTACAGCGAGTCACGTGCGCTCTCTGACGACTCAAACTACAGCGAGTCACGTGCGCTCTCTGACGACTCAAACTACAGCGAGTCACGTGCGCTCTCTGACGACTCAAACTACAGCGAGTCACGTGCGCTCTGACGACTCAAACTACAGCGAGTCACGTGCGCTCTCTGACGACTCAAACTACAGCGAGTCACGTGCGCTCTCAGCGAGTCACGTGCGCTCTCTGACTCAAACTACAGCGAGTCACGTGCGCTCTCTGACGACTCAAACTACAGCGAGTCACGTGCGCTCTCTGACGACTCAAACTACAACGAGTCACGTGCGCTCTGACGACTCAAACTACAGCGAGTCACGTGCACTCTCTGACGACTCAAACTACAGCGAGTCACGTGCACTCTCTGACGACTCAAACTACAGTGAGTCACGTGCACTCTCTGACGACTCAAACTACAGTGAGTCACGTGCACTACGACTAAACTGTGAGTCACGTGCACTCTGAGAAACTACATGATGCACTCTGAAATTGGATGCGTGCACTTATGACAAGGCCAAACTGTGAGTCACGGACTCTCTGACGACTCAAACTACAGTGAGTCACGTGCACTAGTAATGTAGACGGGGAGAGAGACATGATGTCCGTGTAAATTGGATGCTTTATACAAGGCCATGTGGGAGGGACAGAGATGACACTAATATAGTGTGTGTGTGTGTGTGTGTGTGTGTGTGTGTGTGTGTGTGTGTGTGTGTGTGTGTACTGACTGAGTAGTGCTCCTCCATAGAGCCTGATGGAGATGCTGGTGTTGCTGATCTCTTCTTCAAACACCACCTCATAGAGCTGGTTGGGACACACCAGGGCCTGCAGAGAGAGAGAACAACACGTATATACTACACAGCATGAACTATAGCAGGGGGGGGCACTGCCTGTCTAAATACAGCCAAGCTCCCCTCGCCCTCAACCACAGCCAGCTCCCCTCGCCCTCAACCACAGCCAGCTCCCCTCGCCCTCAACCACAGCCAGCTCCCCCCAACCACAGCCCCCCCTCGCCCAACCACAGCCAGCCCCCTCGCCCAACCACAGCCAGCCCCCTCGCCCAACCACAGCCAGCCCCCTCGCCCAACCACAGCCAGCCCCCTCGCCCAACCACAGCCAGCCCCCTCGCCCAACCACAGCCAGCCCCCTCGCCAACTACAACCAACACAGCCAGCCCCCTCTCCCAACTACAGCCAGCCCCCTCTCCCAACTACAGCCAGCCCCCTCTCCCAACTACAGCCAGCCCCCTCTCCCAACTACAGCCAGCCCCCTCTCCCAACTACAGCCAGCCCCCCTCTCCCAACTACAGCCAGCCGCCCTCTCCCAACTACAGCCAGCCGCCCTCTCCCAACTACAGCCAGCTCCCCTCTCTCAACTACAGCCAGCTCCCCTCTCCCAACTACAGCCAGCCGCCCTCTCCCAACTACAGCCAGCTCCCCTCGCTCAACTACTGTTGTAGTAATACAATGGGGTATAGTTTCTGGTTAGGCAGCGTAGCTCTGTGCAGCTGTGTTAACTAACACTCCAAGAAAGCTAGTTCTGTTTATCCCAAAGTCACCAGGCTAGTTCCGCCAGCATTGAACAGATGACAACTTCATTTACTATAAAAAATAAAAACTATTTTTGTCATCCAGTCCCCCCCCCCAGTAAGGCCACTCAGCTCCACTAGTAGATAATGAAGACAATTCAGCTCCACTTAAATTCAGGATGCAGACAAAGGCACAGCTGTTCCTCCCAGATAGCGTAGCGGTGTCCCCATAGAGAGATAGCGTAGCGGTGTCCCCATAAGAAAGATAGCGTAGCAGTGTCCCCATAAGAAAGATAGCGTAGCAGTGTCCCCATAGAGAGATAGTGTAGCGATATATTTTCATTTGTTTAACACTTTTTTGGTTACTACATGATTCCATATGTGTAATTTCATAGTTTTGAGGTCTTCGTTATAACCCACAGTTCCCCGGGGTGCTGAAGACGTGGATGTTGATTAAGGCAGCCCCCCCGCACTTCTCTGATTCAGAGGGGTTGGGTTAAATGTGGAAGACACATTTCAGTTGAATTAATTCAGTTGAACAACTGATTAGGTATCCCCCCTTTCCCTTAATTCTACAATGTAGAAAATAGTTTTAAACTTTTTTTTTAAACCCTGGAATGAGTAGGTGTCCAAACTTTTGACTGGTACTGTATATTTCCCTTGACGGTGTGATGTTTAATGTAAAATATATATATATTTTTTAATGTCTCGACCCCCCCCCCCCCCCCACAGTTCTAAACCGCTCCCCTGGGCTCTAATAAACCGCTCCCCTGGGCTCTAAAAACCGCTCCCTGGGCTCTAAACCGCTCCCCTGGGCTCTAAACCGCTCCCCTGGGCTCTAAACCGCTCCCCCCTGGGCTCTAAACCGCTCCCCTGGGCTCTAAACCGCTCCCCTGGGCTCTAAACCGCTCCCCTGGGCTCTAAACCGCTCCCCTGGGCTCTAAACCGCTCCCCCTGGGCTCTAAACCGCTCCCCCTGGGCTCTAAACCGCTCCCCTGGGCTCTAAACCGCTCCCCTGGGCTCTAAACCGCTCCCCTGGGCTCTAAACCGCTCCCCTGGGCTCTAAACCGCTCCCCTGGGTTCTAAACCGCTCCCCTGGGTTCTAAACCGCTCCCCTGGGTTCTAAACCGCTCCCCTGGGTTCTAAACCGCTCCCCTGGGTTCTAAACCGCTCCCCTGGGTTCTAAACCGCTCCCCTGGGTTCTAAACCGCTCCCCTGGGTTCTAAATGGCCAAAGTGACTCTATACATCAGAATCATCATTGCAGAAAGTTTGAGCGTGGCTAGAACCCAGGTCATCGAGACACTCACCATCAAGGCCATAACTGTGAAGGCAAACGCAGAGATGGCGATCCAGAGCCTGTAGAGAGAAAATTACAGAGATTGATTTACCCAAAAACTGCAATTAAAATAGATTGATCATCTGACAGTAAAATTATACCACCACCCCCCCCCCCCCGTTCCCTGGTGTGTTCTCTCACCTTAGTCCAACAGGCTCTCGCACCTGATACTTGATGTCATTCCCCAGCATCTGACTGAGCTGTGAGGAGAGAGAGAGACAGAAATAGAAAGAGCAGATCATTAAGACGTTTTCTAATTAGAGCTAGTTATAGGTCTATCGAGGAGGAACTTGACAGACTAAGAGGAAGCAGACACCACATAAAATAAAATTAAAAACAAAACACACAGAAGCAGATGCCCCATCAACAAGGTCTTGGATTAATCACAACCTATATTTAACAGAAAAATCTAATTTAGCACTGATTAGCAATTAGCTCTTCATCACCCATACACACTCGTACACACACCCCAGACAAAGAATGGAGCTTTACATTGATAGAGCCCGCGCCCCCCTAAATGGGGACGTGGCCCGCGCCCCCCTAAATGGGGACGTGGCCCGCGCCCCCCTAAATGGGGACGTGGCCCGCGCCCCCCTAAATGGGGACGTGGCTCGCGCCCCCCTAAATGGGGACGTGGCTCGCGCCCCCCTAAATGGGGACGTGGCTCGCGCCCCCCTAAATGGGGATAACACATCAGATGATTGTTTAGTCATAAATGAACTGAATTCCGTGCAGCATTGTGGAACCCAGTCAACACAGATGGCACGACATGCGAGTACATTTGATACCAAACATTTACAGAGCCAATCCCTCATTACAGTAACTAACCCTAAACTGAAGACATGTGCAGTACACATGTTTCCCTGCAAAGTGGCTATACATGCTAATAAAATTCACAGATCCTTAAAAACAGACAAATAAAATCTACTGTATTAGTCAGATGTGTTGAATACAACAGGTATCACAGTGAAATGCTTCCTTACGAGTCCCTAACCAACAATGCAGATTAAAAAATATATATATATATATACTGTGTGTGTATATTTAAAAAATATATTTTTTAAAATACGAATACGAAATAAAAGTAACAAGTAAAAGTAACAAGTAGTAGAACCCAGCACAAAGCATTATGAAAAACAAAAACAACTTTATAGCAGATTCATTGCTATTTTATTAGTCTATAAGATGATCTATTAGTGAAGAAGACAATTCAATGACATGAATTCATATCACGCTTTAATTGGCAGTAGGAACTGGGCAGGTGTGTGTCTATGTACAGTTGAAGTCGGAAGTTTACATATGTAACAGTATAACTTTAGACCGTCCCCTCGCCCATACCCGGGCTCGAACCAGGGACCCTCTGCACACATCAACAACAGTCACCCACGAAGCATCGTTACCCATCGCTCCACAAAAGCCGCGGCCCTTGCAGAGCAAGGGGAACCAGTACTTCAAGGTCTCAGAGCAAGTGACGTCACCGATTGAAACGCTATTTAGTGCGCACCACCGCTAACTAAGCTATCCGTTACACTTGCACTTATGTTGGAGACATTAAAACTCATTTTTTCAACCACTCCACAAATGTCTTGTTAACAAACTATAGTTTTGGCAAGTCGGTGAGGACATCTACTTCGTGCAGGACACAAGTCATTTTTCTGGGTTATGCAAGTAGTGTGTGAAGAAGCAGTGTGGCTTGGCAGGGTCGTGTTTCCTGAAGAGGCACAGCTCTCGACCTTCGCCTCTCCCAAGTGCGTACGGGAGTTGCAGCGATGAGACAAGACTGGACCAGTGATGAATTAGGTCTGTTATTTCAGACAGAAATCAATATGCCCAAAGGGGAACAGGACCCCGAGCTGTGAGGATGACGTTACACATTTGAACTTGAAGGGTTTGAGGTTGTCAGGACAATGAAAACTGCCCAGAACAGAACAGGGTTCACTGGTGATTGTCTGAGTCTCTCAAATACACTCACACACTTTCTAGAGCCTCTCACTCACTCTACAGAGAGTCCATGAGAGAGAGAAAGAGACCCCTTCTTCTGTGCGGTTAATCGGCAGTTGGAATCCAAAGTTATGGTGAATTGACACCACCTACTGTCAAGCCCTGCCTCCCGCCTGTTTACCAGAGTTTTAACATAAAAATGGACCAATAGAAGTATAAAAAAGGGGGTTCCTGCAAATGCAGAAAATATGGTTTCTTTAGCCTTCATTTAACCAAGCAAGTAATTTAAGAACAAACTCTCATTTACAATGACTGCCTAGCAAGAAGCAATAGGCCTCCTATGGGGACAGGGGCTGGGCTTAACACGGGGGCTGGGCTTAACACGGGGGCTGGGCTTAACACGGGGGCTGGGATTAAAGGAACACCCAGAATTGTGGTCCGCAATCACACCCTTCTTGCAATTTCAGGTGGAAACTCAATAAAACATGTCTGAAATACAATGAATGTCTATAAATTTCAGCTGTTTAAAAAACATTGCTCTGCTATTAGTATTTTTACAGTATGAATGTTGAGCTCAAAATAGACAATTGTGTTTACCTGCCCTTCTTAGAAGGGGGGGGGATGAACTGTGTCGTGCGCTCCCGTTGTTCGAGACGTGACTTTACATTACAGTAATGCCTCTCCAGAATCTCTCGGAAATCTCTTTACTTCTCATCTATCAGAATAGACCCCTCAATGCACAAATACACAATCTAAGGGAGATGAGAAGGACTAAAGTGGCTTCATGGCCATCTCATTTTGGGATGTTCAAATCACAAAAATAACAGAGGAAGGAAATGGGAAAAATAAGGAGTCTAAATTGCAGTGTAAAGGGGAAAAATAAGAGCCAGAGTGTCCAGCCCTAATCTCTCCAGCCACGACCACTGTATTTCACAGTCTTGTGAAACGGAAGCCTTTACCCTGCCTGGTTGGCTCTCGCTTGCCTGGTTGGCTCTCGCTTGCCTGGTTGGCTCTCGCTTGCCTGGTTGGCTCTCGCTGCCTGGTTGGCTCTCGCTGCCTGGTTGGCTCTCGCTGCCTGGTTGGCTCTCCCTGCCTGGTTGGCTCTCCCTGCCTGGTTGGCTCTCCCTGCCTGGTTGGCTCTCCCTTGCCTGGTTGGCTCTCGCTGCCTGGTTGGCTCTCGCTGCCTGGTTGGCTCTCGCTGCCTGGTTGGCTCTCGCTGCCTGGTTGGCTCTCGCTGCCTGGTTGGCTCTCGCTGCCTGGTTGGCTCTCGCTGCCTGGTTGGCTCTCGCTGCCTGGTTGGCTCTCGCTGCCTGGTTGGCTCTCGCTGCCTGGTTGGCTCTCGCTGCCTGGTTGGCTCTCGCTGCCTGTGGCAGGTTTTGGGGTACTTGGAAAAATCACTGGTCTTAACCTGACTGAGCTTTTTTCAGGGACCCCTTTTGGCTCGTGAGCGCTACTTCTAGAACTACTGGCTATAAAGTATACACAAGTACTGGAGAATCTCTTTAAGACAGGAAGTAGGTACATGCAAAGACAGGAAGATAAGGTGGGGATTCTGGTGTGCAGCCAGTCCTAACACGAGCCTAAGCAGAGCATACACATGCCTGTGTTATCTAACAGTATGACTTTAGAATTGGCTTGAGAATTATATAACAAGAGGAAAAGCTAAGGACTTGGCTGAGGAGGAGAAGAAACAGGAGAAACGGGACGAGGAGGAGAAACAGGACGAGGAGGAGAAACAGGACGAGGAGGAGAAACAGGAGGGAGGAGAAACAGGAGGAGAAGAAACAGGAGGAGAAGAAACAGGAGGAGAAGAAACAGGAGGAGAAGAAACAGGAGGAGGAGAAACAGGAGGAGAAGAAACAGGAGGAGAAGAAACAGGAGAAACAGGAGGAGGAGAAACAGGAGGAGGGGGAAGAGAAACAGAAGGAGGAGGAGAAACAGGAGAAACAGGAGGAGAAACAGGAGGAGGGGGAAGAGAAACAGAAGGAGGAGGAGAAACAGGAGAAACAGGAGGAGGAAAAACAGGAGGAGGAAAAGAAACAGGAGAAACGGGAGGAGGAGGAGAAACAGGAGAAACGGGAGGAGAAACAGGAGAAACAGGAGAAACAGGAGGAGAAGAAACAGGAGGAGGAGAAGAAACAGGAGAAACGGGAGGAGAAACAGGAGAAGAAGAAACAGGAGGAGGAGAAGAAACAGGAGAAACAGGAGGAGAAGAAACAGGAGGAGGAGAAGAAACAGGAGAAACGGGAGGAGAAACAGGAGAAACAGGAGGAGAAGAAACAGGAGGAGGAGAAGAAACAGGAGAAACAGGAGGAGGGGGAAGAGAAACAGGAGGAGGAGGAGTAACAGGAGAAGGAGTAACAGGAGAAATGGGAGGAGAAACAGGAGGAGGGGGAAGAGAAACGGAAGGAGGAGGAGGAACAGGAGAAATGGGAGGAGAAACAGGAGGAGGAGAAGAAACGGGAGAAACAGGAGGAGGGGGAAGAGAAACGGAAGGAGGAGGAGGAACAGGAGAAACAGGAGGAGGGGAAGAGAAACAGAAGGAGGAGGAGAAACAGGAGAAGGGGGAAGAGAAATGGGACAGGAAAAGGAAGAAATCCACAATGTGAGGAGAGAGGAGCATACGGTAATCTAAACTGTTATGGTCTAGCTTTGACACCAAATCACTTAAAAGAGACAAAGCCAGGCTGCATTTAGACAGACGGAGTTGAAATAATGATGAATGTGATATCCCACTGCCCTCCAGTCCTCTTCAGTACATTGCTATTCTCATTCCCCGCTCCTCATCTCTCAGCCTTGGCACAAAAACAAAAAAACACACCCACGACTCAATGACCATCCTAGTACAAATCACAGTTGTACCCAACGTCATTGTTCAGTTCATCACAGTTCATTGTGATCCAGTGCGTAGCCTCTACACTTACATCCTTCTGTATCGGTCTTCATGCCAGAAGCATTGCATAGTATTCTCTCCCAGCACCACAGGAGTCAGAGTGCTTTACAGCAGACGAGATGTGGCTCAAGGCCGGGGGCCGGGGGGAACAATATCACTGGCCTAAGTAAAATGTTTGTTTCAGAGCACGGGGAAAGGCAGGAAACAGAAGGCCATTGGGTAACAGCCGGCCGACTTCCCTCCTTTGTTTACAAGGACGAAGTGTGTGTGTGTGTGTGCACGCGTCCTAAGACGAAACCTTCCTCCACACCAACCTCCCGCTCTCTATTTGTAATATGATTGTGATCTCCCAGGGGTGTTGTCGTCTGAGCGGAGGCTGATGAGGTGCTTACGGCAACTCAACTGAAACAAAAAAACAACACCATTTCATTGTCTGTGTTTGCTAGTCTACAGATAACAAAGCAATTACTTGTAATTCCAATAACATTTATTTTTCTCCTCAGGGGGAGATGGAATCATTAACGCTGGCAGACGAGCAGAAAATTGTGTTACGGAACTAAATTCTTCTTTCTTATAAGTCAAACGTTTATATAGCTGATCACCGCACTCCTCCTCACACTCCATTGGCTTCCAGTCAAAGCTCACATTCGCTACAAGACCAGGGTGCTTCCCAACAGAGCAGCAAGAGGAACCGCCTCCACGTTACCTAGAGGCTACGCTCAAGAGGAACCGCCTCCACGTTACCTAGAGGCTACGCTCAAGAGGAACCGCCTCCACGTTACCTAGAGGCTACGCTCAAGAGGAACCGCCTCCACGTTACCTAGAGGCTACGCTCAAGAGGAACCGCCTCCACGTTACCTAGAGGCTACGCTCAAGAGGAACCGCCTCCACGTTACCTAGAGGCTACGCTCAAGAGGAACCGCCTCCACGTTACCTAGAGGCTACGCTCAAGAGGAACCGCCTCCACGTTACCTAGAGGCTATGCTCAAGAGGGCAGCTCCCTTTCAGCCCAGCCAAAGCACTTCTCTGTTCTGGCAACACAATGGCGGAACCAGCTTCCCCCTGGAGCGAGGAGAGCAGAGTCCCCTGACCATCTTCCCCCTGAAGCTAGGACAGCAGAGTCCCTGTCCATCTTCCCCCTAGAGCTAGGAGAGCAGAGTCCCTGTCCATCTTCCCCCTAGAGCTAGGAGAGCAGAGTCCCTGCCCATCTTCCCCCGGAAAGCTAGGACAGCAGAGTCCCTTGCCTCATCTTCCACCTGATGCTAGGACAGCAGAGTCCCTGACAGTCTTCCCCCTGAAGCTAGGACAGCAGAGTCCCCCATGACTAGGACAGCAGAGTCCCTTCATCCCCCTGAAGCTAGGACAGCAGAGTCCCCTGACCGTCTTCATCCTGAAGCTAGGACAGCAGAGTCCCCTGTCCATCTTCCCCCTGAAGCTAGGACAGCAGAGTCCCTGCCCCATCTTCCCCCTGAAGCTAGGACAGCAGAGTCCCCTGCCCCATCTTCCCCCTGATGCTAGGACAGCAGAGTCCCTGACAGTCTTCCCCCTGAAGCTAGGACAGCAGAGTCCCTGACAGTCTTCCCCCTGATGCTAGGACAGCAGAGTCCCTGCCAGTCTTCCTCCTGAAGCTAGGACAGCAGAGTCCCTGATGGTCTTCCCCCTGAAGCTAGGACAGCAGAGTCCCTGTCAGTCTTCCCCCTGATGCTAGGACAGCAGAGTCCCTGTCCATCTTCCCCCTGAAGCTAGGACAGCAGAGTCCCTGACAGTCTTCCCCCTGAAGCTAGGACAGCAGAGTCCCTGACGCTAGGACAGCAGAGTCCCTGTCAGTCTTCCCCCTGATGCTAGGACAGCAGAGTCCCTGTCCGTCTTCCCCCTGATGCTAGGACAGCAGAGTCCCCTGTCCATCTTCCTCCTGATGCTAGGACAGCAGAGTCCCCTGTCCATCTTCCCCCTGATGCTAGGACAGCAGAGTCTCTGTCCATCTTCCCCCTGATGCTAGGACAGCAGAGTCCCCTGTCCATCTTCCCCCTGATGCTAGGACAGCAGAGTCCCCTGTCCATCTTCCCCCTGATGCTAGGACAGCAGAGTCCCTGTCCATCTTCCCCCTGAAGCTAGGACAGCAGAGTCCCTGTCCATCTTCCCCCTGAAGCTAGGACAGCAGAGTCCCTGTCCATCTTCCCCCTGATGCTAGGACAGCAGAGTCCCTGTCCATCTTCCCCCTGATGCTAGGACATCAGAGTCCCCTGCCAGTCTTCTGAAAACATCTGAAACCCTACACCTCTTCAAAAAGCATCTTAAATAATCCCACAGCACCCCCCAAAAAAATAAATAATAATAATAATAATTGTAGCAGTAGCTTTGGCAAGTCTGTACAGTAATAGTGTTGTGTATCCAATGGAACGGCTCAGACACGAGGCCGATGTGTCAGGGACTCCAGATAATCAAGGATTATAAGAAGGGAAAAAGCCAGCCACCATGGCTCCCGGGAAAGCTAAACACCTTCCCCCGCTTTGAGGAAAACAGCATGGGAGCCGCCGACGCAGGCCCCCACCACTCACAAGGACTGTGTGCTCTCGTTCCTCCCATGGCGGATGTGAGTAAGTCATTTAAGCGTGTTAACCCTCGCCGGCCCAGACGGCATCCCAAACCGGGTCCTCAGAGCATGTGAAGGACCAGCTGGCTGGAGTGTTAACACATTCAATCTCTCCATATCCCAGTCTGTTGTCCCCACTTGTATCAAGATGTTCATGTGAAAGCAAAGGTAACTGAACTAAATGGCTATCGCCCCGTAGCACTCACTTCCGTCATCATGAAGTGCTTTGAGAGACTAGTCAAGGATCATATCACCTCCACCTTACCTGACACCCTAGACCCACTTCAATTCACATACCACTATCACCATTGCACTGTACACTGCCCTCTCTCACCTGGATAACATAAATACCTATAAAGAATGCTGTTAAATCGACATCGTCCTCATATACAGTACCAGTCAAAAGTTGAACACCTACTCATTCAATGACACATATGGAATCATGTAGTAACCAAAACAAGTGTTATACAAATCAACATATATTCTATATTTGAAATTCTTCAAAGTAGCCACCCTTTGCCTTGATGACAGCTTTACCCACTCTTGGCATCGCGTGTCTCCAGTAGAACTGAGTGACTGTGTCGTGTACCTCTAATATCTGTCTCTCTCACTAAGCATCTGCGTGACTGAGTAGTGAGTGAGAGGGAGGGAAAGTGAGGGGAGGGGCGAGAGAGAGGGAGGGAGGGAGGGAGGGAAAAGTGAGGGGAGGGGCGAGAGAGAGGGAGGGAGGGAAAGTGAGGGGAGGGAAGTGGGGCGAGAGAGAGGGAGGGAGGGAAAGTGAGGGAAGGGAAAAGTGAGGGGCAAGACAGGATCTCAGAGGACTAAGCATCTCAGCAGGCAGAAGGTCAACATTCACTGGATTGTAATAGGGGATTATACAGTGAACACAATAGAACAAAGTGAGAGGTGGGCCAATGTATTGTCTGCCAAGGCAATACGAAGGACAGAGAGTGATGACATGTTATCATTCTGTGCATTGTGCTGCAATAAGCAAGTAATCAAGAAACCGATATTACTCAAGACGTGGCAGCACTATAGATTTTCTTAAATTAACATAATGGTTTATTAGGAATGATTAGCTTCACAATAGCGTGCCAGTGTGATTGAGCGGTCATGTTGCATGATGGGTAATAATCTATGAACTCAGTTAAAAAGCCAGTCGGTATTCTCCATTCTATCCACTTGCACACTACCTCTAATGGATTCAAACATGCAGAATCTTTCTCCAGGCACCAAGCCCATGATTGATTCACCATGATGGACAATGAGCAAAACGCTACACCTTTTTCTGTATATTTAGGATCTAAAAATGATACAGACCTTTGACCTATGCACCTCTCCATCGTCGTCCTCTCCTCCGACCCCCAGTATCTTCCTGGTCTTCAGCCGGCTCACCAGATCTGACTGACTGTGTTTCTTCATTAGAGGAGGATGTGACTTAGAGGCCATGGCACAATAACCTGGAGCGAGAGAGAGACACATTTAGCAATTATGAAGTGAATACAAAAGCTCTTAGGTTGCATGGTCCCTTCCATGCAGAACAATCATGTGAAAAATCAACAAGAAAGGGAGAGGTGGAGAGGAGAGAGGGTGGAGAGGGTGTGAGTTATCCACTGCAGACACAGGCAGTCCCAACCCAGTCCACTACAGACACAGGCAGACCCAACCCGGTCCACTACAGACACAGGCAGTCCCAACCCGGTCCACCGCAGACACAGGCAGTCCCAAACCAGTAAGTTAAAATTTCTTCCACAGATCTGAATTTCCCTTTCCCTCCTGAGCAACCAGTAAACATATGCCTGTTTCGGGTTTCTTTTTCACATCCTCCACATCCATTTTGCGGTCCCGTGTTGTGGTGTTCGGAGTTCGTTATAACGAACTTACTGATGTAATTATGATAGGCTATCGGTCAGGCCCTATTGGTCACATGCATGTGATGCTTACATGTTTATCGTAAAGATAGCAAGGGTTGAGGGAAAATGGAATGTTTTTCGTAAACAAATGAGGGATTTCGGTAACAGAACTTTTCAGGTCAGAAAAAAGAAAGAAACTGAATGGCTGAAATGTCATCGCAGCTTCAGCAGACAGCACAACAAACCCTTGCTGTAATAGGGAGGAGAGAGAGAACGATCGCCAGTCACGCAGGCACTCGCTGTAATTGTTTTAAACAGTGCGACCATCATGCTGAGTAAGTTGATTAATTATTTAATCAAAACAGTGTGCGTAAAAGTATCAGACAACCTCAGTGCATATGTAGTTGATTTTACACACACACACACCCGTAGGGTCTATATATGTGTGTGAGTCTATATATGGAAAAATACATTTCAACATTTCAAATAGGGATGCACGATATCAGTATCAGATGATATCAGCTTTAAAAATACCAGCATCTGCCCGATCTCTAGTTTAACGTCGATGTGCAAAACCGATGTCAAAGCTGACGTACCTACGTTACATAGGCATGAAGGTCATCTACCTACGTTACGCAGGTACGTAGGTCGATGACGTGCCATACCTGTGTAACGTAGGTCGATGACGTGCCATACCTGTGTAACGTAGGTCGATGACGTGCCATACCTGTGTAACGTAGGTCGATGACCTGCCATACCTGTGTAACGTAGGTCGATGACCTGCCATACCTGTGTAACGTAGGTCGATGACCTGCCATACCTGTGTAACGTAGGTCGATGACCTGCCATACCTGTGTAACGTAGGTCGATGACCTGCCATACCTGTGTAACGTAGGTCGATGACCTGCCATACCTGTGTAACGTAGGTCGATGACCTGCCATACCTGTGTAACGTAGGTCGATGACCTGCCATACCTGTGTAACGAGGTCGATGACCTGCCATACCTGTGTAACGTAGGTCGATGACCTGCCATACCTGTGTAACGTAGGTCGATGACCTGCCATACCTGTGTAACGTAGGTCGATGACCTGCCATACCTGTGTAACGTAGGTCGATGACCTGCCATACCTGTGTAACGTAGGTCGATGACCTGCCATACCTGTGTAACGTAGGTCGATGACCTGCCATACCTGTGTAACGTAGGTCGATGACCTGCCATACCTGTGTAACGTAGGTCGATGACCTGCCATACCTGTGTAACGTAGGTCGATGACCTGCCATACCTGTGTAACGTAGGTCGATGACCTGCCATACCTGTGTAACGTAGGTCGATGACCTGCCATACCTGTGTAACGTAGGTCGATGACCTGCCATACCTGTGTAACGTAGGTCGATGACCTGCCATACCTGTGTAACGTAGGTCGATGACCTGCCATACCTGTGTAACGTAGGTCGATGACCTGCCATACCTGTGTAACGTAGGTCGATGACCTGCCATACCTGTGTAACGTAGGTCGATGACCTGCCATACCTGTGTAACGTAGGTCGATGACCTGCCATACCTGTGTAACGTAGGTCGATGACCTGCCATACCTGTGTAACGTAGGTCGATGACCTGCCATACCTGTGTAACTTAGGTCGATGACGTGCCATACCTGTGTAACTTAGGTCGATGACGTGCCATACCTGTGTAACGTAGGTCGATGACGTGCCATACCTGTGTAACGTAGGTCGATGACGTGCCATACCTGTGTAACGTAGGTCGATGACGTGCCATACCTGTGTAACGTAGGTCGATGACGTGCCATACCTGTGTAACGTAGGTCGATGACCTGCCATACCTGTGTAACGTAGGTCGATGACCTGCCATACCTGTGTAACGTAGGTCGATGACCTGCCATACCTGTGTAACGTAGGTCGATGACGTGCCATACCTGTGTAACGTAGGTCGATGACGTGCCATACCTGTGTAACGTAGGTCGATGACCTGCCATACCTGTGTAACGTAGGTCGATGACCTGCCATACCTGTGTAACGTAGGTCGATGACCTGCCATACCTGTGTAACGTAGGTCGATGACGTGCCATACCTGTGTAACGTAGGTCGATGACGTGCCATACCTGTGTAACGTAGGTCGATGACGTGCCATACCTGTGTAACGTAGGTCGATGACGTGCCATACCTGTGTAACGTAGGTCGATGACGTGCCATACCTGTGTAACGTAGGTCGATGACCTGCCATACCTGTGTAACGTAGGTCGATGACCTGCCATACCTGTGTAACGTAGGTCGATGACCTGCCATACCTGTGTAACGTAGGTCGATGACCTGCCATACCTGTGTAACGTAGGTCGATGACCTGCCATACCTGTGTAACGTAGGTCGATGACCTGCCATACCTGTGTAACGTAGGTCGATGACCTGCCATACCTGTGTAACGTAGGTCGATGACCTGCCATACCTGTGTAACGTCGGTCAATGACCTGCCATACCTGTGTAACGTAGGTCGATGACCTGCCATACCTGTGTAACGTAGGTCGATGACCTGCCATACCTGTGTAACGTAGGTCGATGACCTGCCATACCTGTGTAACGTAGGTCGATGACCTGCCATACCTGTGTAACGTAGGTCGATGACCTGCCATACCTGTGTAACGTAGGTCGATGACTTGCCATACCTGTGTAACGTAGGTCGATGACTTGCCATACCTGTGTAACGTAGGTCGATGACCTACATACCTGTGTAACGTAGGTCGATGACCTACATACCTGTGTAACGTAGGTCGATGACCTACATACCTGTGTAACGTAGGTCGATGACCTACATACCTGTGTAACGTAGGTCGATGACCTACATACCTGTGTAACGTAGGTCGATGACCTACATACCTGTATAACGTAGGTCGATGACCTACATACCTGTATAACGTAGGTCGATGACCTACATACCTGTGTAACGTAGGTCGATGACCTACATACCTGTATAACGTAGGTCGATGACCTACATACCTGTATAACGTAGGTCGATGACGTAATGACGCCACAAAGAAAATACAGCGCTACACAGAACAGAAGCAGAAAAATACCAAGCGCTACACCTCCAACTACTAAAGTCAAGCCGTTACTCGAAAAGGCAAGACAATTGCAGCGAGGCGACAACAACAAAAAGGTGAAATCGATTAACGCCAAGACAATGGATCCATTGCCCTTGACAATCAACCGTGCTCTGTTGTGGATGGAGTTGGCTTTCGGCCGACTGGTCGAGCACACACTATTTTTGAGATGTTGCCCTACCAGAGTTACACAGGATTGTTGAAACTCACGTCCATGAGCTTCACGGCTGACATTTGGACCAGCGGTCAGCCCCATGAGCATGCGGAGTCTGACAGCACAGTGGGTCTATGAGGATTCTGTTCTGAGGAAAGCCTGCATGCTCAAGAATGCGCTGGTTCTCATAACGTTGCTGCCATTTCAAACACTCCTAGCGCCAATCGAACAACTGACTGGAGAAATAAGCTGCCTCAGACGTAATCCCCTTCTTCACGGCATTGAAACACCTGCTCAACAAAACTGCCAACAGACCGTGGGGTTAAAACATACAAAAGTACACGAGGCTATGCACAAGCGATTCAGTGGCATTCTCTCTGAGCCTCTTTACTATGTCGTACCTAGCATCGAGCATGGTGGCAAGGACAGCTACTTCGATGCAGACAAGGAGGACAGAGCTGAGACTTCGCTGCTTGACGAAATCTCCCTCTCCCTGTGGGCTTGTGTGAGACCACTTGACTTAGGCCAGCCTGCACACAATGGTGTGAGTATATATCCTGAAGCATAGTCCTCACTCCACACCTGACAGGTTAACCTGCATCACTTGACATGAATCAGCCTCAACAACACCCTTCTTTCCCCCAACATCCATAGCCTGGGTAACAGTCTGTGCTAACATTCCCACAGAGTCTACAGTATACTGCCCACAGCAACACACTTCTTTCCCCCAACATCCATAGCCTGGGTAACAGCATATGACAATATTACAGAGTGGAATGTCAGCACGAAACAGGTCTGGAACAAATCTCCACTCATTTATCAGTGTCTTCATAATGCAGTAGGTCTCAGTAGGACGCCTCAAGTCTCCCACTAGTTTCCACACTCAACAGTAATCTATGTACAATAATCAGAAATCTGCCAGACTAATGGTGGATTTATGACTCACTCAATTAATTTCACAGTCACTTTAGTTTAGTTTATTAATTTGACTTTTAAATAAATAAATAAATAAATAAATATTTTTTTTTTACTTAGAAAAAAGCCATACATGCACATGAATAATATCATGGAGGATAACAAAACACAGTCTGGGACCTATTTCCATTGTGTTCCTCTTAAGACAAGATGGCAGGACAAGATGGAACACAGTATTGCAGTGAAATTATCAAACAAAAACAGAGAAGAACATCTCTGTCATCAAAAACAGAGAAGAACATCTCTGTCATCAAAAACAGAGAAGAACATCTCTGTCATCAAAAACAGAGAAGAACATCTCTGTCATCAAAAACAGAGAAGAACATCTCTGTCATCAAAAACAGAGAAGAACATCTCTGTCATCAAAAACAGAGAAGAACATCTCTGTCATCAAAAACAGAGAAGAACATCTCTGTCATCAAAAACAGAGAAGAACATCTCTGTCATCAAAAACAGAGAAGAACATCTCTGTCATCAAAAACAGAGAAGAAGAACATCTCTGTCATCAAAAACAGAGAAGAAGAACATCTCTGTCATCAAAAACAGAGAAGAAGAACATCTCTGTCATCGAAAACAGAGAAGAAGAACATCTCTGTCATCGAAAACAGAGAAGAAGAACATCTCTGTCATCAAAAACAGAGAAGAAGAACATCTCTGTCATCAAAAACAGAGAAGAAGAACATCTCTGTCATCAAAAACAGAGAAGAAGAACATCTCTGTCATCAAAAACAGAGAAGAAGAACATCTCTGTCATCGAAAACAGAGAAGAAGAACATCTCTGTCATCAAAAACAGAGAAGAAGAACATCTCTGTCATCATTCCAGTTACATCATAGGGGTTATTCATATGGGATGGGCACAGAAGACAATTTTTTTTTTTTTTCTAACTTTACTTATGTTTGATTTCATAGTTCTGAGCATTCTGACCGTAAGTCGGATGTATCCTGCTGAATCTGGGACTGTAAACTCAGATATTTTCACTAACTACTGCTCCGAATGTCTAGTTGGGTCAAGTGGGGACCATTCCCAAAGGGTCGGAACCTGGGGCTGCCGTCACACGTCTCCACCAACTGATATCAATCCAGACTAAGACAGAGAACAGCTGGCCTCATTCATAAAGCTCAGAATAGGAGTGCTGATCTAGGATGAGGTTAGCCGTGTTGTTATATCTCGTGCATTATGAGATCAAAAACGGATCCTAGAATAGCCCTTTTCCTCACCAGCTGTATGAGGTCACAGTTTGGCTGACGTTAAAGGGTATTTATAGGTGGTGATTCAAATGCAGGAACGGAGAGAGAGGACAGAGCCCTGAGTTGGGTTAATGTGATATAGGTTAAAAATATAAAGTGAGATTCACATCATTCTTACACAAACATGACTAATAAAACCCACATGGATCAAACATAATTCAAATGTAATTGATCAATACATAAAAATCGTCTTCCCTAATCTAGAAAAGGTCATCTGAAACATACCATTTCCATGGGGGAAAAAGGACCCATGAGCACCAACATGGGAAAGCTAAGAGTCTATATTTTTGGGGGGAGAAATGAAGGCAAAGAGACACGTCTTAACCATTTCCCAAAATAAAACCGAGGCATAAACAAAAAGGCTTTGATATATAGTCACACAGATGGAAAAGGGGGCAGGAAAAAAAAAACATCTACTCGAAAAAAGTTCAGGTTTAGAGATAGATCCAAAACATAATGTTGAATTAACATCAACATTTCTATTTATTTCTGCAGATTTTATTTGCCTTCATAAAAGTTTAAGAAATATTGACGAGTGTCTGGTCATTCTGTTATCAAAAAACCCACAATATATCTTTATGATACTACTGTTGTAACGGCGTTCGTCTGTTGAATGAAGAGAGTCAGACCGAAATGCAGCGTGTAGGTTACTCATGCCTTTAATGAATGAAAACGCGGTACAAGAAATAACTGAATCTAAATATGAAAAAACAACAGAACGGAACGAAACTAATTACAGCCTATCTGGTGACTACAACACTGAGACAGGAACAAACACCCACGAAATACAAAGCGAAACTGAGGCTACCTAAATACGGTTCCCAATCGGAGACAACGATAAGCACCTGACTCTAATTGAGAATCGCCTCAGGCAGCCAAACCTAACAACACCCCTAATCAGCCGCAATCCCAAATAATACAAACCCCAATACGAAACACAACATATAAACCCATGTCACACCCTGGCCTACCCAAACAAAAAACACAAAATAGAATGACCAAGGCGTGACAACTGTAGTATCTCACTAAGGATTATGAAAGTTTACAGAAGTAAAAAAAAGGTAGTAATTTGTGCTTTTAAAATTATAATTTTGTTTTCGAATTAAGTGATTAAAACGTGTCGCTCTGTTAACAAAAATCTGTAACAGTGACTGAAAAATCTGACGGCCTTAACGGGCAATCTAAGTCGACAAACCATACATTAGAGTTCTCTACACTACCATGCACTACACTACCATGCACTACACTACACTACCATGCACTACACTACACTACCATGCACTACACTACACTACCATGCACTACACTACACTACCATGCAGTACACTACACTACCATGCAGTACACTACACTACCATGCAGTACACTACACTACACTACACTACCATGCAGTACACTACACTACCATGCAGTACACTACCATGCAGTACACTACACTACCATGCAGTACACTACCATGCAGTACACTACACTACCATGCAGTACACTACACTACACTACACTACCATGCAGTACACTACACTACACTACACTACACTACCATGCACTACACTACACTACACTACACTACACTACCATGCAGTACAGTTCACTACACTACCATGCAGTACACTACACTACACTACCATGCAGTACACTACACTACACTACCATGCAGTACAGTTCTCTACACTACCATGCAGTACAGTTCTCTACACTACCATGCAGTACAGTTCACTACACTACCATGCAGTACAGTTCTCTACACTACCATGCAGTACAGTTCTCTACACTACCATGCAGTACAGTTCTCTACACTACCATGCAGTACAGTTCTCTACACTACCATGCAGTACAGTTCTCTACACTACCATGCAGTACAGTTCACTACACTACCATGCAGTACAGTTCTCTACACTACCATGCAGTACAGTTCTCTACACTACCATGCAGTACAGTTCACTACACTACCATGCAGTACAGTTCACTACACTACCATGCAGTACAGTTCACTACACTACCATGCAGTACAGTTCACTACACTACCATGCAGTACAGTTCACTACACTACCATGCAGTACAGTTCACTACACTACCATGCATTACAGTACACTACCATGCAGTACAGTACACTACACTACAGTTCACTACACTACAGTTCACTACACTACAGTTCACTACCATGCAGTACAGTACACTACAGTACAGTTCACTACACTACAGTACAGTTCACTACACTACAGTACAGTACACTACACTACACTACAGTACACTACACTACACTACACTACACTACACTACACTACACTACACTACAGTTCACTACACTACACTACAGTTCACTACACTACAGTTCACTACACTACACTACAGTTCACTACACTACAGTACCGTACCATGCAGTACAGTACCGTACCATGCAGTACAGTACCGTACCATGCAGTACAGTACCATGCAGTACAGTACCATGCAGTACAGTACCATGCAGTACAGTACCATGCAGTACAGTGCCATGCAGTACAGTGCCATGCAGTACAGTACCATGCAGTACAGTACCATGCAGTACAGTACCATGCAGTACAGTACCATGCAGTACAGTACAGTACAGTACCATGCAGTACAGTACAGTACAGTACCATGCAGTACAGTACCATGCAGTACAGTACCATTACAGTACAGTACAGTAGAGGGTGGAGAGATGGGCACTGGTCCCGAACCCAAAACGCAATGTTATTTTAGGCAAATGAGACACAAGCACACTTGGTCCCTGCAATTTTGCTCTGCACGCAATATCAAAAATGACCAATAGAAATAGGTTAAATTACCGGAGATTCGTACATGGCTCATTATATTAGGCAATTTCAACCAATAGGATAGACGTCGTTTGAAGAGATGTTTTGCATATAGCATACCATTTAGGAGCGGGATGTCTTTCAGACAGAGACAAAATATGGGTGATGAATATTAATTGCCAGCCAATGTAGTAAACTATAGCTTAACCCATAATTATTAGTCGTTTCCTTTGGAAAGAACTTACCCGTGCTTCTCCACCCATGCATAGGCTATAGCCTACTCTATTTAAGCGTTTTTTTTTAAATACAACAGGTAGGCTAACACATACAAAAGCAGAAAGACCACCTTGTCCAAATAAATCAGCAAGGGACCCCCCCAAAGAAAATCTGTTATTCTTTTACCAAACTTTGCATCTACACTGTACCTTAAGTAAACGTGTTTTACTAAAATGTTCAGTGGCGATTATTAAAAGTAGACTTCTGCATATAGGTAAAAGGGTTTGTAAAACTTTGCAACCATTGTTTTATTGCTGGGCATACGTTTTCACTTTAAAATGTGAGTCTCAGCATCACTCCGTTACCGCGGAAAGGCTATCCTCTTCCGTCTGACTGCCTGCGTTTGCCTGCCTGTTAACGATGAAGACTCGAAGCAGAAAGCAGGGCTATGGGACAGCTGGCTGCCTGTTCACGATTAAGACTCGAAGCAGAAAGCAGGGCTATGGGACAGCTGGATGCCTGTTCACGATTAAGACTCGAAGCAGAAAGCAGGGCTATGGGACAGCTGGATGCCTGTTCACAATTAAGACTCGAAGCAGAAAGCAGGGCTATGGGACAGCTGGCTGTTATATGCCTGTTTGTCCCTTATTTGTGGGCGGAGCTCATTCTAATAATAGCCAGTGTGCATAATAACCATTAAAACATGAAGATACTACAGACTACCCTTTGACCAGGGGCCCATAGTGCACTCTTTAGGAAACAGGGTACCATTTGAGATGAGACAAAGTGGTGTTCTATTGGGGAAATTAAACCCAAAGCATTGTGAGCAGACAGAGGGGCCTCGTGTTCCTTTTGAAAGTTTAAAAATCAACCCAGTTAGAAGGGCCCACCCCCTCTGCGAAAGCAACGGACCCCGAAAAGAGACAAGGAGAAACATCCGCTGTGTTTCTTTACAAATGCCAAATTGCCCAGCTGGGATGTATTAGAGGGAGAGAAGAATGAAAAGATGATTAAAATAGCTATCTACCTGCACACACAGAGGATGTTGGTTAAAGGGCTTGTAAGTAAGCATTTCACAGTAAGGCGCATGTGACAAATAAAGTTGGATTTGATTACACAAACGTACTGAACCAGAAGCTAGTAATCTAACTGCCTGGCGGTGAGGGAAATTATGATAGACTGAGCAGAGCGGCAACCCTCCAGATCGGAACCGGGTGGGAACCCTCCAGATCGGAACCCGGTGGGAACCCTCCAGATCGGAACCCGGTGGGAACCCTCCAGATCGGAACCCGGTGGGAACCCTCCAGATCGGAACCCTTCAGATCAGAACCTGGTGCCGTTCCATGATATGACAAACACCACCAAAATCAGGACATACACTGACACGTACAATAACGTTCAAAAGTTTGGGGTCACTTAGAAAGAAAATCTATTTTTTGTCCATTAAAATAAATTGAGTTGATCAGAAATAGTGTACAGTCGTGGCCAAAGGTTTTGAGAATGACACAAATATTAATTTTCAAAGTCTGCTGCCTCAGTTTGTTTGATGGTAATTTGCATATACTCCAGAACGTTATGAAGAGCGATCAGATGAATTTAAATTACATTTCAAAGTCCCTCTTTGCCGTGCAATTGAACTGAATCCCCCCAAAAACATTTCCACTGCATTTCAGCCCTGCCACAAAAGGACCAGCTGACATGTCAGTGATTCTCTCGTTAACACAGGTGTGAGTGTTGACGAGGACAAGGCTGGAGATCACTCCGTCATGCTGATTGAGTTCAAATAACAGACTGGTAGCTTCAAAAGGAGGGTGGTGCTTGGAGTCATTGCTCTTCCTTTGTAGAGCATGGTTACCTGCAAGGAAACACGTGCCGTCATCATTGCTTTGCACAAAAAGGGCTTCACAGGCAAGGATATTGCTGCCAGTAAGATTGCACCTAAATCAACCATTTATCAGATCATCAAGAACTTCAAGGAGAGCGGTTCAATTGTTGTGAAGGCGGCTTCAGGGCGCCCAAGAAAGTCCAGCAAGCGCCAGGACCATCTCCTAAAGTTGATTCAGCTGCGTGGCACCACCAGTACAGAGCTTACTCAGGAATGGCAGCAGGCAGGTGTGAGTGCATCTCCACGCACAGTGAGGCAAAGACTTTTGGAGGATGGCCTGGTGTCAAGAAGGGCAGCAAAGAAGCCACTTCTCTCCAGGAAAAACATCAGGGACAGACTGATATTCTGCAGAAGGTACAGGGGATCTGAGGACTGGGGTGAAGTCATTTTCTCTGATTAATCCCCTTTCCGATTGTTTGGGGCATCCGGAAAAAAGCTTGTCCGGAGAAAACAAGGTGAGCGCTACCATCAGAGGGGGGGAGAGAGAGAGGGGGTAACAGAGGAGGAGAGTAACAGGAGAGAGAGAGAGGAGAGAGAGGGGGTAACAGAGGAGAGAGAGCGGGGTAACAGAGGAGAGAGAGCGGGGGTAACAGAGGAGAGAGAGCGGGGAGGAGAGAGAGCGGGGGTAACAGAGGAGAGAGAGCGGGGGTAACAGAGGAGAGAGAGCGGGGGAGGAGAGAGAGAGCGGGGGTAACAGAGGAGACAGAGGAGAGAGAGAGCGGGGGGAGAGAGAGAGCGGGGTAACAGAGGAGAGAGAGTGGAGGGAACAGAGGAGAGAGAGTGGAGGGAACGGAGGAGAGAGAGTGGAGGGAACGGAGGAGAGAGAGTGGAGGGAACGGAGGAGAGAGAGTGGAGGGAACAGAGGAGAGAGAGTGGAGGGAACAGAGGAGAGAGAGCGGGGGTAACAGAGGAGAGAGAGCGGGGGTAACAGAGGAGAGAGAGCGGGGTAACAGAGGAGAGAGAGTGGAGGGAACGGAGGAGAGAGAGTGGAGGGAACGGAGGAGAGAGAGTGGAGGGAACGGAGGAGAGAGAGTGGAGGGAACGGAGGAGAGAGTGTTGCAGATTTGGGCACTGATAAGCTTACATTTGGGCACTGGAGCTTAGTGGCTGTACAGTAACATGCTATGAATGATGTCAGAACTCAGGGTCTCGACTGAAAGACGTTCTGAACTTGAGCTACGCAGCAAGAATATGGCCCCCGTCCCTCACGCTAATTGGGCAACTTTTGCGCGTTTGTTGGATGTCCGAATGAGGTAAATACTGTACATTTAGGAGGGCTTTTTTAATTTTGAACTTGAGACATTGAGAAAAACAAAATCGCGTTGATACTACATCCTAATCAGATTCAGAGTTCACCAAACAATGTTCGAAATGAAAAATGTAACAGTTATACCCAATCACAATATTATATATTCACATGTAGTTTTCTACAGAGCCAAACACCCGTGAATCCAAATGTGCACTTCACATTTTCGTTAAACTCATGTACAGTGTAAACGGTGATGATCACTATGTCAGATGTACAGTTACAAGACCTATGGCGTCATCCCTTGGGTTGGTCTGAACACAATGGGCCTGTTAGTCCATCTTTGTCACCAACTTCTTATTTAGTTTTGTACATTTTTCTTTTTCAAATGGGGAGGGGGGAACAGGTACAAAAACAATCAAATAAATGCATACAAAGATGACCCATTCTCCCCCCCCCCCATAAGTGCATTAGGAAGTGCATTAGGAAGTGCATTAGGAAGTGCATTAGGAAAGTGTGCACACTTTGGAGAGGTGTGTGACCACTTGGAGACACCAGTTATTCTACACCAGTTAGACCTCTCAGTCAAACCCTTGTAAATGGTTGTTTCATGTTGCACCTCCCCCTCACATTTTCCAATAATATTCTCATCACGTTACTGAATGTATTCAGATTATTTTCAGATTTAGTTAACAACAAAATGTGACAAGTACAGTAAATGTTGTCATGACTGTCCTGTAAGGATCTAAATGGAAAAGGTATGACAATAAGCAGACCACCATAGTCGCTGTGCCCATGAAAAACACTCTGGTAACCTGCCTAAATGACTACCAACCCGTAGCACATCAACACCATCATCCCAGAAACACTAGACCCACTCCAATTTGCATACCGCCCAAACAGATCCACAGATGATGCAATCTCTATTGCACTCCACACTGCCCTTTCCCACCTGGACAAAAGGAACACCTACGTGAGAATGCTATTCAGTGACTCCAGCTCTGTGTTCAACACCATAGTGCCTTCAATGCTTATCAATAAGCTAAAGGACCCTGGGACTAAACACCTCCCTCTGCAACTGAACCCTAGACTTCCTGACACGCTGCCCCCAGGTGGAAAGGGTAGGTAACACATCCGTCATGCTGATCATCAACACAGGGGCCCCTCAGGGGTGCGTACTCAGTCACCTAGTGTACTTCCTGTTCACTCATGGCTGCACGGCCAGGCACGCCTCCAACACCATCATTAAGTGTGCCGATGACACAACAGTGATAGGCCTGATCACCAACAACGACAAGACAGCCTATAGGGAGGAGGTCAGAGACCTGACTGTGTGGTGCCAGGACAACAACCTTTCCATCAACGTGATCAAGACAAAGGAGATGATTGTGGACTACAGAAAAAGGAACACCGAGCATGCCCCCATTGTCATCGACGGGGCTGTAGTGGAGCAGGTCGAGAGCTTCAAGTTCCTTGGCGTCCACATCACCAACAAACTATCATGGTCCAAGCACACCAAGACAGTTGTGAAGGGGGCACAACAAAACCTATCCCCCCTCAAAAAGATTTGGCATGGATCCTCAGATCCTCGAAAGGTTCTATAGCTGCACCATCGAGAGCATCCTGAAAGGTTGAATCACTGCCTGGTATGGAAACTGCTCAGCCTCCAACCACAAGGCACTAGAGACAATAGTGTGAATGGCCCAGTACATCACTAGGGCCAAGCTTCCTGCCATCCAGGACCTCTATACCAGGCTGGATAAAAATAGTCAAAGACTCCAGCCACCCTAGTCATAGGCTGTTCTCTTTGCTACCACTTGCCAAGCGGTACCGGAACGCCATGTGTAGGTCCAAAAGGCTTCTAAACAGCTTCTACCCCTCAAGCCATAAGACTGCTGAACATCGAATCAAATGGCTACTCAGACTATTTGCATTGTTGGTTAAGGGCTTGAAAGTATGCATTTCACTGCAAGGTCTTCAGATCCTCAAAAGGTTGTACAGCTGCACCATCGAGAGCATCCTGACGGGTTGCATCACCGTGTGGTATGGCAACTGCTCTGCCTCCGACCGCATGTGACAAATAAAATTTGAATAATCAGAAATCTCACCCACAGAAGAGGGAGCTGCTGCCGGTTTGACAGCTCACACCCTGTCGTAAATTACAGGAGAAGAGGACTCTTTTCCCTTCTAGTATTAACCAAAGTAAAACGTTGTTAACAGACAGTCTTCCCGCCGAAACTAAGTTTCTAAAGCAAATACAGGAACAATATTTCTAACATAAGAATGTGGGGAATGGTCAGAGATGATCTACAGAAAACTTATTGTTTTTTATTTTGTGATGTCATTAAAAAAGGTTTTTAAAGGAAATACTAACTTGAAAAGTATTTACACTACATGTATGCATTCTCCATCCTCAACGTTGTATATGAAATATGAACGGGATTTAGGAGGTATAAGAGAATCTATCTCCTATAAACTGTGCATAGTAAGTAGCCACGCCCCGAGGTCAGAGAGTGCGTCAGACTGAAAGAACCGACACCTTCGGCCAAAGTGCATAAAAGGATTGGTAACAGGAATGAACATTCGCCCAGAAAAATGTGGAGCCTAGCTACACGTTTGAAATGGTTGGAACTTTGAATCTCAACACGAGGTGAAGAAAATAAACTCACCTCCCAGACAAGACCAGAACAGGCTGCAGCTACACGTGTAAAGTGGTTCAAACTCGATCAACGTGAGGTGGAGAGGAGAAAACCATCACTGGCTGATTAGTCAAATGTTGAGAAAAGCTCATCTAAGTGGGACAATCCTACTACTCTCAACACAGAGGGAACCATCGACACGGCTGGCTAGCCAATATTCCCAGGAGCATCTTCAAGAGTTAACAACAGCAGAAGAGACCGGTCCGGACACTTTCGGACAATCAGAACCTTAAAAGCGTGCCGCATCAAGGCCAATCCACATCCTTCCTAAGAAGGCCCGTTTCCAACTGATTTAATGAGCCATTCGTAGTTGCACTGTACCGGCATTCAAACGTAAACAAATCCCTGACTTCTTACTTGAAAACGGGCGGCGGTTCGTGTGCGAAGTATATAATTACTGTGAGAATAGTGAAAAATGTACCTTTTTCCTCACTCGCACTTCCAATCCTTGAACACATAGATTTTGGAGCTGAGAAGGGAATCGCTCGCAGGTTGAGTCCAAAATGGAACCCTATGCTCTATAATAGTGCACGGTTTACCAGAGCCCTGGTCAAAAGTAGTGCACTATATAGGGAATAGGGTTCTATAGGGCCCTGGTCAAAAGTGATGCACTATATAGGGGATAGGTTGCCTTTCAGACAGAGACAAAGTGATGCTTGGATGAGCATGACCTCCAGTAATAACATTTTGGAGTCATTACCTCATGTGTAAAGTATGAAGGGTTAGGTCTGAACCTGTATCTCAGCCAGTGTCCCATATGGCACCCTAATCCCTATGTAGTGCACTACTTTTGACCAGGAGCCATATAGGGAATAGGGTGCCATATGGGACGCAACCTAAATTCCCTGAACCCATCAGGGAGAGCAGCAAATGGGACGTGCCTCAGATGTATAGATTAGTGGGACGTGAACTAACCCCATGACCGAACACACAGGCGCGTGAACAGACGCCACACAAACACTCTCGCATATCATTCTGATTCAGAGGGGTTGGGTTCAGATGCAGAAGAAATTTCAGGTGAACACATTCAGTTGTGCAACTGACTAGGTATCTCTCACCCCCCCCCCCCCCATTCCCTCCGATCTCAAGACACAGTCCTCTTTGACTATAGCAGAGATGCTGAGGCAGTTACCTAGCAACCGCCAATGGAATGGAAAGGCATGGCTGCTTCATCACTATTGATACTCCCCCTTGACAACAAAGGTATTTTCTCAGGCTGACTCACTTGGCTGCTGTGTGTGTCTGAAGTGATGCTTCATCTTAAAATTAAAATGACTTTGCTCTCTACGGAGTGGATCAGTTCACTCTACCTAGAGCTCCCCTTAGGGAATAAAAGGCTTTGAGGGGGACGACGTGCCCGTCTGCTTCGCAAGGCCAGAGGACTATACTACAAAATTGGAACAATAAAGCAGACTAACTTTGATCAAATCAACCAGATTAAGATTGTTTAAGAAAGCAAAAAAATTATAATATGTTGTTTCTGGTAATTGTGTCATTTAGACCAAAGCCCATGTCAAAAAGATAGTTATTTTCAGGATATTTAGATAACTTAGTGGTGCAATTTATTGATGCTGCTTTGTAGAACAAATTTCTGCTCTGTCTGAAGCGGAGAAGTAGTGGAGAAGGATATGGAAACTCTAATCCATTTAAACATGTTTTATTGGTATGTAACGGTTATGAAAGTTGTATTGTCAAGTATTTAAATGCCAATTTAAACGTGTACATGACACTGCGACAAAATATCCCCATGGGGACAATAAAATGACTTAAATGTAAATGTAAATGTAAAGTCAGTAAGAAAAGAAAAGTAGTAAAAGGATAGTTTAACTATCCCTTTAAATGTTACTTTCTGCATGACTTCGAGAACAGAAACGGCATGTGTGATACCAGGGGTGTAGTGGGACTGAGGTACCAGGGGTGTAGTGGGACTGAGGTACCCAGGGTGTAGGGGGACTGAGGTACCCGGGGTGAGGTGAGGTACCCGGGGTGTAGTGGGACTGAGGTACCCGGGGTGTAGTGGGACTGAGGTACCCGGGGTGTAGTGGGACTGAGGTACCAGGGGTGTAGTCACCACCGGACTGAGGTACCAGGGGTGTAGCGAACATCACCACCGGACTGAGGTACCAGGGGTGGGACTGAGGTACCAGGGGTGTAGCGAACATCACCACCGGACTGAGGTACCAGGGGTGTAGCGAACATCACCACCGGACTGAGGTACCAGGGGTGTAGCGAACATCACCACCGGACTGAGGTACCAGGGGTGTAGCGAACATCACCACCGGACTGAGGTACCAGGGGTGTAGCGAACATCACCACCGGACTGAGGTACCAGGGGTGTAGCGATCATCACCGCCCTGCTGGCCACCACCGGACTGAGGTACCAGGGGTGTAGCGAACATCACCGCCTTGCTGGCCACCACCGGACTGAGGTACCAGGGGTGTATTCATTACATGACGTAAGTTGTAAAACATTTTGCAACAGACTCAGTTTCCTCCAAATGGAAAATGTTTCGCAATGAAACCAAGTTGTTTTTTTAATACATTTTGGTAGGTCCTCCCGTTTCATTTGGTTTGCTTCCGTTTAGTTTGGTTCCTAGTGAATACACCCCTGTCCTCTTGAGATATGGCTAAATGTTTCATTTTTTTAAGTGAGCCCTGAAAAGCAAAGATAAGGAATGGAACGTTAACTAGGTCAGCCTAAGTTTTGATAAGATAAATCATTGAGATTTTTAGCTAGCTAGGAGATCTAGCCAAGGATCTAATGACAGAAATAGTGAGAAAAGACAAGGATATGAATGTGAGAAAGCAGCATGTCATTTCAGAACTGGAGGTGACCGGACACGGTCCAGAACTGGAGGTGACCGGACACGGTCCAGAACTGGAGGTGACCGGACACGGTCCAGAACTGGAGGTGACCAGACACGGTCCAGAACTGGAGGTGACCAGACACGGTCCAGAACTGGAGGTGACCAGACACGGTCCAGAACTGGAGGTGACCAGACACGGTCCAGAACTGGAGGTGACCAGACACGGTCCAGAACTGGAGGTGACCAGACACGGTCCAGAACTGGAGGTGACCAGACACGGTCCAGAACTGGAGGTGACCAGACACGGTCCAGAACTGGAGGTGACCAGACACGGTCCAGAACTGGAGGTGACCAGACACGGTCCAGAACTGGAGGTGACCAGACACGGTCCAGAACTGGAGGTGACCAGACACGGTCCAGAACTGGAGGTGACCAGACACGGTCCAGAACTGGAGATGACCAGACACTGTCCAGAACTGGAGGTGACCAGACACTGTCCAGAACTGGAGGTGACCAGACACTGTCCAGAACTGGAGGTGACCAGACACTGTCCAGAACTGGAGGTGACCAGACACTGTCCAGAACTGGAGGTGACCAGACACGGTCCGGAACTGGAGGTGACCACAGTGACCAGACACGGTCCAGAACTGGACGTGACCACGGTGACCAGACACGGTCCAGAACTAGACGTGACCACGGTGACCAGACACGGTCCAGAACTGGAGGTGACCACAGTGACCAGACACGGTCCAGAACTGGAGGTGACCACAGTGACCAGACACGGTCCAGAACTGGAGGTGACCAGTGACCAGACACGGTCCAGAACTGGAGGTGACCACAGTGACCAGACACGGTCCAGAACTGGAGGTGACCACAGTGACCAGACACGGTCCAGAACTGGAGGTGACCACAGTGACCAGACACGGTCCTACTAAGAAGTTTACAGCAAGCTGGATCACAAGCAGGGATGAATAATCACCAATAATAGACAGGCTTGACGGGATTAAATATCACCTTTCTAGAATGGCAGAAATAGTATGTTAACAGTGATTCATGGATATACTGCCCGTTCCATGATCTCGCCATCACGGTTGACAACTCCATTGTGTCCTCCTCCCAGAGCGCTAAGAACCTTGGTGTGATCCTGGACAACACCCTGTCGTTCTCAACCAACATCAAGGCGGTGGCCCGTTCCTGTAGGTTCATGCTCTACAACATCCGCAGAGTACGACCCTGCCTCACACAGGAAGCGGCGCAGGTCCTAATCCAGGCACTTGTCATCTCCCGTCTGGATTACTGCAACTCGCTGTTGGCTGGGCTCCCTGCCTGTGCCATTAAACCCCTTCAACTCATCCAGAACGCCGCAGCCCGTCTGGTGTTCAACCTTCCCAAGTTCTCTCACGTCACCCCGCTCCTCCGTTCTCTCCACTGGCTTCCAGTTGAAGCTCGCATCCGCTACAAGACCATGGTGCTTGCCTACGGAGCTGTGAGGGGAACGGCACCTCAGTACCTCCAGGCTCTGATCAGGCCCTACACCCAAACAAGGGCACTGCGTTCATCCACCTCTGGCCTGCTCGCCTCCCTACCACTGAGGAAGTACACAGTTCCCGCTCAGCCCAGTCAAAACTGTTCGCTGCTCTGGCCCCCCAATGGTGGAACAAACTCCCTCACGACGCCAGGACAGCGGAGTCAATCACCACCTTCCGGAGACACCTGAAACCCCACCTCTTTAAGGAATACCTAGGATAGGATAAGTATTCCCTCTCACCCCCCCTTTAAGATTTAGATGCACTATTGTAAAGTGACTGTTCCACTGGATGTCATAAGGTGAATGCACCAATTTGTAAGTCGCTCTGGATAAGAGCGTCTGCTAAATGACGTAAATGTAAATGTAAATATACCAATTACACCCTTCTCTTTCTCTTGTTATTGAAACATTGCCACCTAATTCCTGCCTCAAAATGAAATGATAGAAATCTGCTTTTTATAAAAGCTTTAATGAAGCTGACGAAAGATTATTGAATACAAAAGATTGATTATTTATCTATGATCTCTATATGCTTTATGGGCCCCTCCCCTTCAGACTCCAAAAGAAACACACGAGTTATACTACAACTACAGAACTCATCTGCTCTCAGGTATCCCACAAGCCCATCTTGGTAGGAACACATGAGAAATCACTATCCCACAAGCCCATCTTGGTAGGAACACATGAGAAATCACTATCCCACAAGCCCATCTTGGTAGGAACACATGAGAAATCACTATCCCACAAGCCCATCTTGGTAGGAACACATGAGCAATCACTATCCCACAAGCCCATCCTGGTAGGAACACATAAGAAATCACTATCCCACAAGCCCATCTTGGTAGGAACACATGAGAAATCACTATCCCACAAGCCCATCTTGGTAGGAACACATGAGAAATCACTATCCCACAAGCCCATCCTGGTAGGAACACATGAGAAATCACTATCCCACAAGCCCATCCTGGTAGGAACACATGATAAATCACAATCCCACAAGCTCATCCTGGTAGGAACACATGAGAAATCACTATCCCACAAGCCCATCCTGGTAGGAACACATGAGAAATCACTATCCCACAAGCCCATCCTGGTAGGAACACATGAGAAATCACTAGGAACCCATAACGCCTGAGATGCTCCCAGCTATAGAACCCATAACGCCTGAGATGCTCCCAGCTATAGAACCCATAACGCCTGAGATGCTCCTAGCTATAGAACCCATAACGCCTGAGATGCTCCCAGCTATAGAACCCATAACGCCTGAGATGCTCCCAGCTATAGAACCCATAACGCCTGAGATGCTCCCAGCTATAGAACCCATAACGCCTGAGATGCTCCCAGCTATAGGAACCTATAATGTATGAGATGCTGGTGCCTTATGAGGTCTTCCTGCTGGAAGCCGCTCAGAGCCCTGTCTACAAGGATCAGTGTTGGATGTCTCTGACAGCTGTGCTCTCTTAATTGGCTTCAGTTGAGCCAGAGTACGGCTTTCTAAGAAAGTTATGCGGAATGCAATGGAGGAGAGCCCAAATACAAGAGAGGATATTGTTCACATAGCATGGTGACAGTGATCCATGTAGTATGGGCTGACGGGCTTTATAATATAAAGGACAATAAGAAACTATGAAACTAGTCATGTGACCCCAGGGTTGGAACAGTGAGGGCTGTGTCCTAATCCAACCACCAATGAAAACAGCCTAGTGACAAAACAGTTCAGTCCCTCTTTCCCTCCTGGTAGATAGTCAATTCATTTTCATTCCAGGGGGGTGTACAGTGTACAGTGTGTGAGTGTTGACTCTACCAAGGGGAAAACACACGACTGATGAATTAACAACGAGACATCGAGAGACCTAATAAGGTTTTCATAACAAGCCTACTGAAGACGAACATAAATCCCGCTGGGAACATAAAACCTGGGAATACTAAGGTCATTATAGAGTAGCAGGGCGATTAACCAGGGACCACTGAAGTCCCGCTCTCTACTCTCTCTAGCTACACTACACTCTCTCCCTTTGCATTGCTCTCTTTAAATCAACCCCTCCGCGGGGAGGTGAGCTCAGCCAACTAACCCCTCCGCGGGGAGGTGAGCTCAGCCAACTAACCCCTCCGCGGGGAGGTGAGCTCAGCCAACTAACCCCTCCGCGGGGAATGAGCTCAGCCACTAGTCATGTGACCCCAGGGGGAGGTGAGGGCTCAGCCCTAACCCAACCAGGTGAGCTGAAAACAGCCTCCGTGGGAAAACAGCTCAGCCAACTTTCCCCTCCGCGGGAGGTGAGCTCAGCCATTTTCCCCTCCGCGGGGAGGTGAGCTCAGCCAGTGTAACCCCTCCGCGGGGAGGTGAGCTCAGCCAACTAACCCCTCCGCGGGAGGTGAGCTGCCAATTAACCCCTCCGCGGGGAGACATCAGCCAATAACCCCTCCATAACAAGGTGAGCTCAAGCCAACTAACCCCTCCGCTGGGAGGTGAGCTCAGCCAAAACCTCCGGAAGGTAGCTCAGCCATTATAGAGTCCGCAGGGAGATGAGCTCAGCCACTGAACCCCTCCGCGGGTGAGCTCAGCCAACTAACCCCTCCGCGGGCATTGCTCTCTTTAAACAACCCCTCCGCCAACTAACCCCTCCGGGGAGGTGAGCTCAGCCAACTAACCCCTCCGCGGGGAGGTGAGCTCAGCCAACTAACCCCTCCGCGGGGAGGTGAGCTCAGCCAACTAACCCCTCCGCGGGGAGGTGAGCTCAGCCAACTAACCCCTCCGCGGGGAGGTGAGCTCAGCCAACTAACCCCTCCGCGGGGAGGTGAGCTCAGCCAACTAACCCCTCCGCGGGGAGGTGAGCTCAGCCAACTAACCCCTCCGCGGGGAGGTGAGCTCAGCCAACTAACCCCTCCGCGGGGAGGTGAGCTCAGCCAACTAACCCCTCCGCGGGGAGGTGAGCTCAGCCAACTAACCCCTCCGCGGGGAGGTGAGCTCAGCCAACTAACCCCTCCGCGGGGAGGTGAGCTCAGCCAACTAACCCCTCCGCGGGGAGGTGAGCTCAGCCAACTAACCCCTCCGCGGGGAGGTGAGCTCAGCCAACTAACCCCTCCGCGGGGAGGTGAGCTCAGCCAACTAACCCCTCCGCGGGAGGTGAGCTCAGCCAACTAACCCCTCCGCGGGGAGGTGAGCTCAGCCAACTAACCCCTCCGCGGGGAGGTGAGCTCAGCCCCTCCGCGGGAAGCTCAGCCAACTAACCCCTCCGCGGGGAGGTGAGCTCAGCCAACTAACCCCTCCGCGGGGAGGTGAGCTCAGCCAACTAACCCCTCCGCGGGGAGGTGAGCTCAGCCAACTAACCCCTCCGCGGGGAGGTGAGCTCAGCCAACTAACCCCTCCGCGGGAGGTGAGCTCAGCCAACTAACCCCTCCGCGGGGAGGTGAGCTCAGCCAACTAACCCCTCCGCGGGGAGGTGAGCTCAGCCAACTAACCCCTCCGCGGGGAGGTGAGCTCAGCCAACTAACCCCTCCGCGGGGAGGTGAGCTCAGCCAACTAACCCCTCCGCGGGGAGGTGAGCTCAGCCAACTAACCCCTCCGCGGGGAGGTGAGCTCAGCCCATTTTTCAAACAATTGTTTACAGATTATTTCAAAGTTCACATGCACTAAGTTGACTGTGCCTTTAACCTGTTTGGGATAGGGGGGAAAATCAACATTTTCACATCCGGATGAAAAGTGTGCCCAGAGTAAACTTCCTGCTACTCAGGCCCAGAAGCTAATATATGCATATCATTAGTAGTATTGGATAGAAAACACACTGAAGTTTCTAAAACTGTTTGAATGATGTCTGAGTGTAACAGAACTCATATGGCAGGCGAAAACCTGAGGAAGATTTCCCACTTCCTCATTGCCTAGCGAATATACAGTGTCTATGGGGTCATATTGCACTTCCTAAGGCTTCCCACTAGATGTCCAGTCTTTAGAACCTTGTTTGAGGCTTCAACTGTGAAGTGGGGGCGAATGAGAGCTGATTCAACCAGAGGTCTGCCAGAGTGCCATGAGCTGATCACGCGCGCACACATGAGAACGACCTGCGTTTCATTGCAATTGCATACATTATTGAAAATGTATGTTAAAAACATCCTAAAGATAGATTCTATACATCGTTTGACATGTTTCTACAAAACTGTAATATAACTTTTTGAACTTTTCGGCTGAGCTTTCGCCTGGACTTTATGGGGACACAAAGTTGTGGCAAAATGGCTTAAGGACAACAAAGTCAAGGTATTGGAGTGGTTATCAAAGCCCTGAACTCGATCCTATAGAACATTTGAGGGCAGAGCTGAAAAACCGTGTGCGAGAAAGGAGGAAAACAAACCTGACTCAGTTACACCAGCTCTGTCAGGAGGAATGGGACAAAAATCCACCCAACTTACTGTGGGAAGCTTTGACCCAAGTTAAAACCATTTAAAGGCAATGCGACCAAATACTGATTGAGTGAATGTAAACTTCTGACCCACTGGCATTGTGATGAAAGAAAGAAAAAAGCTCAAATAAATCACTCTACTATTATTCTGACATTTCACATTCTTAAAATAAAGTGGTGATCCTAACTGACTTAAGACAGGGAATGTTTACTAGGATTAAAATGTCAGGAATTGTGAAAAACTGAGTTTAAAATGTATTTGGCTACGGTGTATGTAAACTTCCGACTTCAAATGAAGGTAGGTATGCACGTCAGCTTTGTGTAAAATACACCACCAGTCCACTAACTCCTCCACTGAAGGGGGATTCCCAAATGGCACAATGTTCCCTTCAATATATAAGGAATAGGATTAATTGAGGATGCAGCCTTGGTTGAGTGTGAGGGAAACGGTTCACTTGAACCAATCACCACAGCTAGGCAGGCAATCATCACCACTTCGGGCAGTGCCGCTCGGTGCCAAAACCAGATTAAAGTCCCTGTATTAGGAGTGACTGTGCGCTTGGTCGCACACAGTCTGGTTGGTGCCCACTATTTGGGGTGTAGCTTAGCATATTTATCCCAGTAACAGATTTGTTAGCCACTGGGTGTGGGCGTATTTAGCCTAGCAAACACATTAACTTTCATGGTTATAGAGTTAGCCTCAAGGCTAATGTTTTAAGCCAAAAACAATTACAGGAGCAACGTGGGTTCTTGGTCCCATTTTCCCAGCAGTAACAGCTGCTGTACTGACCGTAGACGAGCCCAGGCTGAGTGTCGACAATAAGTTCTCTGATGGATTTACAGAAGGCATCCTAGAAGATTAAATTCCGTCTGGATTCACCAGGTTCAAAGAGGAGTGGCAGGGTAGCCTAGTGGTTAGAGTGGAGGGGCGGCAGGGTAGCCTAGTGGTTAGAGTGGAGGGGCGGCAGGGTAGCCTAGTGGTTAGAGTGGAGGGGCGGCAGGGTAGCCTAGTGGTTAGAGTGGAGGGCGGCAGGGTAGCCTAGTGGTTAGAGTGGAGGGGCGGCAGGGTAGCCTAGTGGTTAGAGTGGAGGGGCGGCAGGGTAGCCTAGTGGTTAGAGTGGAGGGGCGGCAGGGTAGCCTAGTGGTTAGAGTGGAGGGGCGGCAGGGTAGCCTAGTGGTTAGAGTGGAGGGGCGGCAGGTAGCCTAGTGGTTAGAGCGTTGGACTAGTAACTGCAAGGTTGCAATTTCAAATCCCTGAGCTGACAAGGTACAAATCCGTCGTTTTGCCCCTGAACAAGGCAGTTAACCCACTGTTATGGGTTATGACAGCTAGCCTTCGCTGGTGCTGGCTGGGTGAAGACAAACACCGCTCGACGTTATGACAGCTACTTATAAAACAGAGGATTCCCTGTTAAGAGTCACATGGTAGATCACAGGTACCAGCCACCGGTCACTACTGCCCTACACAGAGAGACAGGCGCAATGTGCTCATAGTGTGGTGAGAAGCCAGCCGTAAATCAACAGGAGAGATCATGACTTATTCCACAATGTTGAGTTACAGCCCAAATTCAAAATGGCTGAAATATTTGTCTCACCCATCTACACAATACCCAATCATGAGATGGTTTGCAAATATATTGAAAGTGCCTTTGACACTCCAAATTGAGCTCAGGTGCATCCAATTTCCTTCAAATCATCCCTGAGATGTCACTACAACTTAAATTAGAGTCCACCTGTGGCCAGTATTCAAATTTTCTGTATAAAAAAAAAAAAAAAAAAAAAGGGTATTGTGGGTAGATGGGTGAGAAATATATTTCATCCATTTTGAATTTGGACTGTAACTCAACAATGTGGAATAAGTCATGGAGTATAAAATCTGTGATTTTGTTCAAGTGAACCGTTTCCCCTCACACTCAACCAAGGCTGCATCCTCAATGAATCCTATTCCTTATATATTGAAGGGAACAGGGTGCCATTTGGGAAGCCCCCTTCAGTGGAGGAGTTAGTCGACTGGAGGTGTATAATTATACGTCAAAGCATGTACCTTTTTTTTTTACATGGTTTAGAAAGAAAACACCTGTCTATATAAAAAGGTTCCACAGTTGACAGAGCAGAAACTACACCAGTTGACAGAGCAGAAACTACACCAGTTGACAGAGCAGAAACTACACCAGTTGACAGAGCAGAAACTACACCAGTTGACAGAGCAGAAACTACACCAGTTGACAGAGCAGAAACTACACCAGTTGACAGAGCAGAAACTACACCAGTTGACAGAGCAGAAACTACACCAGTTGACAGAGCAGAAACTACACCAGTTGACAGAGCAGAATCTACACCAGTTGACAGAGCAGAAACTACACCATGAGGGCCAAGGAACTGTCTGTAGATCTCAGAGATATAATTGTGAGGAGGCATGTATCTGGGGGAAGGGTATAAAACTAGTTCTAGAGTGTTGAAAGTTTCCAAGTGCACAGTGGTCTGCATCATTGGGAATATGAAAAACAATCTGTGACTACCCAGACTCTGCCTAGAGCTGGTTGTCCGACCAAACTGAGCAACCGGGCAAGAAGGACCTTGGTCAGGGAGGTGACCACTGACAGAACTACAGATTATCCTGGCTGAGATGGGAGAATCTCAGTCTCTGCAGCACTTCACCAATCTGGGCTTTATGGGAGAGTGGCTATACGGAAGCCACTCCTGAGAAAAAGACACGACAGTAAGCCTGGAGTTTGTAAAAAAAAGGAACGTGAAAGATTAAGAGCATAGGGCAAAAGATGGCGATCTGATGACACAAATGTAACTATTCGGCCTGAATGCAAAGCGCTATGTCTGGAGAAAACCAGGCACAGCTAATCCCCCGTCTAACACTCTCCCTACCGTGAAGCATGGTGGTGGCAGCATCATGCTATGGGGATGCTTTTCAGCACCACAGACTGGTAGACTGGTAAGGATAGAGGGAACAATGAATGGAGCCAAATACAGGCAAATCCTAGATGAGAACCTGCTTCAGAGAGCAAACGACCTTAGACTGGGGGTGAAGATTTACATTCCAACATATCCATGACCAAGCATACCACCAAAGCAATGCTGGAATGACTTTAGAATGTGAAAGTCCTTAAATATATTCATCTATAAAAATCATTTTAAAAAACATGACAAATCTAACATTCTGCCAAAGCCCAGACTTGAAATCACATTGAAAATCTGTTGAAAGACTTGAAGATTGCTGTTCACTGCCTCTCCCCATTTAAGTTAACAGAACTTGAGAAAATCTGCAGGGACAAAATCCTCAAATCTAGACGTGCTGATACAGAAATACCCAAAACTAATCTGCAATCGCCGCCAAAAAAGGTACTTCTACAAAGTATAGACTCAGGGATGTGTATACTTATGTAAATTAGATATGTCTGTATTTAAATTGACAATAAATTCGCAAAATAATGTCATAAAAACATCACATTGAATCACTTTGTCATTATGGGGTAGCGTGTTTAGATGGATGAGGGGGGGGGGGGGGGGACAACCATTTTGAATTCAGGCTGTAACATGTGGAATACATCCAGGAATTTGAAAACTTTCTGAAAGCTCTGTATATGTATAAAAAAGGAAGTAAAATGTTCCTTCAAGCGTTCAGATTTGTGCTTGCTCTCTGTGTGTGTATCATCCACACACGCACCATAGCAACCTGCACACATTGTGTGTTGCTTTTCCCAAAATATCAGTCACACGTCAGGAGGCGTGAAATGAGTAGCACCAGAGAGGGAGAGGCGACGAGAGAGGTTTTACTCCGCCCAAAATCCAGCCGTGAAAATAATGAACAGAATTAGGTCAACAACACATTTAATTGCTAATTTGCTACATAAGGTTTATTTTGATCTAAATATACATTTTTGTAATGCTTAGGTTGTTACAAATGCACTGATATAAGTGGACGCATGTGGCATTAAGGCAACTTTGGAAAAAAAAATCAAACTTTATATCAGAGTTGTGCCTGCTGTTCACAATCGTATCCGTCACCTCATTGGCTAGAATGGTCCAACCCGATCTCAACTCCTCCCACTTGCATTCCATCTTTGAGGACATCTATTTCCATTGTCAGAGCGGTCACTCGACTATCTTGTCAATATAATAGAGAATATTTTTTGGTCTGACTCACTACTGCATGTTCCTTCCTGTTACAGGGCCGTGTTATGGCTGCTGATTGGCAGTAGGGGGATTAAAGCGTGAGTGTGATGTGTTTAGCCATGTGTGTTTGGCAGGGGAAGAACACTGGTTTCCTTCTGCCTGTCCTCTGAACACAATTTCAGGGTCTGTCAGTTGGGCTTTAGGGAGAATGACAGGACTGTTGAGTGAGAGGAGGGGGTCCAACAATCGCAGCTGGGTCTCTTTGCGTCCCACCTTCAAATCAAAATAATAATATTTGTCACATGCGCCGAATACAACAGGTAGCATGAAAATGCTTAGGTACAAGCCGTTAAATCAACAATGCAGTTCAGGAATTTTTTTTATTTAAATAACAAAACAATGACATAACAATAACGAGATACCGGTACCGAGTCAATGTGGGGGGGGGGTACCGGTTAGTCTAGATGAAGGTAGGGGTAAAGTGACCATGCATAGATGGTAAACCAACAAGTAGCAGCAGTATAAAAATGGGTGGGTGGGGGGTCAATAAACAGTCCGGGTGGCCATTTGATTAATTGTTCAGCAGTCGTATAGCTTGGGGGTAAAAGCTGTTTAGGATCCTTTTGGACTTGGCGCTCTGGTTCCGCTTGTCGTGCGGTAGCAGTGTGAACATTATGACTTGGGTGACTGGGGTCTTAGATATTTTCCTTTGACACAACCTGGTATAGAGGTTCTGGATGGCATCGGGACCACTTCTCGTTTGACTCTTCGCCTGTAAGCAGGAATCAGGAGGATAGAGTTCTGGTAAAAAAACAAATTGCCAAAGGGAGGGCCTTGCATTTCTCTGTGTGGAGTAAACGGTCCTCTTTAGGACCTGGTCCAGAGCTGCCAACTCGTCTACTTCAACATCTTCATCCAAATCTAGGTTACTCATCGCTGTTCTGATGTCCAGAAGCTGTTTTCGGTCATAGGAAAATGACGACGGAGATAATGTACAAAAAAAAAGTAAAGATCTTAAAAACATTTTAAAAAAGATAACACTAAAAATCGGTTAGCCTGTAAAATATCCACTATCCACTGCAACGCCATCTTTCTGGGTGGGGGCTGGTCTGGACAGAAGACTCTGGTATGGGACTGTCAGTCAGTCGTGAAAGACCCTGGTCTGTCTGTCAGTCTGCTGGGTGTCCACATTTAAAACACTTTATTTGAATCCAAATTGACAAAAAAAATACAAATTTAAAAAAGATCCAGACATCTAAAAAAAAAAAAAGGTCCCTGTCTGCATGGCACTCAAGAAAGCACCTCCTTCTCCAAACTGCTAGACAGGCTGAAAATCAGAGCAGTATCTAGCCACTTGCTTTGCCCACACAGGAATTTAGATTGTGCAGAATTTGTGTGGGGGGAAACCTTGTGTGTGTGTGTACTTACACAAACACGTGAATTGTCGCACTGCAGGAATAACACAGTAAAAGCCTACAGCAGACAATTTACTGCATCCCAAATGGCACTGGTCTAAAGTAGTGCACTGTATAAGGAATAGGGTTCTATAGGGCTCTAGTCTAAAGTAGTGCACTACATAGGGAATAGGGTTCTATGGGGCTCTGGTCTAAAGTAGTGCACTACATAGGGAATAGGGTTCTATAGGGCTCTGGTCTAAAGTAGTGCACTACATAGGGAATAGGGTTCTATAGGGCTCTGGTCTAAAGTAGGGCACTACATAGGGAATAGGGTTCTATAGGGCTCTGGTCTAAAGTAGGGTTTCTATAGGGCTCTGGTCTAAAGTAGTGCACTATATAGGGAATAGGGTTCTATAGGGCTCTGGTCTAAAGTAGTGCACTATATAGGGAATAGGGTTCTATAGGGCTCTGGTCTAAAGTAGTGCACTATATAGGAAATAGGGTTCTATAGGGCTCTAGTCTAAAGTAGTGCACTATATAGGGAATAGGGTTCTATAGGGCTCTGGTCTAAAGTAGTGCACTATATAGGGAATAGGGTTCTATAGGGCTCTGGTCTAAAGTAGTGCACTATATAGGGAATAGGGTTCTATAGGGCTCTGGTCTAAAGTAGTGCACTATATAGGGAATAGGGTTCTATAGGGCTCTGGTCTAAAGTAGTGCACTATATAGGGAATAGGGTTCTATAGGGCTCTGGTCTAAAGTAGTGCACTATATAGGGAATAGGGTTCTATAGGGCTCTGGGCTCTAAAAGTAGTGCACTATATAGGGAATAGGGTTCTATAGGGCTCTGGTCTAAAGTAGTGCACTATATAGGGAATAGGGTTCTATAGGGCTCTGGTCTAAAGTAGTGCACTACATAGGGAATAGGGTGCCATTTGGGACTCACTGGATTTCAACAGAGCCTAACAAAAAAGCAGACAGACCCAAAGATGCTCCCTGTTAACTAAACCTTCATCAGGGATGGACTATCCTAGGTATTCCCACCTCTTTAAGGAATACCTAGGATAGGATAAGTAATCCCTCTCACCCCCCCCCCCTAAGTTTTAGATGCACTATTGTTAAGTGACTGCCCCACTGGATGTCATAAGGTGAATGCACCAATTTGTAAGTCGCTCTGGATAAGAGCGTCTGCTAAATGACTTAAATGTAAATGTACAACTGGCTCGCGGATCAATTGACAAAAACGCAAGAAACTCCCGTCATGGTCTAAAACTCACTGTCGAGTGTTTGTAGAATACATAAGGTGCAATTTGGACATTTGGTTGTTCAGCAGTTCTTCTCGTTATGTCAGTCACTCAATTAGCCCACATTTCTCAGAGAGGGGGGGCATTGATTTTATTAGTCAGCCGCACTCATTAAGAACCACAAACATTTTTTTCCACCCCATTGTAAAAATGTGTAGAATTACAGGAAATTAGCTGTGAAAAAACTGCTAATCTTCCTCTCCGCCCCGTGGGAAAATGTGTAGAATTGTAATGAAATGAGTTATAAAGTTGCTCAAATCTTCTCTGCCGTAGAATTACAGCAACATTTGCTTTAAAACTGCAACCGTTTCTCTGCTCCCCATGGCAAAGTAACTCAAAAACAAACGAAAATACACAAAACCACAAGGCCTTTATCTTCAACTGAAAAATGACATTCTTTTAGACAAGCTTTAGGAAATACAGCACAACAAGTGTCTACCAAATGACAACGTCGACAGACACAAAAACGGTTGACATATTAAATGATGGTTCCTAAAAATGGGTTATGGTGCTGGAAACGTCAAGGTTGTGGGTTCAATTCTTCTATACACTGTACAGTAGGTCACAATGCTGACAGTTCTGTAAGTGGCTTTGGACAAGTGTCCGCTAATACTACCATAAATGGTGACAAAGAAGAGGGTCCCATCTGACCCCTAAGTCCTTCTTGAGACAGTATTTACCGAGTCGAGAGAGATTGATTGTTCCGTTTAACCAAATACAGGAATGAAAATATCCAAGCCCTGCCAAAGCCCTTTTCTCACACAGTTACAATCAAGATCACAATGTCCAACAGATGTACAGTAGCAAAAGTTTGGACACACCAACTCATTCAAGGCTTTTTCTTCATTTTTACTATTTGCTACAATGTAGAACAACAGTGAAGACATCACAACCATGAAATGACAAATAGGAGGGGTGGTGTACAGAATATGGTATTTTACCAAATTGGGCCAAGTCTATATTATGGCAAGAACAGCTGAAATAGGCAAAGACAAACCAACAGTCAATCATTAGTTTAAGACACGAAAGTCAGTAAATAGGGAACATTTCAAAAACTTAGAAAGTTTATTCAAAATGCAGTCGGAAAAAAACCATCAAGCGCCATGATGATACTGGCTCTCATGAGGGCCGCCACAGGAAAGAAAGACCCAGAGTTACTTCTGCTGCAGAGGATACATTAATTTGAGATACCAGCACCTCAGATTGCAGCCCAAATAAATGCTTCAGAGTTCAAGTAACAGACATCTCAACAACTGTTCTGAGGACACAGCGTGATGCAAGCCTTCGTGGTCAAATTGCAACAAAGAAACCACTACTAAAGGACAACTATAAGAAGAAGAGACTTTCTTGGGCCAAGAAACACGAGTAATGGACTTAGACCGGTGGAAATCTGTCCTTTGGTCTGACGAGTCCAAATTTGAGATTTTTGGTTCCAACCGCCATGTCTTCGTGAGATGCTGAATAGGTGAACGGATGATCTCTGCATGTGTGGTTCCCAGCGTGAAGCATGGAGGTGGTGGTGTTTTGCTGGTGACACCGTCTGATTTGTTTAGAATACAAGGCACACTTAACTAGCATGGCTAACACAGCATTCTGCCGCTATATACCATCCCATCTGGTTTGCGCTTAGTGGGACTATCATTTGTTTTTAAACAGGACAATGACCCAACACCTCTCCATGCTGTGTAAGGGCTATTTCACCAAGGAGAGTGATGGTGCTGCATCAGATGACCTGGCCTCCACAATCACCTGACCTCAAATAATGAAGATGGTTTGGGATAAGTTGGACTGCAGAGTGAAGGAAAAGCAGCCAACAAGTGCTCAGCATGTGGGAACTCCTTCAAGACTGTTGGAAAAGCATTCCAAGTGAAACTGGTTGAGAGAACGCCAAGAGTGTGTAAAGCAGTCATCAAGGAAGAATCCAAAATATATTTAGATTTGTTTTAGCACTTTTTTGGTTACGACATGATTCCATGTGTGTTATTTCATAGTTTAGTTTTGATGTCGTCACTATTATTCTACAATGTAGAAAATAGTACAAATAAAGAAAAACCCTTGAATGAGTAGGTGTGTCCAACCTGTTGACTGGTAATGTACATGGTCCTTCAGCACACTGATCTCAACTCCACATTTGAGTACCTGATATTTAAATAACTTTCTGTGTAGGAGTATGTTAAAACACAGCCAAGAACAATAACATAATATTTGAATGGTTATTTATAAAACTCAAATAGTCTACCAAATTGTATTTTAGATTTTTTTCAGGTCTGACACACACACACACACACACAGGTCTCTAAGGATTTGTTCTGTCCTGCTCCAGCTGTGCGTATCATCGAATTCCCATAGGCTATTCACAGTACCAATTGGATCAGACAAGGAAAATGACCTAAACGACAACATCCGATAACAGAGTACGCCAAAACACACATACGTGCCATTGCACAGCAACCATCTGAAGAAGAGAAGAGGGGGAAAAAAGGCTTTCAAATACACACTGTCCCTAATGGTCTCCCTGATGTAAAATTCCTAGGTTACTGTGGAAATGGCAGATGTCAACCCGTTGCCCGGGTAACCATTGTTTTTTTAAATGACCTAAGTAAGAGAAGGCAGAAAGAGGATAAACATCAGAGGTGCTCATCTCAAGTTCTGTAAATACATTGTTGGGTGCTATAAAACACAGGTGTAATGTGCTAAATACGCATCCATTGGCACAGCAACAGTCTGTAAAAGAAAACACAGCCTTTCCACTCGGTCCCTGGCCGTGTCCCTGGCCGTGTCGTAATAGCAGAACCAGGTTCATGTGGAAATGCCAGCTGTTGCCCGAGTTAACCGTTGAATAACAGACACTAAAACAAATGGATCTTATGAAACTAATAAAAATGAGGAATTCCTACTTCTTTTGTCATCTTTATATATTTTATTTCAACAGGTAAGAAAAAGAGAAGGATTGACTTGAAAAGGTAGGAGGGGAGTGAATCAGAAAGGCAGTGGATGGGATTCCAAACCATGCAGACTCTGGTATTAAAAGTGTGGTACGAACCGTTACATGTGGACCACACAGCTTACATTATGTGCGTGTGCAAAATGTCATTGCAAAAGTAAAAAAAAAACAAACAATTAAAGTAGTTTACAGATACATATTATTCAATCATTTCATCCAAACTGCTCGCGCGCATCTTCGTGACCAGGCACTAAAATAGAACTTGGTTATATTTTAATGCTTTTGACGCGCTGCAAGTCCCGCCTCTCCCATCATTGGTTTTTAGGAACGTATACCCACCTGGGTGATTGAAAGATGAACAGAGGTCCACACTCCAGTCCAGTTGGTGGTGCATCTTAACTGTCTGCCTGCTTGTTTCCAGCAGTATTCTGCTGAAGCCCACTCTATATAACTTTTAGATTCCCCATTGTGCCTGAACAGTTGCACACTGACCAGGGCAATGACTTTATTGAAGTAGCCAGGAATACAAATTGCAATGCAAACATGAGAAGGTTATTAGCTATACAGGGAAGCATACTTTGGGATATAGAGTTTGTTGCCAACCGCCATATAAAGTCCAAAGTAGAAGATGGCTGACAGAGGAGAGATTACTAGAAAACAAATTAGGTTTATCATTTTATCTGTGGATGAATTGTCAGCGTAGAGGACCATGTGCATTTCAGGTAAAATTAGCAACCCGGTGTTTACATCCCAGGACAAATTAGCTAGCAACAGCAAGCTAACGAGCTAAATTGCCATGAATGTTTAATGCGTTTCGACCTGTCAATCCAGATTAATATAGTTTGTTCGGAGTTCGTTTTGATATTTCAACTTGCGTGTCCTGACCACCTCTGGTGTGGATTGACAAAGAACATGCGTGTGATGTCCTGGTCTATTCAGCATGTTAATTAAGCCACCACCTCTGGTATAACGCGTCGCCGAGGGTTGTGATTCTAACCATTAGACCACCACCTCTGGTATAACACGTCCCGAGGGTTGTGATTCTAACCATTAGACCACCACCTCTGGTATAACACGTCCCGGGGGTTGTGATTCTAACCATTAGACCACCACCTCTGGTAACCCTAGACTACAGCACTACCATAGCAGGATCAGGGTAACCCTAGACTACAGCACTACCATAGCAGGATCAGGGTAACCCTAGACTACAGCACTACCATAGCAGGATCAGGGTAACCCTAGACTACAGCACTACCATAGCAGGATCAGGGTAACCCTAGACTAGAGCACTACACTACCATAGCAGGATCAGGGTAACCCTAGACTAGAGCACTACACTACCATAGCAGGATCAGGGTAACCCTAGACTAGAGCACTACACTACCATAGCAGGATCAGGGTAACACTACACAATACCATAGAAGGTTCAGGGTAACCCTAGACTACAGCACTACACTACCATACCAGGATCAGGGTAACCCTAGACTACCATTGCAGGATCAGGGTAACCCTCGACTACCATTGCAGGATCAGGGTAACCCTCGACTACCATTGCAGGATCAGGGTAACCCTCGACTACACTACCATAGCAGGATCAGGGTAACCCTAGACTACACTACCATTGCAGGATCAGGGTAACACTTTTTCTTGAATCCAAGATGGCGTAGCAGTCGGACGTCGTGTCGAGTCCCTTGTATATATCTTTTAAAACATTTTGCTAAACCTCAACTTCTAAATACTCTCCTGCAACCCGCCTCACCCAATGTATGGATCCGGAACCCCTCAACTGAAGCTAGTCAGCTAGCTACCAGCTATCAGTCAGCAAACCATTGCTAGCGGTCTTCAGTTAACCGGTCATCAGCTAACCTTTAGATCGGAAAGCTCTCGCCAGTTCGAACAACGCGACTCTAACCAGAGCATAACAGACCTATTATTATTCATCCCCGGATTCCCACCGGATTCCCACCGCAACATTTTCAGCTGGATTCTTCACAACTAGCCTTCTAGCTAACCGGATGATTACTCCTGACTAGCGTTTCCACCCACTTAGCTTGAACTAGCCCGGCCAGAGCTCCTGTGCTACCACCGAAGCATACTCCTGGGCTACAATATCCGGACCCACGACCGGTCTATCGATGTCACCGCATGAAGAGGAATAAACAGACTCACCCCATCGTGACGTCCCCCAAAGGCTAACTTTCTAGCCCTTGCCATCTCCTTGCTTGCTAATTCGGCCTGCTAACTGCTACCTTGTTTAGCCCCGGTCCACTAACTGCTACCTTGTTTAGCCCCGGTCTACTAACTGTTAGCTTGTTAGCACAGGCCTGCTAACTGTCTGAATCTCCGCGTCCCAAACACTCACTGGACCAATATTTACTTTCTCTCTTTTCGATTTTTAATTTGTTTATACCTTCCGGTAACCTGCCTCACCCAATGTGATACGGAATCGCTATTATTTTTTATTTTTAGAACACACTCAAGAACCTCCAGAAGCTAACCAGCTACAAGCTATTTCGTCATTGTTAGCCACTGCTAGCGGCTTTTACCTTTTGCACAGCCAGACAGTTCTTTTTAACCTGGAATAACACTTGCCAGTCCAGCTACACTGCCCCATCCACTGCTGCCCCCCTGGACACTGATCACTTGGCTACATAGCTGATGCATGCTGGACTGTCCATTTAATCACGGTGCTCCATTCTGCTTGTTTATGTTTTATCTGTCGGCCCCAGCCGCACTCAGGCTCTGTGTGTAGTTAATCCGACCCTCCCTGCCTAGTCAACGCCATTTTACCTGCTGTTGTGCTAGCTGATTAGCTGTTGTTGTCTCACCTACTGTTTTAGCTACTGTTTTAGCTAGCTCTCCCAATTCAACACCTGTGATTACTGTATGCCTTGCTGTATGTCTCTCTCAAATGTCAATATGCCTTGTATACTGTTGTTCAGGTTAGTTATCATTGTTTTAGTTTACAATGGAGACCCTAGTTCCACTCTTCATACCCCTGATACCTCCTTTGTCCCACCTCCCACACATGCGGTGACCTCACCCATTACAACCAGCATGTCCAGAGATACAACCTCTCTTATCATCACCCAGTGCCTGGGCTTACCTCCGCTGTACCCGCACCCCACCATACCCCTGTCTGCGCATTATGCGCTGAATATATTCTACCCTGCCCAGAAATCTGCTCCTTTTATTCTCTGTCCCCAATGCTCTAGGCAACCAGTTTTGATAGCCTTTAGCCGCACCCTCATACTTCTCCTCCTCTGTTCCGCGGGTGATGTAGAGGTAAACCCATGCCCTGCATGTCCTCAGGCACCCTCATTTGTTGACTTCTGTGATCAAAAAAGCCTTGGTTTCATGCATGTCAACATCAGAAGCCTCCTCCTTAAGTTTGTTTTACTCACTGCTTTAGCACACTCTGCTAACCCTGATGTCCTTGCCGTGTCTGAATCCTGGCTCAGGAAGGCCACCAAAAATTCAGAGATTTCCATACCCAACTATAACATCTTCCGTCAAGATAGAACTGCCAAAGGGGGAGGAGTTGCAGTCTACTGCAGAGATGTCATACTTTCCAGGTCCATACCCAAACAGTTCAAACTACTAATTTTGAAAATTACTCTCTCCAGAAATAAGTCTCACTGTTGCCGCCTGCTACCGACCCCCCTCAGCTCCCAGCTGTGCCCTGGACACCATTTGTGAATTGATCGCCCCCCATCTAGCTTCAGAGTTTGTTCTGTTAGGTGACCTACACTGGGATATGCTTAACACCCTGGCAGTCCTACAATCTAAGCTAGATGCCCTCAATCTCACAAATCATCAAGGAACCCACCAGGTACAACCCTAAATCTGTAAACAAGGGCACCCTCATAGATGTCATCCTGACCAACTGGCCCTCCAAATACACCTCCGCTGTCTTCAACCAGGATCTCAGCGATCACTGCCTCATTGCCTGTATCCGCTACAGAACCACAGTCAAATGACCACTCCTCATCACTGTCAAACGCTCCCTAAAACACTTCTGTGAGCAGGCCTTTCTATTCGACCTGGCCCTGGAAGGACATTGACCTCATCCCATCAGTTGAGGATGCCTGGTCATTCTTTAAAAGTAACTTCCTCACCATTTTAGATAAGCATGCTCCGTTCAAAAAATGCAGAACTAAGAACAGATATAGCCCTTGGTTCACTCCAGACCTGACTGCCCTCGACCAGCACAAAAACATCCTGTGGCGGACTGCAATAGCATCGAATAGTCCCCGCGATATGCAACTGTTCAGGGAAGTCAGGAACCAATACACGCAGTCAGTCAGGAAAGCTAAGGCCAGCTTCTTCAGGCAGAAGTTTGCATCCTGTTGCTCCAACTCCAAAAAGTTCTGGGACACTGTGGAGTCCATGGAGAACAAGAGCACCTCCTCCCAGCTGCCCACTGCACTGAGGCTAGGTAACACGGTCACCACCGATAAATCCATGATTATCGAAAACTTCAACAAGCACTTCTCAACGGCTGGCCATGTCTTCCGCCTGGCTACTCCTACCTCGGCCAACAGCTCCCCCCTCTCCCGCAGCTACTCGCCCAAGCCTCTCCAGGTTCTCCTTTACCCAAATCCAGATAGCAGATGTTCTGAAAGAGCTGCAAAACCTGGACCCGTACAAATCAGCTGGGCTTGACAATCTGGACCCTCTATTTCTGAAACTATCCGCCGCCATTGTCGCAACCCCTAGTACCAGCCTGTTCAACCTCTCATATCGTCTGAGATCCCCAAGGTTTGGAAAGCTGCTGCAGTCATCCCCCTCTTCACAGGGGGAGACACCCGGGACCCAAACTGTTACAGACCTATATCCATCCTGCACTGCCTATCTAAAGTCTTCGAAAGCCAAGTCAACAAACAGGTCACTGACCATCTCGAATACCACCGTACCTTCTCCGCTGTGCAATCTGGTTTCCGAGCCGGTCACGGGTGCACCTCAGCCACGCTCAAGGTACTAAACGATATAACCGCCATCGATAAAAGACAGTACTGTGCAGCAGTCTTCATCGACCTTGCCAAGGCTTTCGACTCTGTCAATCACCATATTCTTATCGGCAGACACAGAAGCCTCTGTTTTTCAGATGACTGCCTTGCCTGGTTCACCAATTACTTTGCAGACAGAGTTCAGTGTGTCAAATCGGAGGGCATGCTGTCCGGTCCTCTGGCACTCTCTAGGGGGTGCCACAGGGTTCAATCCTCGGGCCGACTTTTCTCTGTATAGATCAATGATGTTGCTCTTGCTGCGGGCAATTCCCTGATCCACCTCTACGCAGACGACACCATTCTATATACTTCCGGCCCGTCCTTGGACACTGTGCTATCTAACCTCCAAACGAGCTTCAATGCCATACAACACGCCTTCCGTGGCCTCCAACTGCTCTTAAACACTAGTAAAACCAAATGCATGCTTTTCAACCGGTCGTTGCCTGCACCCGCACGCCTGACCAGCGTCACCACCCTGGATGGTTCCGACCTTGAATATGTGGACATCTATAAGTACCTAGGTGTCTGGCTAGACTGTAAACTCTCCTTCCAGACTCATATCAAACATCTCCAATCGAAAATCAAATCAAGAGTCTGCTTTCTATTCCGCAACAAAGCCTCCTTCACTCACGCCGCCAAACTTACCCTAGTAAAACTGACTGTCCTACCGATGCTCAACTTCGGCAATGTCATCTACAAAATTACTTCCAACACTACTCAGCAAACTGGATGCAGTTTATCACAGTGCCATCCGTTTTGTCACTAAAGCACCTTATACCACCCACCACTGTGAATTGTATGCTCTAGTCGGCTGGCCCTCGCTACATATTCGTCGCCAGACCCACTGGCTCCAGGTCATCTACAAGTCCATGCTAGGTAATGCTCCGCCTTATCTCAGTTCACTGGTCACGATGGCAACACCAATCCGTAGCACGCGCTCCAGCAGGTGTATCTCACTGATCATCCCTAAAGCCAACACCTCATTTGGCCGCCTTTCGTTCCAGTTCTCTGCTGCCTGTGACTGGAAAAAAATTAAAAAAAAAATAAATAAAAATCGCTGAAGTTGGAGACTTTTATCTCCCTCACCAACTTCAAACATCAGCCATCTGAGCAGCTAACCGATCGCTGCAGCTGTACATAGTCCATCTGTAAATAGCCCACCCTTTTTTTTAGCTACCTCATCCCCACAGTTTTTATTTATTTACTTTTCTGCTCTTTTGCACACCAATATCTCTACCTGTACATGACCATCTGATCATTTATCACTCCAGTGTTAATCTGCAAAATTGTAATTATTCGCCTACCTCATGCCTTTTGCACACAATGTATATAGACTCCCCTTTTTTTCTACTGTGTTATTGAATTGTTAATTGTTTACTCTTACTCTTTAATTATTGTAACTCTGTGTTGTCTGTTCACACTGCTATGCTTTATCTTGGCCAGGTCGCAGTTGCAAATGAGAACTTGTTCTCAACTCGCCTACCTGGTTAAATAAAGGTGTTCTCAACTTGCCTACCTGGTTAAATAAAGGTGTTCTCAACTAGCCTACCTGGTTAAATAAATGTGTTCTCAACTAGCCTACCTGGTTAAATAAAGGTTAAATACATTTTTTTCTTAAACACTAGACTAGATAAGAAAAGGAACAGAACTGTACCACTTCAGGTAACCTCACACCATAGCATGTGTTGGATGAAAGAACATTTTAGTCCCACTTGGTAACCCTACACCAGTAGACTAAAATGGGTACACACACACACACACACACACACACACACACGTCACTGATCTACACAGTACTTCCACGTTAGCGTTCCCACATCGAGTCAATAAAAAGGGCACCGAGTCTCACACCATCCGGTCTGCAACGTGTGTGTGTGTGTGTGTGTGTGTGTGTGTGTGTGTGTGTGTGTGTGTGTGTGTGTGTGTGTGTGTGTGTGTGTGTGTGTAAACACCACATCAATCCCAGATAGCTACGGTGACATGAAACACCACATATATGTCAACAGCGAGTCTAAAGAGAGAGAGAGGGTGACTTGTTTCACATATCACGGTCACTTTGACAGGACTGAGGATCACGGCGGTGAAGCTCCCTCCTTCATATGTTTCACCCCAAACAGAAGCCCTCGTCTTCCATGATGAAGAGTGTAATTGCAGCAGCCACAGTCTCAGAGAGGATGCTGGCAGCCGGCGCCTGAGGGGGGTGTACCAAATCATCCGCCACGGCGTGCCATGGCAGCTTGCTGACTGCTCACAGAGCTTCTGTTTCCTACTAATACGCCTTAACGCGTGAACAGCCAAGGCATCTTGTCCCCTGACTGCCATGGACAGATGTTCTTTTATTTTAAATCGTGTGACGCCGCTGTGGGAAAACTCAATCAAGCGTGTCACTAACCCTGATCTGAAGGGTTTCTTTTTTTTCTTCTTTTTTTCAATGCTTTTTTGAGCCTGAAGTTTTTCCATTAGAATAAGCAAAGCGAGCCTTAGGGCTTTGTAGAATAGCCTTCCTATGGATCAGACCTATATCAGTGTTCATCATATACTTCATACAGTCCAGGTTTAGAAATCAACAGGAAAATACCAAGGATCTTGTTCTTTAGCTCTTCAAACCATCTTTAGGTCAAGTTATTTTCAGAAAAATCAAAAGAAATTAAGGTGGAAGACTGAGCCCTGAGGTGCCCCCCCCCCCCCTCCTACTCATCTACCCCCACACTTCCTTTCAATCTCATCCAATCCCTGCTTGCTGTGCAGAGGCTCTACCTGGTTGCTAGGCAGCCCGGCTGGATGACGGACAGGGGTTTGATTGAGCACGCTCAGTCTGCGTCTCCCGAGTCGGTCTTCGCATCAACAGGATTCATTAGCTAATTGAAGGTCAGACGCACATAAGACGCGTTTCAATCCACAGAGGATCTGGGGTCTATCATGTCTGTCACGTAGCGAGTCCTGGGTTGGTGCATCGCCGCTAACATTATTTTAGTTGTCTAACCACTTGTTGAAAAGCTATGGCACGTATAGGAGCTTCTACACAAACACAATGCTTTAAAAAATAAGTTGTTACATGGTTATACGCAGAACAGAAGTATTTTTATTCCATTACAAATCGATCCTCTGAATGAGTTCACACCAATAAAGTGAATCATCAACAAATCTACAAAAACTTGTCTGTAGAACACAAGCCATAAATGGGTTTATGATCATATTTTTTTAAACGTGTAATTGCCAATCCTGCCGATGTAAAAGTTTAATCGTCCGAGATATATTGAATGCATTATGCAGCCGGTATATAAACACACACACACACACACACACACACACACACACACACTAATGCTCTGTTCCACTACCCATAAACCAAATAAGGCGAGAAACAGATGTGTCAAACTGCAATATTGACCAATAAAAAAAAAAAGTGTTTGCAGTTGGTTGAGTCAGCTATTCAGAGTTAAATACTCAGAGATAAAGGGATTTGCACTGATTGTTGACAGCACCACAGCCCTGTTAATTAAAGTTGTCCAATAAGAAAAACTATAGTTTTCCCCGAAGCGCACCGCTTTGAAAAGGTTTTGCTACACTATTTCCTAATGAACAAGACCCAGGTTTAGCATTTCACTCCGTTAACTTTCCTTACTGCAATACAAATATCAATCAAATGTATTTATAAAAAGCTCTTCTTACATCAGCTGATATCTCCAAGTGCTGTACAGAAACCCAGCCTAAAACCCCAAACAGCAAGCAATGCAGGTGTAGAAGCACTGTGGCTAGGAAAAACTCCCTAGAAAGGCAGGAACCTAGGAAGCACAGTGGCTAGGAAAAACTCCCTAGAAAGGCCAGAACCTAGGAAGCACAGTGGCTAGGAAAAACTGCCTAGAAAGGCCAGAACCTAAGAAGCACGGTGGCTAGGAAAAACTGCCTAGAAAGGCCAGAACCTAAGAAGCACGGTGGCTAGGAAAAACTGCCTAGAAAGGCCAGAACCTAAGAAGCACGGTGGCTAGGAAAAACTGCCTAGAAAGGCCAGAACCTAAGAAGTAATGCAGGTGTAGAAACTGTACCAACACTATTCCTTTCTTCTAACAGATCTGTCATTGCTGTTATGTTGCCCGTGACCCTCATTAGTCATTGGTTGAACTAGGGCTTGTGATATGGGCTAAATATGTTTCACAATATGGTGGTATTTAAACATTTTTTTTTTTTTTTTTTTACATTGAGGAGTGTTAAAAAAATATAATAAAAAATAAAATAAAATTTAAAAAAAATCGGACAATTTTAGTCTAGTTTTAGGTCAGTCGTTTTAGTCGCAGTTCATTTTGCTCTGTTCATTGTTAAAAGAGAGACCCAAACAGATCTTCGTTCAAAAGAAATGAATGAAAATGAAAATATATATTGCTAATATCAAGCCTAAAATAAGCTACCTCACCGTTATGTCAGATTGTGAAATATGCGCTAAAATTTAAAAAAATTACGTGACCAAATATTTAGATTTTCTTGGACCAGAATTATATCCCAACTATTCAATGTTCCTGCAGTGAGGATTCACCATCTTCAGAGAACGATTTTGTAACTTTCCTGCAGATAATCATTGAGCGAGCCAAATTAAATGGCTCCCCAACGAGCCATCATCATTCACTGACTTCAACCAGATAGACACACAC
>NC_060173.1:7069563-7132063 GCF_021184085.1 Oncorhynchus gorbuscha
TTCACATTAAAACCCCTAGTTCACATCACAAAACACCCGGAACCAAGATGAATGTGACACGGTGTGCTTTCAACATGACAACAAGAGAAAGCCCATTAACCTGTAGAAGTAGAGTTTCCTTCCCACTCCCCCACTAGGGGTACACTCCCCCACCCGCCCACTAGGGGTCCTACTGCGACTAAATCTAGGGGTCCTACCACTCCCCCACTAGGGGTCCTACCACTCCCCCCACTAGGGGTCCTACCACTCCCCCCACTAGGGGTCCTACCACTCCCCCCACTAGGGGTCCTACCACTCCCCCCACTAGGGGTCCACTCCCCCCACTAGGGGTCCACTCCCCCCACTAGGGGTCCACTCCCCCCACTAGGGGTCCTACTACGACTAGATCTAGGGGCCCACTCCCCCACAAGGGGCCCACACCCCCACTAGGGGTCCTACTAAGACTAGATCTAGGGGTCCACTCCCCCACTACGGGCCCACTAGGGGTCCTACTACGACTAGATCTAGGGTTCCTATGAAATAAATCACTAGTTCTATGATAAAAAATAAACTGAATTGACGAAAAAAAAAAAAATTTTGGGGGGGGAACCCCCAGACTTAAAAATGGTCCGTTCAACAGTCTGTGGTCAGACCAAATCGAAGTCTCTCCGGTGGAGAGATACACAGGACCCATCGAGGTCTCTCCGGTGGAGAGATACACAGGACCCATCGAGGTCTCTCCGGTGGAGAGATACACAGGACCCATCGAGGTCTCTCTGGTGGAGAGATACACAGGACCCATCGAGGTCTCTCCGGTGGAGAGATACACAGGACAAGGGACCCATCGAGGTCTCATTGGTGGAGAGATACACAGGACAAGGGACCCATCGAGGTCTCATTGGTGGAGAGATACACAGGACAAGGGACCCATCGAGGTCTCATTGGTGGAGAGATACACAGGACAAGGGACCCATCGAGGTCTCATTGGTGGAGAGATACACAGGACAAGGGACCCATCGAGGACCCATCGAGGTCTCATTGGTGGAGAGATACACAGGACAAGGGACCCATCGAGGTCTCATTGGTGGAGAGATACACAGGACAAGGGACCCATCGAGGTCTCATTGGTGGAGAGATACACAGGACAAGGGACCCATCGAGGTCTCTCTGGTGGAGAGATACACAGGACAAGGGACCCATCGAGGTCTCTCTGGTGGAGAGATACACAGGACAAGGGAAATTACAACATCAGAAAACAGTTGCGTTGTAAAGCGTAAACTTTCCCGCTGTCAATGTCTTAATGTGTAGTAAAAAAAAAGAAAAAAAAAGAGACCCAACAAGCCATCCTCCTAGCCATGTGTAATAAACACTAACAGGTCGATCAACATGACATCATGGTTCAACAAGCCATCCTCCTAGCCATGTGTAATAAACACTAACAGGTCGATCAACATGACATCATGGTTCAACAAGCCATCCTCCTAGCCATGTGTAATAAACACTAACAGGTCGATCAACATGACATGGTTCAACAAGCCATCCTCCTAGCCGTGTGTAATAAACACTAACAGGTCGAGCAACATTAATTCATGGTTCAACAAGCCATCCTCCTAGCCGTGTGTAATAACAAACACTAACAGGTCGATCAACATGACATCATGGTTCAACAAGCCATCCTCCTAGCCATGTGTAATAAACACTAACAGGTCGAGCAACATTAATTCATGGTTCAACAAGCCATCCTCCTAGCAGTGTGTAATAACAAACACTAACAGGTCGATCAACATGACATCATGGTTCAACAAGCCATCCTCCTAGCCATGTGTAATAAACACTAACAGGTCGATCAACATGACATCATGGTTCAACAAGCCATCCTCCTAGCCGTGTGTAATAACAAACACTAACAGGTCGATCAACATGACATCATGGTTCAACAAGCCATCCTCCTAGCCGTGTGTAATAACAAACACTAACAGGTCGATCAACATGACATCATGGTTCACCAACCCATCCTCCTAGCCGTGTGTAATAACAAACACTAACAGGTCGATCAACATGACATCATGGTTCAACAAGCCATCCCGGTTCAACAAGCCATCCCGGTTCAACAAGCCATCCTCCTAGCCGTGTGTAACAAACACTAACAGGTCGATCAACATGACATCATGGTTCAACAAGCCATCCCGGTTCAACAAGCAGGCCCTCAGACGTAGGATCCAAGGCAGTCTAGTATCTGACGTACAGTAGTGCTATAGTGAGAGACCTGAAAGAGGGGCTTTTGTCAAAGTGGTGACAGGAAATGTGACACCAACTACATCATAAAATAGTGTTGCCTGTGCAGCGCACACAATTCACCCCCCACTCACTCACCGCACCCCCTTTCCCCCACTCCCCTAATCCGCTCCCCCAACAGCGAGTTAGCCTCAAGGCCCACCAGAACTGGCCAATGCTTATTTCAATGAGCTTGTAGATAAAATAAATGATTGAATAACTCCACATGCTGCACTGTAGAATACTGGCTAATATAGTGAAGAACAAGAGAACTGAAGAAAAAGAGCAGACTAACTGACTGTACTGGCTAGAGTAGAATCAAAGAGTGATTTACTGACTGACTGTACTGGCTAGAGTAGAATCAAAGTGATTTACTGACTGACTGTACTGGCTAGAGTAGAATCAAAGAGTGATTTACTGACTGACTGACTGTACTGGCTAGAGTAGAATCAAAGAGTGATTTACTGACTGACTGACTGTACTGGCTAGAGTAGAATCACAGAGTGATTTACTGACTGACTGACTGTACTGGCTAGAGTAGAATCACAGAGTGATTTACTGACTGTACTGGCTAGAGTAGAATCACAGAGTGATTTACTGACTGTACTGGCTAGAGTAGAATCACAGAGTGATTTACTGACTGACTGACTGTACTGGCTAGAGTAGAATCAAAGAGTGATTTACTGACTGACTGTACTGGCTAGAGTAGAATCAAAGAGTGATTTACTGACTGACTGTACTGGCTAGAGTAGATTCAAAGAGTGATTTACTGACTGACTGTACTGGCTAGAGTAGATTCAGAGTGATTTACTAACTGACTGTACTGGCTAGAGTAGAATCAGAGTGATTTACTAACTGACTGTACTGGCTAGAGTAGAATCAGAGTGATTTACTAACTGACTGTACTGGCTAGAGTAGAATCAGAGTGATTTACTAACTGACTGTACTGGCTAGAGTAGAATCAGAGTGATTTACTGACTGACTGTACTGGCTAGAGTAGAATCAGAGTGATTTACTCAACTATTGATACCACACAGTACAGGATTCTGAGGCAAGAGTAGATATAGATGTGTGTGTTTGAGTGAGAAGAGACTTACTCAAATATAGGAACCTGGAGGGTCTGGGAGTGGGGTCCACACCTAGCTCCTAACCCAGTATGCAATGCCCTTCTCTGGACAGATATCCTGCCGTGCTGGCACCCTGCAGAAATCACCTGTGATGGAGAGAGCGAGAGAGAGAGAGTGTCAGTATAGCTTGTTTTTCAGTGTGTGGACAATCACTGTCTAACAGGAAGACCTGAAGTAACGAAAAATGCTCCTGACAGCTTCTGGAATGTCATGAGGCAACATTGTTTTCGTGACTGACAAGCATTAATGACTCGCTATGTACAAATGCTGCGTTTGACTGACGAGATTAACTCCTTTCCAACAGGATTCAGGAGTGAATCTTCAATCTAAAAATACAAAGTTTCATTCCTCACATCCACAAGTGGAATAAAACCCAACAGCTGGGAATGTGTTGGAGAAAATAAACTAAGGCTAAACACAGCATGACAGAAAAAAACCTGAGAGATTACTGACAACAAAGCCTGACATTTCAGCCAGTGACAGAGTCTGATCTGAGCCACTGACGTTTCTGTCGGCTTTCAGCCTACACCAGGAATATGGTGACAGGAATTGCCCTGCCTACTCAATGTGGTGTCTGTACACTTAAACTCTGCACTCTCTAATACTGTAGCGCTCTTAATTCTGCCTGTGCACCAGAAACGCAACGGTTCTTCGGTCACTGCTTCACTGGATGTTAGTGTGTGTGTGTGTGTGTGTGTGTGTGTGTGTGTGTGTGTGTGTGTGTGTGTGTGTGTGTGTGTGTGTGTGTGTGTGTGTGTGTGTGTGTGTGTGTGTGTTCCAGTCACAGTCCGTGTTATTTGTGAAAAAGCAAGAAGCTCTTGCCCATTGGATGTCAATGGAGACATCTGGGTTGTGAGAACACAAACACACACACAACCCACCCAGGGTCTACATTACTGATCCCTGGTTGACCTGCTAACAGACAATGAAGAAATTAAAGATGAATGCCAGGAAGGAAGAAAAGCCACCCCCCCCATTCTCCACTCTCGCTCTCTCCTAGGCTCTTAAAGGCTCAGTGCAGTCAAAAATCATGTTTCTTCTGTGTTACCATTATGTACAACAGCTGATAAAACGAACACTGTAAAAGTTATTATTATCAGTGTCATTTCCTGATGATTCTATTTTCCAAACAGCAACTAACAATTATATATATTTTTTTGAATTGCGCCGAATACAACAGGTGTTGACTTTACTATGAAATACTTGCTTACGAGCCCCACCGATGCAGAGTTTTAAAGAATAGTAGTAATACAGTCACACACACCACAATGTGAAGCTATATACAGGAAGTATCAGATCAATGTGCAGATGTAGAGGTATTTGAGGGAGATACGGACTTGAAAAGGTAAAGAAACTTCCGGATAATAAATTAAATAGTAAAGAATGTAGAAGCAGCGAATGAAGAGTAAAAAAGGGTGTGTGTGTAGTTAGTGTAGGTACACACACAAAAAAGTAGTCAGCCACCAATTGTGCAAGCTCTCCCACTTAAAAAGATGAGGCCTGTAATTTATCATCATGACAGACAAAATGAGAAGAAAAAAAATCCAGAAAATCACATTGTAGGATTTGTTAATGAATTTATTTGCAAATTAAGGTGGAAAATAAGTATTTGGTCACCTACAAACAAGCAAGATTTCTGGCTCTCACAGACCTGTAACAACTTCTTTAAGAGGCTCCTCTGTCCTCCACTCGTTACCTGTATTAATAGCACCTGTTTTGAACTTGTTATCAGTATAAGAGACACCTGTCCACAACGTCAAACAGTCACACTCCAAACTTTACTATTTCCAAGACCAAAGAGCTGTCAAAGGACACCAGAAACAAAATTGTAGACCTGCACCAGGCTGGGAAGACTGAATCTGCAATAGGTAAGCAGCTTGGTTTGAAGAAATCAACTGTGGGAGCAATTATTAGGAAATGGAAGACATACAAGACCACTGATAATCTCGCCCGATCTGGGGCTCCACGTAAGATCTCACCCCGTGGGGTCAAAATTATCACAAGAACGGTGAGCAAAAATCCCAGAACCACACGGGGGGACCTAGTGAATGACCTGCAGAGAGCTGGGACCAAAGTAACAAAGCCTACCATCAGTAACACACTACACCGCCAGGGACTCAAATCCTGCAGTGCCAGACGTGTCCCCCTGCTTCAGCCAGTACATGTCCAGGCCCGTCTGAAGTTTGCTAGAGAGCATTTGGATGACCCAGAAGAAGATTGGGAGAATGTCATATGGTGAGATGAAACCAAAATATAACTTTTTGGTAAAAACTCAAATTGTCGTGTTTGGAGGACAAAGAATGCTGAGTTGCATCCAAAGAACACCATACCTACTGTGAAGCATGGGGGTGGAAACATCATGCTTTGGGGCTGTTTTTCTGCCAAGGGACCAGGACGACTGATCCGTGTAAAGGAAAGAATGAATGGGGCCATGTATCGTGAGATTTTGAGTGAAAACATCCTTCCATCAGCAAGGGCATTGAAGATTAAACGTGGCTGGGTCTTGCAGCATGACAATGATCCCAAACACACCACCCGGGCAACGAAGGAGTGGCTTCGTAAGAAGCATTTCAAGGTCCTGGAGTGGCCTAGCCAGTCTCCAGATCTCAACCCCATAGAAAATCTTTGGAGGGAGTTGAAAGTCCGTGTTGCCCAGCAACAGCCCCAAAACATCACTGCTCTAGAGGAGATCTGCATGGAGGAATGGGCCAAAATACCAGCAACAGTGTGTGAAAACCTTGTGAAGACTTACAGAAAACGTTTGACCTCTGTCATTGCCAACAAAGGGTATATAACAAAGTATTGAGAAACTTTGTTTACTGACCAAATACTTATTTTCCACCATAATTGGCAAATAAATGTATTAAAAATCCTACAATGTGATTTTCTGTTTTTGGTTGTACTAATTTATTGCCATTGGGGCCCACCGGTATAAGTGCTAAACTGCTTACTGACTGTACACTAACGTTACTGCATGATTGTCACAGATTTAGTAATGCGTTACTAGTTCTCTTAGCTTGGGGACAACGATGTAGGCTGTGTAGCAGTTATGACATGGCTTGGAAAGTTTTTTATTTTTTTAAATCGCCTGGTCACATACAGTTGATGTGTGTGCATTGAAGTCCACAAGCAAAGGGAAAAGGTGAGAGGAGGAGAGTGCATAGATGGGAGAAGGAATACAACGTGGCTGCTATGAAAGTGAATTGTGTTTACGCCTGACCAGGGGTGTATTCATCATGCCGATTCTGTTGATAAACACGAGGCCAATGGTGACTTCAAAACAGTTACAGAACTGAATGGCTGTGATAAGAGAAAACTGACGATGGATCAACAACATTGTAGTTGCTCCACAATAATAACCTAAATGACAGAGTGAAAAGAATGAAGCCTGTAAAGAATTTAAAACATATTCCAAAACATGCTTCCTGTTTGCAACAAGGAACTATAGTAATTCTGCAAAAAAAAAGTGTATATATATATATATATAAAAATAATTGGTAAAGCAATTAACTTTTTGTCCAGAATACAAATATGTATGTTTAGGGCAAATCCAATAAGACACATTATCGAGTACCACTTCACATATTTTCAACCATAGTGGTGGCTGCATCATGTTATGGGTATGCTTGTAATCGTTAAGGACTGGGGAGTTTTTCAAGATAAAAAGAAACTGAATGGAGCTAAGCACAGGCAAAATCCTAGAGATAAACCTGGTTCAGTCTGCTTTCCACCAGACAATGGGAGAAGAATTCACCTTTCAGCAGGACAATAAGCTAAAACACAAAGCCAAATATACAAGAAGAAGCGAGTTTGTTTTGACTTAAATATATAGCAAGACTTGAACATGGTTGTCTAACAAATGATCAACAACCAATTAGCTTGAAGAACTTTGAAAATATATATATTTTTTTTTAAATGGGCAAATATTATACAATCCAGATGTGCAGAGCTCGTAGAGATTTACCCAGAAACACTCACAGCTGTAGTCACTGCCGAAGTTGATTCTAACATGTATTGATAAGAGCGTCTGCTAAATGACTTAAATGTAATGTAATGTATTGACTCAGTGGTATGAATACCTACTTAAATTAGATATTTCTGCATTTAGTTTTCAAAACATGTTTTAATTTTGTCATTACGGGGTATTTTGTGTAGTTTGGTGGGGGGGGGGGAACGATTGAATCTATTTTGAATTCGGGCTGTAACAAACTGTGGAATAAATCAAGGGGTATGAAAAGTTTCTGAAGTCACTGTATCTCTCTGTAGCCCTGGATTGTCCATCCATATGTAGTAAGAGTAACACAGGGTGAATTGGCCAATTCGTTGACAACGTTGACTTGCTTATATAGACCGAACACTACCGGTTTGCTGAAATGCGTGGGAGAGGGGGAAGTTGGTAACGTGGCTCGAGCACTTTCACGGAGGTGCCGAAACCCCCTATTCTTCTCAACCGCTGAGAATGGACGCATATCCGTGGCTATAAAACATAGCTGCAGCTCTTGTCATGTCTTTGATTTCTTTGGCCCGGTCAGAATCAGATGCTTGAATACAGAGACCAAGTTGTTGTCGTTTCTGTTTTTTCTCCAGCGGAGGAAATACTGGGGTGCTGTCGACATGTTTACGGCGACATGTTTGAGGTGTTGTCAGCTGCATAAAGTTGACTGGTTGAGCTGGTAAAGGTAGATGGGTCTATAGAGGTAAATATACCCTTATGTTTGAGGTGTTGTCAGCTGCATAAAGTTGACTGGTTGAATTTGATCAGGACCCTGACCTAGTTTTCCCAATCTCTAACTGTCCTTAATAAACTCCCTGCGAGTCCCTGGGTGTAGTGCTCTGAGACACTATTCAGCTTATGTCCCAAATGGAAGCCTATTCCCTATATAGCGCACTGCTTTTGACTACAGCCCTATGGGCCCTGGTTCAAAGTGTTGCACTGTATAAAGGAGCGGGTGCCATTTTGGGACGAAAACACTATCAACTATAAATATACCCTCTGCTCCATTGCCCTTTTAATCTACTAGGAAACCAAAATGTTTTCAAACTGGAGATCTAAAACGATGGAGGTTTATTGACCCCACCAGTTGCCATTGTACAAAACTAGTTCCCGGACAGCTTGAAAATGCACCAATTAAGATTTAAATATTTTTGATTACAATGTGCCTATGCGGCTTTAGTTGTTTTAACGGAATAGCCGTTGTCATCTCAGATTTACTCAAGAGGCATATAACACAGCGTAGTCATAGCTTATCGGGCTTGTGTTTTCATTTTAGTTTTTCATTCGAGTTCACAGTGCGAACCGAACAGAGGTCCCCGTTCCGAACGGTTCTGTACAAATACGTGTAACGGTACACCCCTAATAGTCAAGAGGAGCAGGTTTGCATAGGTGAGAGTTTCAGTTTACCACGGTGAGATAATAATAATAATAAATGCCATTTAGCAGACGCTTTTATCCAAAGCGACTTACAGTCATGTGTGCATACATTCTACGTATGGGTGGTCCCGGGGATCGAACCCACTACCCTGGCGTTACAAGCGCCATGCTCTACCAACTGAGCTACAGAAGGACCAAGGAGATCATTGTACGGTAAATTGGTTAATAGCCCAATAACAAAGAGCTCCAAACCTCTGCCAGTAATAGCTAGTTTTCAGTTTTCCCTCCCCAGTCAGACCAATCTAAAAGACAGGCCAAGCAAAAGTTTGTCAATTTTAAATGGAAATCTATTACAGTAATGTACTTAACTGTTACCAATAAATTTGATATTTATATAAAAACAGCTGCATTGGGCCTTTACATCTTTAAAAAAAAGAACATTTAAAAAAAGAGTTAACAGAGTCCATGACGACAGAAACAAACATAAGAAATACCCTGATGAAGAGAGAGGTGTCATGAGGACACTGAGTTCCATACTACACCATTCTGTAACATCCTACTGTCAAATTGGGTGGCAGGGTAGCCTAGTGGTTAGAGCGTTGGACTAGTAACCGAAAGGTTACCGAGCTGACAAGGTACAAAATCTGTCGTTCTGCCCCTAGAACAGGCAGTTAACCCACTGTTCCTAGGCCATCATTGAAAATAAGAATTTGTTCTTACCAGACTTGCCTAGTTAAATAAAAGGTATACACAAAAAATAATGTTTAGTCTCATGTTCCAGTTTCGTTTTTTTTTTTTTTGAGTTCAGACAAAAGTACAAACACAAAAAAAAAGAGCTCTCTCTCTCGTACTGTTAATGACCCGTTCCCTCACATCCTTAAAGTAAGAAATTACAGTCACAAACATGTCAAGTCACAATGTCCCGAGTCTCAAGCTAATGTGTCTATTTCAGGCTACTAAGACAGCCCTTTTCATTCATTTAGTCTACAACATTTTGATTATGTAATACTTCAATTTTAACAACAAATTGCAAATGCAAGCGCTCAGTAAATTAAGTCAATTGTGACATACCAAAAAAGACTAGACCTATGCTAGTAATCATTACTTAACGCCCCATTGCAAACTAAAAACGGTTCATATTCTTGATCACTAAACAATTTCTTTGGAGGTGCATACTTCTAGAATTATGGCAATCCTCCCTCTGTACAATTTGACGTTGCGATACACACGATTCTATACAGGTCCTTGCAAATGTTTTCACAACCCTTGGATTCTTTCAAACGGTATTGTCACGAAGTTAATTGAATTAGAATTCATTTAAATTGGATTAATTTTAAAGTGGAATGTGAAAGTGGAAGGAAAATGCTACATTAATTTTATTTTTATTTTTTTAATACAAAATAAATAATGCAGATGAAGTATTCCCCCCTCCCTGACTCAATACGTGTTCGAGACACATTTGGCATATATTACAGCTGTGAGTCTTCTTGGGTAAGTCTAAGAGATTTGTATACTATCCCATTATTATACTATCCTTTACAATATTTTCTTGCAAAGGTGGCCACTCTGGAAAATGTCCCTGTCTTCTTAGTAAGAAACTCCCGTGTAGATGTGGCCTTCTGTTTTAAGGTTATTGTCCAGCTGAAAGGTGAATTCCTCACAGCGTCTGATGGAAAGCAGACTGAAGTAAGTTTAACCTCTAGGATTGTGTATTTTGCTTAGCTCCATCCCATTTATTCTTATCCTGAAAATCTCCCCGGTATTTGCGGATGTCAAGCATTCCCATGCAAAAGACCAACATGCTTGAAAAAACAAAACAAACATGGGAGGGAAGGAGGCAGTTACTCAGTTGTGTTGCATTTGCCCCAAACTGTAGGGCTTTGCATTTAGGCCAAAACGTGTATTCCTATGCAGTGTTATTCCTTTAGTATTCATTTAGTGCCTTGGACATATGAATGTTTAGAAATATTTGTATTGTTCTTTTCGCTCTGTCATTCAGGTCTTTATTGTGTAGTTGATCCTCTCCCCCATTGAACTCTGTAGGCGTTTTTTTAAACAACCAATGGTAACATCCCCTGAGCGGTTTCATCCCTGTCCTGCAGCTCAGTTCAGAAGGACGACTGGATCTCGGATGTGTCTGGGTGGTTTAATACATCATCCACAGCCTAATTATTAACTTGACCAAGGCTTAAAGCGATATTCAGTCTGATCTGTTATGGTTACCAATCACTGCCCTTTTATGCGGCTTTCATTGAACAGGTGCTTGAAATTCAATACTTGACTGAGGGACCTTACAGATGTACAGTGTATTCAGTAAGTATTCAGGCCCAGTCACTTTTATAACACTTACGTTAGACTTATTCTAAAATGGGTTCAATTGTTCCCCCTCTTCTATCTACACACAATACTCCATAATGACAAAGAAAAAACAGGTGGACATTTCTGCTAATTTATAAAAAAAAATATATATATACATATAAAATAAATTAATATATATATAAATCACATTTACATAAGTATTCAGACCTTTCACTCAGTACTTTGTTGAAGCATTTTCGGCAGCAATTCCAGCCATGTCTTCTTGGGTTTGACGCTACAAACTTGGCACACCTGTATTTGGGGTGTTTCTCCCATTCTCCTCTGCAGATCCTCTCAAGCTGTCAGGTTGGATGGGGAGCATTGCTGCACAGCTATTTTCAGATCTCTCCAGAGATGTTAGATCGGGTTCAAGTCCAGGATCTGCCTGGGCCACTCAAGAACAAATCAGAGCCTTGTCCCGAACCCACTCCTATATTGTCTTGGCTGGGTGCTTAGGGTGGTTGCCCTGTTGGAAGGTGACCCTTCACCCCAAGTTTGAGTGCTCGGGAGCAGGTTTTCAATCGGGGATCTCTGTACACTGCTCCGTTCATCTTTCCCTCGATCCTGACTAGTCTCCCAGTCGCCGCCACTGAAAAAAATCCCCACTGCATGATGCTGCCACCACCTTGCTTCACTGCATGGATAGTGCCTGGTTTCCTCCAGACATGAAGCTTGGCATTGAGGCCAGAGTTCAATCTTGTTTTCATAATACCAGAGAATCTTGTTTTTCATGGTCAGAGTCCTTAAGGTGCCTTTTAACAAACTCAAAGCAGGCGTTCGTGTTCTTTTTTAGGAGGAGTGGCTTCGGTCTGGTCCCTACCATAAAGGCCTGATTGGTGGAGTACTGTAGAGATGGGAGAATGTTGCAGAAGGACATCTCCACAGATGAACTCTGGAGCGCTGTCAGAATGACCATCAGGCTCTTGGTCCCAGGATTGCTCAGTTTGGCCGAGCGGCCAGCTCTAGGAAGAGTCTTGGTGGTTGCAAACTTCTTCCATTTAAGAATTATGGGAGGCCAGTGTTCTTGGGGACCTTCAATGCTGCAGACATTTTTTGGTGTAGGTATTAATGCCTCTGTGTAGCCGTTAGCACAAGCTTCTGGTTGATGGAAAGGCTTCCCCCAACACCTTCTCAACTAAATGTCATCTACAAGTATCTACAAGTAGCCTATGCATACTTGGCATAATGCATCAATCCAGGGTATTTTGTTTGGAGAACTCTAATCACGTGCCTTTCAAAAACACCACTAAACAGCCTCTTGCTAGGTGGACACTAGCAACTATTTTTTCACCATACCTCGAGATTGGTCTCCTGATGTGGACATAAAACATCCAATTTTGTTGTTTTTCCTATTAAGAAAAAAAGTGGATGGGAGAGAGAGCAGAAAAACTGGGAAAATTATGAAACCTGAAAATACAAACCAGCAGGCCAGGCCAGCATGCAGTGATGTCTGAGCCTCTGGGACAGCCATGCTACTGTTGGCAGACCAGCAACAAAGCAACAGAACCCAGAAAATGACTCTGAACCATCTCAGCTATCACTGCAGTACAGTTGTGTCAAGTTGGCTGTATGTCCTTTGGGTGGTGGACCATTCTTGATACAAAACAGGAAACTGTTGAGCGTGAAAAACCCATCAACATTGCTTTTCAAATAGAAAGGTTTAGAAGTGTGTGTGTGTGTGTGTGTGTGTGTGTGTGTGTGTGTGTGTGTGTGTGTGTGTGTGTGTGTGTGTGTGTGTGTGTGTGTGTGTGTGTGTGTATAGAAAGGTTTAGAAGTGTGTGTGTCTGTGTGTCTGTGTGTATAGAAAGGTTTAGAAGTGTGTGTGTCTGTGTGTCTGTGTGTATAGAAAGGTTTAGAAGTGTGTGTGTCTGTGTGTCTGTGTGTCTGTGTGTCTGTGTGTCTGTGTGTATAGAAAGGTTTAGAAGTGTGTGTGTCTGTGTGTCTGTGTGTCTGTGTCTGTGTGTCTAGAAAGGTTTAGAAGTGTGTGTGTCTGTGTGTCTGTGTGTCTGTGTGTGTGTCTGTGTGTGTGTCTGTGTGTGTGTCTGTGTGTGTGTCTGTGTGTCTGTGTGTGTGTCTGTGTGTGTGTCTGTGTGTGTGTCTGTGTGTGTCTGTGTGTGTCTGTGTGTGTCTGTGTGTGTCTGTGTGTGTCTGTGTGTGTCTGTGTGTGTCTGTGTGTGTCTGTGTGTGTCTGTGTGTGTCTGTGTGTGTCTGTGTGTGTCTGTGTGTGTCTGTGTGTGTGTGTGTGTGTGTGTGTGTATAGAAAGTATTCAGACCCATTCACGTTTTGTTTTGTTACAGACTGTTTCTGACTGTTTCTGACTGTTTCTGACTGTTTCTGACTGTTTCTGACTGTTTCTGACTGTTTCTGACTGTTTCTGACTGTTTCTGACTGTTTCTGACTGTTTCTGACTGTTTCTGACTGTTTCTGACTGTTTCTGACTGTTTCTGACTGTTTCTGACTGTTTCTGACTGTTTCTGACTGTTTCTGACTGTTTCTGACTGTTTCTGACTGTTTCTGACTGTTTCTGACTGTTTCTGACTGTTTCTGACTTATTCAAAATGGATTAAATTGTTTAAAAAGGGGAAGGGGTCTGAATACTTCCCGAATGCACCGTATTTTTTATTTATTTTACCTTTATTTAACCAGTAGGCAAGTTGAGAACAAGTTCTCATTTACAATTGCGACCTGGCCAAGATAAAGCAAAGCAGTTCGACAGATACAACGACACAGAGTTACACATGGAGTAAAACAAACATACAGACAATAATACAGTATAAACAAGTCTTTTTACAATGTGAGCAAATGAGGTGAGAAGGGAGGTAAAGGCAAAAAAGGCCATGGTGGCAAAGTAAATACAATATAGCAAGTAAAACACTGGAATGGTAGTTTTGCAATGGAATAATGTGCAAAGTAGACATAAAAATAATGGGGTGCAAAGGAGCAAAATAAATAAATAAATTAAATACAGTTGGGAAAGAACGAGGTATACAGTATAGACGTGTGCATCTGACGGTTCTGACTTAAAATATATATGGACGACTACTCAGGTGTCTGGTTAGACTGTAAACTCTCCTTACAGATTCACATTAAACATCTCCAGTCCAAAATTAAATCGACAATCGGCTTCCTATTTCGCAACAAAGCATCCTTCACTCATGCTGCTAAACATACCCTCGTAAAACTGACTATCCTACCAATCCTCGACTTCGACGATGTCATTTATAAAAAAAGCTTCCAATACTCTACTCAGGAAATTGGATGTAGTGCTATCACACAGTGCCATCCGTTTTGTCACCCAAGACCCATATACCACCCACCACTGCGACCTGTATGCTCTCGTCGCCAAACACACTGGCTCCAGGTCATCTATAAGTCTTTGCTAGGTAAAGCTCCACCTTATCTCAGTTCACTATAACACCCACCCGTAGCACGCGTTCCAGCAGGTACATCTCACTGGTCATCCCCAAAGCCAACACCTCCTTTGGCTGCCGAACAGCGAGAACAAAAACGACAGAAAACTTAAATCTACCGTCAAACACTATTGGTTTATTTTTATACACACGGTAAAGAGGGCGTGGGAAAAGGGGCTGAGCTGGACCCAAGGAAAGAAAGAAATATCCCAAAACACCCCTAAGCTAGATGCTTCAATACAGCTAACTACCTAACCAATCAAATACAACGGGTGGTCCGCCCAGTTCTAACTAGGGTACTTAGACAAAGTATTCCTACGTGTAGAGTAGGTCCATAGGCGACTTGGCTTGGTACCTCCTTTCCCCACCATCAAACACCATAACAAAACTCACAGGATAACAGACAGAGTGGCATGTAAAAACAAGAGAGAGAGACAGAGAGAGAGACAGAGAGAGAGACAGAGAGAGAGACAGAGAGAGAGACAGAGAGAGAGACAGAGAGAGAGAGAGAGAGACAGAGAGAGAGACAGAGAGAGAGACAGAGAGAGAGACAGAGAGAGAGACAGAGAGACAGAGAGAGACAGAGAGACAGAGAGAGACAGAGAGACAGAGAGAGACAGAGAGACAGAGGAAACAACAGAATTGCTTTTTAAACCAAGGGAAAGGGGATGTGATTGGGTAATGGAAACAGGAGGTGTGTCTTCAGATGAATGACTTGATTGGGGAATGATGATTGGTGACACCTGTGAATAGTGGAGGAGGAAAGAAAATACACACAGGATACCTGTATCCGTAACACTAACTTTAAACATCAGTTATCTGAGCAGCTCACTGATCACTGCAGCTGTACACAGCCAATCTGTAAATAGCAAATCCAATCTAATTATGCATGTTATGGTTGGGTTCTGCTGCCAATGGAACGGATGGCAAAAAAATGAAAATAATAAATAAATAAAAATCGCTGAAGCTGGAGACTTATATTTCCCTCACTAACTGTAAACATCAGTTATCTGAGCAGCTAACCGATCGCTGCAGCTGTACATAACCCATCTGTAAATAGCCCAACTACCTACCTCATGCCCATATTGTTTTTATTTACTTTTTTTTTTGCCCTTTCGCACAGCAGTATTTATACTTGCACATCATCATCTGCACATCTATCACTCCAGTGTTCATTCACTACTATTGGCCTATTTATTGCCTTACCTCCTTACTCCATTTGCTCACACTGTATAAAGACTTTTTCTATTGTGTTATTGACTGTACTTTTGTTTATCCTGTGTGTAACTCTGTTCTTTTTTTGCTTTATCTTGCCCAGGTCACAGATGTAAATGAGAACTCAACTGGCCTACCTGGTTAAATAAAGGTGAAATTATACAAATTAAAATCTATCCGTGCGTCTCTGGGATGACTGAGGGCTCAGGGGCTGAGTGGCTCCCTGCACTGCATCAGTAGCCCATCATAGCCGACTCTAGAGGCCGATCTGAATCTCAAACATCTGCAGTACTGCACTTCCTTTCCACGGTGAGAGATTAACAGTGAGAGATGCCAACCACAATCTCAACCAGTCGTCCTGTGTGGCTTCCTTTGTAAGCGCTAGAACAAAGAGGTTATGAGTTTCATTTCCACAGGGATTACGAAACTAAAAATAGCTGTATCACTGTACCGTAAGTCACTTTGAATGAAGACAACACTACAGAAAGACCAAATGAATGTCAACCATAGGCTACCACTGCCAGATGCTTCCATCTACTCTACACCCAACCATTTCCATGAAGATAAAAACCTCTGCAGCTCCACACCATCAACGGACCCCCCCCCCCCCTCCCGGGGCAAACGCCAAAACACAACACCTACCACTGAGATAAGCCTATCTTCTATATCCAACCATTTAAAAATCAGACTCACTGTTGCAGAAAATGCATCGTAGTCCACTTAGCAATATATATTCATGTGGGTATCGTAGTCCACTATATTTTACACGTGGTGAGCTCTGACTCCATTGGAATCTACAACATTATGATAATCATGTTGACAAGTGCCTCATTGGCTGGTTCCCATTCCAAGACAATTCTGCCTTCAGGATACCCTTTGACAAGGACTGTTCCTCACAGATCTCTAAGGATTTAAAGCTGCAATCAGTAGTTGAAACAAAGCATTCTCCCGGTCACTGTTTTGGTGAGGGATGGGGCTGGAGAAATGTAACCACAATCAAATTTTAAATCGGCACAGAGCTATGGATGCAGGATATCAAAAAGTATAGTTTTAATATTGAGGCTATACAGTGTTTAAATTCACTTTGTTCACAAACATTGGAGTAAAAAAAGCTTATGATATTTTGGGTTCTGATGGATTGTGATAGGTGAACAAAAAAATGTATCATTAACTATATTCTTCAAGAATTAAAAAAGGTTACGCATCATTAATTTATAAAAATCCCAAAATGCCCATTTAATATTTGCAGCAGCAAGATGGAGGACATTTGTCAATAGATTATAATAATAATCTCCCTGGTCAAATAGCCCTTACTAAGCCTAGAGGTGTGTTGGGTCATTGTCCTGTTGAAAAAAATTAAATGATAGCACAAACCAGACAAGATGATGCATCACTGCAGAATGCTGTGGTAGCCATGCTGGTTAAGTGTGCCTTGAATTAGAAAATAAAATCACTTTGTGTTACCAGCAAAGCACCTCCTCCTCCATGCTTCACGGTGGGAACCACACATGCGGAGATCATCCGTTCACCTACTCTGCGTCACAAAGACATGGCGGTTGGAACCAAAATCAAAAATTTGGACTCATTAGACTAAAGGACAGATTTCCACCGGTCTAATGTACATTGCTTATGTTTCTTGAGCCAATCGAGTCTCTTCGTCTTATTGGTGTTCTTTAGTAGTGGTTTCTTTGATGTCTTAAAGTAATGATGGACTGTCATTTCTCTTTGCTTATTTGAACTGTTCTTGCCATATGGACTTTTACCAAACAGGGCCATCTGTATACCAACACCACCTTGTCAAAACAACTGATTGGCTCAAACACATTAAGGAAAGAAATTCCACAAATGAACTTAAAGCACGCCTGTTAATTGAAATGCATTCCAGGTGACTACCTCATGAAGCTGGTTGAGAGAATGCCAAGAGTGTGCAAAGCTGTCATCAAGGCAAAGGTTGGCTATTTTAAGAATGTCAAAATATAAAATAAATTTAGATTAGAGTAACACTTTTGGTTACTACATGATTCCATGCATTTTTTGGTGTGTTTTTTTTCCATTGTTGAAGTCTTCACTATTATTCTACATTTACATTTACATTTAAGTCATTTAGCAGACGCTCTTATCCAGAGCGACGTAGAAAATAGTAAAAAAAATAAAAACCCCTGAATGTGTTGGTGGTACCATCTATATCTATACACACTTTAGTAAATATTTTCTTAACTCAAGTTCTTAAAGCTGCATTGTTGGTTAAAGGCGTGTAAGTACGCATTTCACAGTCAGGTCTGTTGTATTCGGCATATGTGACAAAATTTGATGACTCAATATCAATATCATGGATATAGCGTATGCTACCATACCTGTAGACTTCATGGCGCTAATGCTAGTTAATGCTAACGCCAGTTAATGCTAACGCCAGTTAATGCTAACGCCAGTTAGCATTGGGTCGCAAACACAGCCAAATTCCTTCATATTGCACACGGAGACATGAAAATGGTATCCATTTCTACTTGGGAGATTCTTTCTGTAAGTAGAAAGAATCTCACCAGTATCTCTTTTTAAAAACAGCTAACGAAAGACACCATCTTCACAGACGCTTGCAATAACCATCTTAGCTCCGCGGCCCAAACCAGCTCAGCTATGTCATATCAACAAATCTCAACGATGAATCCTTAGCTCCATGGGAGCAGAGAAAGGAAAGTCTCCCCGTCATGTCTATCTAACAAGATGGACGATCATCCATATTGACGATCCTTATGATTCATTCCTGACCCGGAAGGACAATTTGGTGGTAGGGTTCATTAGGTATTAAATAGTACAGTTATGCAGCTAGGGCTGGAAATTAGGGATGCACGATATATCGGTTAACATATCGGAATCGGCCGATATTAGCTAGAAATGCCAACAGTGGTGAGACAACTCAAAAGGTGAGAAACATTAAAGATAAGGGTAATAAATTCCATTGACAATCAACTGTTCAGTGTTGTGGGTGGATGTTGGCTTTCGCCGACTGGTCAAGAACACACTACCAAGTGAGCTATTTTTCAGATGTAGCCCTACCGGAGTTACACAGTAATAGCGTCACTGCTATTAGCTTCACGACATAGATACTATGGAACGCAGTTTGGGTCTTTGTGTGTCAAAAAGATACACAGTAGTACTGTCAAAGCTGTACAAAAAAACTCTGCAAACAAGCAAACACCGTCCACGAACGATGTATACCGTGTTGCTAATAAAGCATCATTTGTTCGACCACAACTTCTAGGGGAGCTAGCTTTAGTTTGGTACCTAGCTAGCACTAATACAACCAGCCTGAAAACAATTACTAGAAAATGCAGTCATTTTCATTATTCTTAGCAATGTTTTAGAAATCCTTGTGAGTAAGTATTAGCTAGGATGCCACTTGTTGTTCGCCTATTGAAATTGAACTTCAGTTCATGAAAATAAATAGCTAGCCAGCTACTTATCCCTGTTGCCCAAAGCTAACATTATAAAATCAGCCAGCTAGCTTCATCTGGCTAGTGAGGCTTGACCGAACTGGGTTGTGAAGCTAGCCACAATAGTGGAATTTACGTTTTTCCTTCAAAATAAAAGTATGTCATTGGCACTGATGCAAATGAATACAAATAGTAGAATTATGCCATACTTTTATTTTGAAGGCTTAACTGCAAAGTCTACTATTGTGGCGAGCTTCACATAGATGGGTCAGACTTTATAAAATAAGGTTATTTTAGATGATGATGCCTAGATTACGTCGTTTTGCTATGTTTTTGGGGTAGAACATCGTTTGCATCCATCAGCGAGCTAGCGTTAATTTTTTTATGACCAGTAGGTGCGCAGACAACTTCACCAGCATCATAGCATATGTATCAATGAATCGTTGTGACATATGAAATACAAGTGATAGTGTAATGAATGTGTAATAACTACATAGATTATTAACGCATTAAATTATTATGTGACGTGCAGTCATATTCAGGTCCTGATTGGTCAACAGGCAGTCATATTCAAGTCCTGATTGGTCAACAGGCTTATTTGAGACATCAAATAGTGTTATTCGACACGCAAACGGAGTTCCATAGAAATCCTGGTTGAGAATGAAACGACTGAACAATGAAACAGCACAGCAAGTAAGTGAAAGAAAAAGGTTTTGATGATGTTTTACTGGTCATGGGGACATGAGTAAATGCCAACAAAATAACTTTTTGGTCAGTGTGGTGTGTGTGATGTGACCTTCATTTAACTTGACAGGTAAGAACAAATTATTAATTACAATGACGGCCCGGATGACGATGTGCGCAGCCCTAGGGGCTCCCAATAACAGCCGGATGTGACACAGCCTGGATTCGAACCAGGGACTGTAGTGACGCCTCTTGCACTGAGATGCAGTGCCTTAGACCGCTGCATCCATGTGTGTGTGTTAACTATTTAACTGTACTAGAAAAAAAAACATACATTTTTTTTTGTGCATTTTTAAAGGCAGCAAAAACTTTAAATATCTGTATTGGGTTTTTTTTGGCAAGGAAAATAACAGATATCGGTATATCGACCAGAAATATCACATCAGTGCATCACTACTGGAAATTGCTAGAGATCTCACATTAGGATATTATCAACAATGTTTAGGTGCCGATACAATACGTATATGAGATTCTCAATGTATTGTGATTTGAATGACACACACACACAACCCATGTCTCAATTGCCTTAAGATTAAAATATATATATATATACATATTATCCTTCTTTAACCCGTCTCCTCCCTCTCTCATCTACACTGATTGAAGTGGATTTAACAAGTGACATCAATAAGTGATCATAGGTTTCACCTGTATTCACCTGGTGAGTCTGTCATGGAAAGAGCACGTGGACCACGTGACAAACTCATTCCACGGAGGGCCGAGTGTCTGCAGGGTTTTCGTACTTGATTGATGAATTAAGATCACTAATTACTAAAAGGAACTCTTCACCTGGTTGTCTAGGTCTTAATTGAAAAGGAAAAAACAAAACACTCAGTCTTCCGTGGAATGATTTTGACACACCTGATGTAGAAGCGGAGATGTGATTTGAGCCAACATCGACCAATCACGAAACACACCAGGCCTGTTTTCCCAGACAGAGATTCTCAGTTGAAAGTGTTTTATTTTTTAGTCCAAGAATTGGCTTATATTCAAATAATTTGTGTCCCTTTCAGGAAAATGTCTTAATATGTCTCCAGAACCACAAACCAGCCCCCCTTGACTTAGCCTTTGTTTACAGGTCCAACGTTTACTGTGATGGAACCGTTGCCATGGGCGAAGAAAGGTTAAGGAGGGTGTTAGTTTCCCTCGGAGCAGGAAAACAGGAGACTACTGTTTGGCTCGCAACACAATCCCTGTGTTCAGTCAGCTGACATTTATGTAGCCGTGCGGCTTTTATACACACACACGGAACAGAGAAAGATTCCACTTTCAACAACTTCTCTTGCCAGGCATCTACTGTATACAGATGAGAGCAGCGATAGTTCCAGTAGCATCTCTATGTACAATATGCCAACAAATCGCTACAGGACCAAGTCACACGTCTCTCTCTACACATCAGTTCAATTTGTATTTAAAAACACTAGTTGTGTGTCCACAGACCTGTGGAAACTAGGGAGTGTTCTAATGCTCACATTAAGATACACACAGAGAGAGACAGAGACACACAGAGAGAGACAGAGACACACAGAGAGAGACAGAGACACACAGAGAGAGACAGAGACACACAGAGAGAGACAGAGACACACAGAGAGAGACAGAGACACACAGAGAGAGACAGAGACACACAGAGAGAGACAGAGACACACAGAGAGAGACAGAGACACACAGAGAGAGACAGAGACACACAGAGAGAGACAGAGAGAGACAGAGACACACAGAGACAGAGAGACAGAGAGACAGACAGAGACAAGGGGACACCCATCGAAACACACCCAAATAGTATGGTCCCTGACTTTTACAGAGCAGGTCAAACCTATTAGGTTACTTCAAGAAGTAGGTGGGGGGGGGGTGATCTTCGCACGCACACACAGGAAAGAGGCAGCTTTCCCTGGCATGGTGTCTATTATTAAAAATAATTCTGACTTCAAGCTCAAATAAACTGCATACAGGGACAATACACAAACAGTCCGACATGCATCGGACACCCACGCAGTCCCTATTCTCTTCCTCCTTCTGCAATAGTGAATATACCATTCTGCCATGAAAGAGCCTGAAGCAATACTATTATTGGCCACCCCCCAGTCCCGCCTCCTACCCACCCCAGTCCCGCCTCCTACCCGCCCCAGTCCCGCCTCCTACCCGCCCCCAGTCCCGCATCAGCCCCTCCTACCCGCTCCAGTCCCCCTACCCGCTCCAGTCCCCCTACCCGCTCCAGTCCCCCTACCCGCTCCAGTCCCCCTACCCGCTCCAGTCCCCCCTACCCGCTCCAGTCCCCCTACCCGCTCCAGTCCCCCTACCCGCTCCAGTCCCCCTACCCGCTCCAGTCCCCCTACTATATCCTTCCATTTGTCAAAGGGAAAGTTCATTTTCAGCTATTTTTTAAAGCACTTTAAAACAGCTTTTTTCTTATAATGGTTTAGAAGCAATCAATGTTCATTTTTGTACTAAAATTATTTTTTTTTCCTTCTTTTAAGTATGGTTGGTCATGTTCAGTTCACACACATTGACAGATCGTGTTGAAACACGAAGAGGAATGACTGAAAAACAACAAAGCAGAGAAATGTTCTATCGGCTAGGCTACGGTAACACATTAACCCCATCAGTAGCGAGATCCCAGCAAAAAAAAAAATAGTCTGCTCATTTATCTTCATGTCCAGCCTTTCTATTGAGCCTCACAATGAGGTGATTTACCATGTTCTTTAAAGGACAACCAGGGCTACAAGAACACAAAACTATTGGACATAAACTGTTGCATTCATGAGTCTTACTGAAAAAAAAAAAAAATAATTAAATTAAAAACACAACTAAGGTCTGCCTAAGCAAAACCCTGATATGAATGATGTAAGCACAGAACATGTTGTTCGGAGTTTGTGACAGCAACTACGTGAGTTTATTACAGTATTATGGACACTATGTCCTAGGATTTACTATGATCTATGTAGAAGAACCCCTTACAGTATTATAGACACTATGTCCTGGGATGTCCTATGATCTATATAGAAGAACCCCTTACAGTATTATAGACACTATGACCTGGGATTTCCTATTGTCTATGTAGAAGAACCCCTTACAGTATTATAGACACTATGTCCTGGGATGTCCTATGATCTATGTAGAAGAACCCCTTACAGTATTATAGACACTATGTCCTGGGATGTCCTATGATCTATGTAGAAGAACCCCTTACAGTATTATAGACACTATGTCCTGGGATGTCCTATGATCTATGTAGAAGAACCCCTTACAGTATTATAGACACTATGACCTGGGATTTCCTATTGTCTATGTAGAAGAACCCTTTACAGTATTATAGACACTATGTCCTGGGATGTCCTATGATCTATGTAGAAGAACCCCTTACAGTATTATAGACACTATGTCCTAGGATTTACTATGATCTATGTAGAATAACCCCTTACAGTATTATAGACACTATGTCTACTATGTCACCTTCGAATGACATTTGTGTAGCATCATAGAGCAAAACAGTCTCGGCTTTTTACAGATGGCTTATCGTACTTTGTAGTTAAAACCATTCAGAAGTTTTTGTATAAAAAGATTTGGGGCCCCGGGCCGCTTCGGAACCCCCCCTTGACTCAAAGTTGTAGCTCAGCCCACGTTATTCACACGGACCAAGGGCTCAAACACAGTTGTAGCTCAGCCCCCCCCCCCCCCTGTTAATCACACGGACTATCGTACAAACCGCCAAACTTGTGAAACCGCGGAGTGAAATCTGTGATAATCTGTTATAATCTCTACCCGGCACAGCCAGAAGAGGACTGGCCACCCCACATAGCCCGGTTCCTCTCTAGGTTTCTTCCTAGGTTTTGGCCTTTCTAGGGAGTTTTTCCTAGCCACCGTGCTTTTACACCTGCATTGTTTGCTGTTTGGGGTTTTAGGCTGGGTTTCTGTACAGCACTTTGAGATATCAGCTGATGTACGAAGGGCTATATAAATAAATTTGATTTGATTTGATTTGATTTGTGGGGTTCCTCAAAACTTCTTCCTTATTTTGTTGAGAGACACGACTTACCTACAACTTGTGTTTAAAAATGCAAAAGAAATCAGCAAAATTGATATACCCTAGGTGTGCGTGCAAACCTAAAACAAAACATTGGCATTCATATTAGATTTTGATTTGTGGAGAGGGGGGGGGGGGGTGTGTAGCATCTAAAGACTGGATTTAAGTTTTTTTTGTTCACTGCTCAGTGATGCAAACAGCGATTCTCTAAATCAGACATGTCTGCCGATTACGGATGTAGCGTCGGACTCAGGACACATGCTGCTAGCAGGTAGACTACAGTCATTCAGCTGAAAATGCTCAACTCCGCAACGTGTACAGCACATCTCAATGGAGTTGAGTGGCAATGACTTCGACTACATTGAATCAGTCAAATTATTTAATGCGTACTTTCTACCTAGGTTTGTCCTGTATAAAATAGGTTATTTTCTTCGGGTGCTGCAATACATTTAAAAAAATGTTTTTAATTAAATCAATGCGCTGTGTTATCCACTGTTTTCCAATGGCGTATGTCAACCGGTAGAGTAAGTTCAAAGGTCCTTTTATTCAAAACTTTACTTTAGTTTTTTGCAGTACCACACAGAGGTGTATTAGGCCACGTAGCCTGCAGAGTTGACTCCGCAAAGCAGACGGAACCATTTTCTTGTTTTTAAAATGTATAGATAGCCAGCCAGGGGCACTGTCCAACATTATTTACAACAGCCGCATATGTTCAGTAAGTCTTCCAGGCCAGAGGCAGTGGGGATGACCACATGTTCAGTAAGTCTTCCAGGCCAGAGGCAGTGGGGATGACCACGTGTTCAGTAAGTCTTCCAGGCCAGAGGCAGTGGGGATGACCACGTGTTCAGTAAGTCTTCCAGGCCAGAGGCAGTGGGGATGACCACGTGTTCAGTAAGTCTTCCAGGCCAGAGGCAGTGGGGATGACCACGTGTTCAGTAAGTCTTCCAGGCCAGAGGCAGTGGGGATGACCACGTGTTCTCTTGATAAATGTTTGAATTTGACCCTTTTCCTGTCCTGCTCAACATTCAAAATGTAACGTACTTTTGGTTGTCTGGGAAAATGTATGGAGTCAAAAGTATAGTATTTTCATTAAGAATGTGGTGAAGTAAAAGTTGTCAAAATAAATAGTAACATGCAGATATCCCCAAAAACGAAGTAGTACTTTCAAGTATTTTTACACCACTGCTTAAAACCAGTAAACAAATTGATGTCATTTCAAATCAAATCAAATGTTATTTGTCACATACACATGGTTAGCAGATGTTAATGCGAGTGTAGCGAAATGCTTGTGCTTCTAGTTCCGACAATGCAGTAATAACCAACGAGTAATCTAGCTAACAATTCCACAACTACTGCCTTATACACACAAGTGTAAAGGGATAAAGAATATGTACATAAAGATATATGAATGAGTGATGGTACAGAGCGGCATAGGCAAGATACAGTAGATGGTATTGAGTGCAGTATATACATATGAGATGAGTATGTAAACAAAGTGGCATAGTTAAATTGGCTAGTGATACATATGTTACATAAAGATGCAGTAGATGATATAGAGTACAGTATATACATATCCATATGAGATAAACAATGTAGGGTATGTAAACATTATATTATGTAGCATTGTTTAAAGTGGCTAGTGATATATTTTACATCAATTCCCATCAAATCCCATTGTTAAAGTGGCTGGAGTTGAGTCGGTGTGTTGGCAGCAGCCACTCAATGTTAGGAAAATCTCCCCTGTCCCTAAGAGGATCTATGCAAGCAGCACTCCCTGGCCATGCTAGCCTCGAACTCCTGTTCGCCCTCACCTGAGGGCCCGCAAGGTAGCTATCAAAAGCCAGTCAGCCAATCCAGTAGCGGTTGGAAGCTATAGCCAGCTTCGATTGGTCAATATCAACGCGATGTCGTGGAGTATGAGTCAAAACTTCAGTCGCTCTCACCCCCAACTTCTGTCCTGCGGTGTACAACTCCCTCCCCCACTTCATTGAAGATGAATGGGGCTCCGTTGTGTTATCGCCACCAAACGTGCAAACGATGGGTTATCAGTGTGTAATCGTTTTCGCTCCCCATGTGAGGCAGAAATGAAAGAGAACTTTAGCGATGTCAAAGTTGATGATGCGTTCATCCCACCTTATCAGAATGTAATACAAGCCTTTATTTAGTAGGTTATTCTAAAGAGCATCAAGTAATGAGAGAAGGTTAGATGCATACATGCAGCTTATTATATACAAATGTACTAATTGCCTAACTAATGTCGGGATTTTTTTTTACCCCGCAACCCTGTCAAAAAAACAAAGAAACAAAAAATAGTTCCGCTGTACGTGGCCAAATTAGGAATATTCTATTTATTCATAGCTGCAGGGATACCTGTGAGCGGGATATCAAGAGTGCTGATCAATTTATCCGGAAGAAGACCTTAACCGGCATATGAGCGATTATCGGGAATATTGGTGGTGACTGTTTCATCGAGGAATAATCAGAAGTGTCAAATGGACAAGCGTCGTTGAATTAACCAATGCGTGATTCTTGAAATTATATCAAAACACACATTCCACCAGACGCTACATAATTAACTCATGATGCCCTCAATCTACCAATTATAAATATTGTTTATTTGTCCAGAGAAGTTAATATATCTTTCACATTTTTTAAAAAAGACATTCAACTACACAAACCGACTGTTCAACTAAACCGAGTTAGTGCTAAATAAAAATAACACGCAAAGAAATGTTTGAGCGAAACAAACTGAAGTTTGTGTGTACTTACAGTATAGCAAGCGAAGACAAGCCAGAGTGTTCCTTTCACTGGTATTCGACCAGCAGCTTTTGAGCTGTGCTCAATGGGTTTGCAAACAGTGGGGTGGAGAATCCGACGGATGTATGCAGGTACCGTAATGGGAGGTACGCACAAGGGAGCGCAGTGTCATTACCGTAATATGTAGACTACTCGTTGCCGAGTAGGTTTTTCATAAACCCCGTCTTATTTTGAGAAATGCAAATCACTATACAGACATATAGCTATGCTATTTTATTAGGGAATTAACTAATCAACCAATCAAAACCATTTTTACATCAGCAGTTGTCACAGTGCCAGCCTAAAACCCTAAAGAGCCAGCAATGCAGGTGTACTGTAGAAGAACGGTCCTCTCTTGGCTGTGCGTGGTGGAGGTTTTAAGAGCCAGTGGCGACCAGTCATTCATGGCAGAGTTGATCTGTTTAGAGCCCCACCTGTTTTGAGCCGCACCTGTTTTGAGCCCCACCTGTTTTGAGCCGCACCTGTTTTGAGCCCCACCTGTTTTGAGCCCCACCTGTTTTGAGCCCCACCTGTTTTGAGCCCCACCTGTTTTGAGCCCCACCTGTTTTGAGCCCCACCTGTTTTGAGCCCCACCTGTTTTGAGCCCCACCTGTTTCGAGCCCCACCTGTTTTGAGCCCCACCTGTTTAGTAAAAAAGAGTGGGGGAAAAAACATTTTGTTTGTTGATGTTGGCTGTTTTGCATGTTATTTTGGCATTAATACATATCAGTTTGCAAACAATGTAACAACAAAAATATGAATTGATTTAATAAAGCCGAATACAAACATGATCTATTTTTTGGCCTTCTTGAGTAAGGCAACTCCAAAATGCAGGCGTTTCAGCCTTGCTCAGTGCTTTCTGTGGTGGTGGGGTAGCCAGCAGAATATACGGAACGTTGGCGTTGGTAAACTTCTCTAGTTGCGCCGTGATTGGCTCAATGTTCGGTCACTCATGGGGACACTACATCACTATAAAATCTACAGGGAGAGCTAGAAAATTCAAGCCCCCTTGGGTGCTGCCATAGATTTACATTAGAAGTGCCCATCCAAGAAGGCTCAAGGTCATTGGCCACAGATAAAATGACGTCAAATTACGTCAAATCTGCCGTAGCTTTGATTGGACTGGAATCTTAGCTAGCAAGCTAGACAAGCAGTCATCATCATGAATCACGTTGACAATCTACTGGCAAATCCTTTTCTATCCTTGTCATAAGAAGATAAATTATAGATAAAACTTATCGGTGCTCATCGGCCATTGAACATAAACATTACACAACAAGATGGAAATCACAGAATCAGCATTGAGTGGTTTGGAAGGAATCAGTGGCTAACTGCAAGCTTTGCAAAGCAATCCATATTTAGTTTCCCTGCCTGCGAATCGGTGGAGAGGGTGTGTGGTCCAAGTCTGGGTTAAACAGTGTATTTGCTAAGCTTAAAAGGATCAACTTTCACATGCAACACCATGGGCCACAAAAGGTTGAATTACTGTCCATCCAGCATGCTTTCATCCGTGTTCAAGACAACTGGAAACTCGGAACTGGGAAATCTCCGACAACTGGGAACTCGGAACTGGGAAATCTCAGACAACTGGGAACTCTGAACTGGGAAATCTCAGACAACTGGGAACTCTGAACTGGGAAATCTCCGACAACTGGGAACTCGGAACTGGGAAATCTCAGACAACTGGGAACTCTGTCTGGGAAATCTCAGACAACTGGGAACTCAACTGGGAAATCTCAGACAACTGGGAACTCGGAACTGGGAAATCTCAGACAACTGGGAACTCGGAACTGGGAAATCTCAGACAACTGGGAACTCTGTCTGGGAAATCTCAGACAACTGGGAACTCTGTCTGGGAAATCTCAGACAACTGGGAACTCTGAACTGGGAAATCTCAGACAACTGGGAACTCTGTCTGGGAAATCTCAGACAACTGGAAACTCGGAACTGGGAAATCTCAGACAACTGGGAACTCTGAACTGGGAAATCTCAGACAACTGGGAACTCGGAACTGGGAAATCTCAGACAACTGGTAACTCGGAACTGGGAAATCTCAGCCAACTGGGAACTCTGTCTGGGAAATCTCAGACTACTGGGAACTTGGAACTGGGAAATCTCAGACAACTGGGAACTCTGAACTGGGAAATCTCAGACAACTGGGAACTCTGTCTGGGAAATCTCAGACAACTGGGAACTCAACTGGGAAATCTCAGACAACTGGGAACTCGGAACTGGGAAATCTCAGACAACTGGGAACTCGGAACTGGGAAATCTCAGACAACTGGGAACTCTGTCTGGGAAATCTCAGACAACTGGAAACTCTGTCTGGGAAATCTCAGACAACTGGGAACTCTGAACTGGGAAATCTCAGACAACTGGGAACTCTGTCTGGGAAATCTCAGACAACTGGAAACTCGGAACTGGGAAATCTCAGACAACTGGGAACTCTGAAATGGGAAATCTCAGACAACTGGGAACTCGGAACTGGGAAATCTCAGACAACTGGGAACTCGGAACTGGGAAATCTCAATCAACTGGGAACTCTGTCTGGGAAATCTCAGACAACTGGGAACTCAACTGGGAAATCTCAGACAACTGGGAACTCGGAACTGGGAAATCTCAGACAACTGGGAACTCGGAACTGGGAAATCTCAGACAACTGGGAACTCTGTCTGGGAAATCTCAGACAACTGGGAACTCTGTCTGAGAAATCTCAGACAACTGGGAACTCTGAACTGGGAAATCTCAGACAACTGGGAACTTTGTCTGGGAAATCTCAGACAACTGGAAACTCGGAACTGGGAAATCTCAGACAACTGGGAACTCTGAAATGGGAAATCTCAGACAACTGGGAACTCGGAACTGGGAAATCTCAGACAACTGGTAACTCGGAACTGGGAAATCTCAGACAACTGGGAACTCTGTCTGGGAAATCTCAGACTACTGGGAACTTGGAACTGGGAAATCTCAGACAACTGGGAACTCTGAACTGGGAAATCTCAGACAACTGGGAACTCTGTCTGGGAAATCTCAGACAACTGGGAACTCTGAACTGGGAAATCTCAGACAACTGGGAACTCGGAACTGGGAAATCTCAGACAACTGGGAACTCTGAACTGGGAAATCTCAGACAACTGGGAACTCTGAACGGCGAAATCTCAGTCAACTGGGAACTCGGAACTGGGAAATCTCAGACAACAGGGAACTCTGTCTGGGAAATCTCAGACAACTGGGAACTTGGAACTGGGAAATCTCAGACAACTGGGAACTCTGAACTGGGAAATCTCAGACAACTGGGAACTCTGTCTGGGAAATCTCAGACAACTGGGAACTCTGAACTGGGAAATCTCAGACAACTGGGAACTCGGAACTGGGAAATCTCAGACAACTGGGAACTCTGAACTGGGAAATCTCAGACAACTGGGAACTCTGAACTGGGAAATCTCAGTCAACTGGGAACTCTGTCTGGGAAATCTCAGACAACTGGGAACTCTGTCTGGGAAATCTCAGACAACTGGGAACTCTGAACTGGGAAATCTCAGACAACTGGGAACTCTGAACTGGGAAATCTCAGACAACTGGGAACTCTGAACTGGGAAAATACGTTTTGAACGGTCGTCCAACTCGGGATTCCCAGTCAGGAACTCCGGGCCTCTTTCTCGAGCTCCGACCTGAAGATCACTACCGTCAAGATGCGGCCTTGTTTTCTTTCATAGTTCCCAGTTGTCTTGAAAACACCATAAATCCAGAGAATGACAGACTTTGATGCAAAGTTTCAAGACAACATTTGCCCACAAGAAGGGCTGCTAAGCCACCTTCCTGTTCAAGTGAGCACAGCACAACAATGAGTCCAAAAATGTCTTGTATGCTGCTGCATAAATTATGTAATATGCCAGGGAGATATGTATACTGTAGCTAAGAAAGTAATACTAAGTGTATGTTGTGTAGTAAGCTGTTAATAGCCCATGTGCCTCACGCTAATAATTTGGTCCCCTTTCCTCCTCAGAACTTAGCCTACTGTTCTGACTTGGTGGTACACATGTAGCCTATAGCCTGTCTTGGAGAAATGTCATCATCAAATATTGTAAGTTTCATTGTCTGCTTATGTGCCCCTTTATTTATCCCACAGTTCTGACTTGGTGTACAGGGAGAATACTGTAAGAACGGCCCATGTTCTGAATTCTGTTGCTGTACATTTCAAAAGTGCTGAACAATTATATTGACTATGTCCGTCTTAGCTCGCTCAATAATGTCTTAATCGAAATGACTGATTGCCTCTTATCCGCTCATCATTCCCTTATGCCATAGTTTGTACATCTCAATTGTCAGTAGAAACCACATTTGTTTAATTAAGCAAGTCTGCCATATCAGCTATGTGTTTTAAAAAGGCAGTAAATGAGGCTGAATGAACTGTTTCGCTGCCAGACAAGGCTCCGCTGATAGCCAGGTGTAGCAGTGTTGAAAAGAAATCTCTGCTGTCAGGACATGTTTATGTAGGACCAAACCATTTTTGGGCACAGTGTGTCTCTGTTATAGTGCAATTAATGCATTGTTTATTGTTGTGTTGTGTATAGGCTTTGCAGGCACGCATATATATTTTTAAAGATGGAGCATTGCTAAGGTCTCAAAGGACACCAGATAAGACAGGAGAATTACACCAGATAAGACAGCCCCCCGAAACATAGCCTATTGCAGCATAGATACTGGAGACTGAGATGGGGGGCGGGGGATCAGGGGACACTGAGGCCATGTCCAAAGTTTCCATTGGACATGGTCAATCAGGTAGGATATAACCCCACCCAGTTTGACAAAGCACAGCCACCACACCACTAGAGGGATACCTTCAACCACCAACTTACCATCCTGAGACAAGGCCAAGTATAGCCCACAAAGATCTCCCCCCACCGCACGAGCCCAAGGGGGTGCAAAACCGGACAGAAAGATCATGTCAGTGACTCAACCTACTCAGGTCAAGTATAGCACCAAAAAACAAACTGACACGATGTGATGCACCCCTTCTAGGAACGGCATGGGAAAGCTCGAGCAAGCCAGTGACTCAAGCCCCCGTAATAGAGTCAGAGACAGAGAATCCCAGTGGAGGGGGGCCGGCCAGGCAGAGACAGTAATGGGTGGTTCGTCACCCCAGTGCCTTGTCGTTCACCTTCGCATCTCTGGGTCAGACGACACTCAATCATGGGACCGACTGAAGAGTCGTCAGTAAAGACTTAAAGGTTGAGACTTAGTCTGCATCTCTCACATGGATCAACAGACCATTCCATTAAAAATGGAGCTCTATAGCAGAAAGCCTCCAGCTGTCTGCTTAGAATTCCCATGAACAAAAATTCCTGACAAGATGGCGTCGATAGACGTGTTCCTGGCTCTGAAGCAAATTTTCAGTATTTTTAAAAAAATGTTATTATTTCTCACCTTTTATTAGCAAGGTGGCAACTTTAATAAAAACAAATCTGAGGAAAACCCAACGTTTTATCAACACGTTGTCTGCAATACTCACATCAAAAAACTCTTGACCATTCCTACTCTCCCTTCCGGGACGGCTACAAGGCCCTCCCCCGCCCTCCCTTCGTCAAATCAGATCACGCCTCCATTCTGCCCCTTCTGAAACTCAAACAGGAAGTACCAGTGGTAAGGACTGTTCAACACCGGTCTGACCAAACAGAATCTATGCTTCAAGATTGTTTTGATCACCTGGACTGCGATATGTTCCAGGTTGCCTCTGAGAATAACATCAATGTCATAGTGACAGAGTTCATCAGGAAGTGTATAAGGGGATGTTGTTCCCACTTTGACAATTAAAACTATTCCCTACATAGTGCACTACTTTAGACCAGAGCCCTATAGAACCCTATTCCCTCTAAAGTGCACTACTTTAGCATCCACAGCCTCGTCCTCAGAGCATGCGCATGACCCAGCTGGCTTGTGTGTTTACAGATTTATTCAACCAATCCCTATTCCAGTATGCTGTTCAAGATGATATAACTATGGCCCGTACTATCGGCCCGCAGCGCTCACTTCTGTCATCATGAAGTGCTTTGAGAGTCTAGTTAAGGTTCATATCACCTCCACCTTACCCGACACTCTAGACGCACTCCAGTTTGCATACCGCCGCAATAGATCAACAGACGATGCAATCACCATCGCACTGCCCACTGCCCTATCCCATCTGGACAAGAGGAATACCTATGTAAGAATGCTGTTCATTTACTGCAGCTCAGCCTTCAACACCATAGTACCCTCTAAGCTCATCATTATGCTGGACGCCATGGGTCTGAACCCTGCCCTATGCAACTGGGTCCTGGACTTCCTGACAGGCCGCCCCCCTCCTGTAGTCCCTGTTCACCCATGACTGCATGGCAACGCACGCCTCCAACTCAATCATCAAGTTTGCAGACGACACAACAGCAGTAGTCCTGATTACCAAAAATGACGAGACAGCCTACAGGGAGGAGGTGAGAGCTCTGGCAGAGTGGTGTCAGGAAAATAACCTCTCTTTACAACATCAACAAAAGGAAGGAGCTGATCATGAACTTCAGGAGAGAGCAGAGGGAGTGCGCCCCCATCCACATCGACGGGGCCACAGTGGAGAAGATGAAAAGCTTCAAGTTCCTCATTGTACACATCACTGAGGATCTGAAATGGTCCATCCACACAGACAGTGTGTTGAAGAAGGCGCAACACAAATCAGGAGCATCCTGTCAGGCTGTATCACCACCTGGTACGTCAACTAAACCGTCCACAACCGCAGGGCTCTCAAGAGGGTGGTGCGGTCAGCTCAACGCATCACCGGGGGTGCACTGTCTGCCCTCCAGGACATCTACAGCACCAGGTGCCAAGAAGATCATCAAGGACCTCAGTCACCCGAGCCACGGCCTGTTCACCCTGCTATCACCCAGAAGGCAAGGTCAGTACAGGTACATCAAAGCTGGGACCGAGAGGCTGAAAAACAACTTCTATCTCAAGGCCATCAGTCTGTTAAACAGTCACCACTAGCCGGACAGTACACTGCCCTGAACTTTAGTCACGGTCACTAGCTGGCTGCCACCCGGTTACTCAACCCTGCACCTTAGAGGCTGCTGCCCTATGTACATAGTCATGGAACACTGGTCACTTTAATAATGGAACAGTGGTCACTTTAATAATGGAACACTGGTCACTTTAATAATGGAACACTGGTCACTTTAATAATGGAACACTGGTCACTTTAATAATGTAACACTGGTCACTTTAATAATGGAACACTGGTCACTTTAATAATGGAACACTGGTCCCTTTAATAATGGAACACTGGTCACTTTAATAACGGAACCCTGGTCACTTTAATAATGGAACACTGGTCACTTTAATAATGGAACACTGGTCCCTTTAATAACGGAACACTGGTCACTTTAATAATGGAACACTGGTCACTTTAATAATGGAACACTGGTCACTTTAATAATGGAACACTGGTCACTTTAATAATGGAACATGGTCACTTTAATAATGGAACACTGGTCCCTTTAATAATGGAACACTGGTCCCTTTAATAATGGAACACTGGTCACTTTAATAATGGAACACTGGTCCCTTTAATAATGGAACACTGGTCACTTTAATAATGGAACACTGGTCCCTTTAATAATGGAACACTGGTCACTTTAATAATGGAACACTGGTCCCTTTAATAATGGAACACTGGTCACTTTAATAATGGAACACTGGTCCCTTTAATAATGGAACACTGGTCACTTTAATAATGGAACACTGGTCACTTTAATAATGGAACACTGTTCACTTTAATAAAGGAACACTGGTCACTTTAATAAGGTTTAGATGCTGTTTTACCCACTTTATATGTAAATACTGTATTATAGTCAAGGCCAATCCTATTTAACTATTGCTGTACATATGCTATTCTATAAATGTATTCTTCAGATATACTACATATTCTATCCACATACTGTCCATAATGTCTATACATCCCATCACATACAGTATATACAATACCAGTCAAAAGTTTGGACACCTACTCATTCAAGTGTTTTTGTTTATTTTGGCAATTTTATACATTGTAAAATAATAGTGAAGACATAAACTAAGCCAATTCCTCCTATGAAATAATACATATATCGAATCATGTAGTAATGAAAAAAAGCGTTATATTTGAGATTCTTCAAAGCAGCCACCCTTTGACTTGATGACAGCTTTGCACACCCATTGGCATTCTCTCAACCAGCTTCACCTGGAATGCTTTTCCAACAGTCTTGAAGGAGTTACCACATATAGCACTTGTTGGTTGCTTTTCCTTCACTCTGCTGTTCAACTCAACCTAAACCATCTCAATTGGGTTGATGTTGGGTGATTGTGGAGGCCAGGTCATCTGATGCAGCAATCCATTACTCTCCTTCTTGGTCAAATAGCCCTTACACAGCCTGGAGTTGTGTTGGGTCATTGTCCTGTTGAAAAAAAATGATAGTCCCACTAAGTACAAACCAAGTGGGATGGCATTTTCCTGCAGAATGCTGTGGTAGCCATGCTGGTTGTGTGCCTTGAATTCTAAATAAATCACTGACCATGTCACCACCAAAGCACCCCCACACCATCACCAAAAATCTCAAAAAATCTCAGTCTCCTCTGAAAAGTTGATGTTGAGATGTGTCTGTTACTTAAACTCTGTGAAGCTTTTATTTGGGCTACAATTTCTGAAGCTGGTATCTCTAATGAACTTATCCTCTGCAGCAGAGGTAACTCTGGGTCTTTCTTTCCTGTGGCAGTCCTCATGAGAGCCAGTTAACTCTAATGAACTGATCCTCTGCAGCAGAGGTAACTCTGGGTCTTTCTTTCCTGTGGCGTTCCTCATGAGAGCCAGCTTGATGGTTTTTGCGACGGCACTTGAAGAAACTTTCGATGTTCTTGAGATTTTCCGTATTGACTGACCTTCATGTCATAAAGTAATGATGGACTGTCATTTCTCTTTGCTTATTTGAACTGTTCTTGCCATAATAGGGTCTTTTACCAAATAGGGTTATCTTCTGTATACCACACCTACCTTGTCACAACACAACTGATTGGCTCAAACGCATTAAGAAGGAAAGATATTCCACAAATTAACTTTTAACCAGGCACACCTGTTAATTGAAATGCATTCCAGGTGACTACCTCATGAAGCTGGTTGAGAGAATGCCAAGAGTGTGTAAAGCTGTCATCAAGGCAAAGGGTAGCTACTTTTACGAATCTCAAATATATATTTTGATTTGTTTAACAGTTTATTTTGGGGTTAGTACATAATTCCATGTGTTATTTCATAGTTTTGATATCTTCACTAATGAGTAAACCCTATCTTCTAATGAGTAAACCCTTGAATGAGTAGGTGTGTCCTAACTTTTGACTGGTACTGTATATATTTATTCTCCTCATCCTATTATTTATATATTTCTTAATTCCATTCTTTTACTTTTTAGATTTGTGTGTATTGTTAGATATTACTGCTCTGTTGGCGCTAGGAACATAAGCATTTCGCTACACCCGCAATAACATCTGATAAATGCGTGTATGTGACCAATACAATTTGATTTGAACAATAAGGAGGCCTTCGTCTTGTGACCGTAGTGTACGTGTAGGTATGTACGGGCAGGGCCAAATCGGAGAGATGGGTAGGAGCAAGTCCGTGTAATGCATTGTAGGTTAGCAATAAAACCTTAAAATGAGCCTTGATAGCATTTAGTTCTAGTGATGTACCAGAAATATGGGTTAGGGATGGCGTGGGTGTTAGGTATGTGGGATGTGACTGTACTTTATCTTCAGAGGAACCCTGATAACGGCAGCTTGCTGTCCAAACTGTATTGCACTGGAGTGATAGTGTGCAGATACAATTGCGTCCCAAATGGAATCCTATACCCTATATAGTGCACTATTTTAGACCAGAGCCCTATAGAACCCTATTCCCTATATAGTGCACTACTTTAGACCAGAGCCCTATAAAACCCTATTCCCTATATAGTGCACTACTTTAGACCAGAGCCCTATAGAACCCTATTCCCTATATAGTGCACTACTTTAGACCAGAGCCCTATAGAACCCTATTCCCTATATAGTGCACTACTTTAGACCAGAGCCCTATAGAACCCTAATCCCTATATAGTGCACTACTTTTGACCAGGGCCCTATAGAACCCTATTCCCTATATAGTGCACTACTTTAGACCAGAGCCCTATAGAACCCTATTCCCTATATAGTGCACTACTTTAGACCAGAGCCCTATAGAACTCTAATCCCTATATAGTGCACTACTTTTGACCAGGGCCCTATACAGGGAATAGGGTGCCGTTTTGGACACATACTAACTCTTTTTCTTCCTTTTTTTTGTGTGTTTTATCTCCACCCACACAGAGCTGTCATCCAGCCCCATTCATCCACCCACAGCCCACAGCAACCAATCAGGCTTCAGGAGCTAAACATACCATTTCATCAATAATGTACATTGGCTCAGTGACAGATTTATTATTGACTGTGTCAAGCAATAGTTGCATTCAGAGTTCCCCTGTGTATGTGTGTGTGATAGCTCTTGTTTGTTAGTCCTTCAACATCCATTGTCGAGACCTTTAAACACAGCATAACACAGTGGCAGGTGTTTGGTGGGTAACAAAACATATCGGTACAACAGTTTAATTTTTTTATTTTACCTTTATTTAAACTTTATTTAACCAGGCAAGTCAGTTAAGAACACATTCTCATTTTCAATGGCGGTCTGGGAACAGTGGGTTAACTGCCTGTTCAGAACGAGAGATTTGTACCTTGTCAACTCGGGGGTTTGAACTCGCAACCTTCCGGTTACTAGTCCAACGCTCTAACCACTAGGCTACGCTGCCACCCCACAGTAGCTAAGATGGGGAGAAGTCTGTCCATGATAAAGTGTTGTTCTGCCTTCTCAACAAGGCAGGTCCTACAGGTCCTAGTTTTGTCACACCTGGACTACTGTTCAGTCGTGTGGTCAGGTGCCACAAAGAGGGATTTAGGAAAATTGTAATTGGCTCAGAAAAGGGCAGCACGGCTGGCCCTTGGATGTACACAGCGAGCTAACATTAATAATATGCATGTCAATCTGTCCTGGCTGAACGTGGAGGAGAGATCGACTTCATCATTATATATAATTGTATTTGTGAAAGGTATTGACATGTTGAATGTATCTGTTTGATCTACTAGCACACCCATGCATACCCCACAAACTACTAACACACAGATCAGACACCCATGCATACCCCACAAACTACTAACACACAGATCAGACACCCATGCATACCCCACAAACTACTAACACAGATCAGACACCCATGCATACCCCACAAACTACTAACACACAGATCAGACACCCATGCATACCCCACAAACTACTAACACACGGATCAGACACCCATGCATACCCCACAAACTACTAACACACAGATCAGACACCCATGCATACCCCACAAACTACTAACACACAGATCAGACACCCATGCATACCCCACAAACTACTAACACACAGATCAGACACCCATGCATACCCCACAAACTACTAACACACAGATCAGACACCCATGCATACCCCACAAACTACTAACACACAGATCAGACACCCATGCATACCCCACAAACTACTAACACACAGATCAGACACCCATGCATACCCCACAAACTACTAACATACAGATCAGACACCCATGCATACCCCACAAACTACTAACACACAGATCAGACACCCATGCATACCCCACAAACTACTAACACACAGATCAGACACCCATGCATACCCCACAAACTACTAACACACAGATCAGACACCCATGCATACCCCACAAACTACTAACACACAGATCAGACACCCATGCATACCCCACAAACTACTAACACACAGATCAGACACCCATGCATACCCCACAAACTACTAACACACAGATCAGACACCCATGCATACCCCACAAACTACTAACACACAGATCAGACACCCATGCATACCCCACAAACTACTAACATACAGATCAGACACCCATGCATACCCCACAAACTACTAACACACAGATCAGACACCCATGCATACCCCACAAACTACTAACACACAGATCAGACACCCATGCATACCCCACAAACTACTAACACACAGATCAGACACCCATGCATACCCCACAAACTACTAACACACAGATCAGACACCCATGCATACCCCACAAACTACTAACACACAGATCAGACACCCATGCATACCCCACAAACTACTAACACACAGATCAGACACCCATGCATACCCCACAAACTACTAACACACAGATCAGACACCCATGCATACCCCACAAACTACTAACACACAGATCAGACACCCATGCATACCCCACAAACTACTAACACACAGATCAGACACCCATGCATACCCCACAAACTACTAACACACAGATCAGACACCCATGCATACCCCACAAACTACTAACACACAGATCAGACACCCATGCATACCCCACAAACTACTAACACACAGATCAGACACCCATGCATACCCCACAAACTACTAACACACAGATCAGACACCCATGCATACCCCACAAACTACTAACACACAGATCAGACACCCATGCATACCCCACAAACTACTAACACACAGATCAGACACCCATGCATACCCCACAAACTACTAACACACAGATCAGACACCCATGCATACCCCACAAACTACTAACACACAGATCAGACACCCATGCATACCCCACAAACTACTAACACACAGATCAGACACCCATGCATACCCCACAAACTACTAACACACAGATCAGACACCCATGCATACCCCACAAACTACTAACACACAGATCAGACACCCATGCATACCCAACAAACTACTAACACACGGATCAGACACCCATGCATACCCCACAAGTCATGCCACCAGAGGTCTCATCACAATTCCCAGGTCCAAGCGTGACTACATGGAACTCTATACCACACTAGGTACAATTAAATTGTTTTTTAAACTGATAAATATACACCTTATGGAACAGCGGGGAAGCAACACAAACACAGGCACGGACACACACACACACACACACACATGATAACGTACGCACTATACACACATGTACACATGGATGTTTGCGTTGTAGATATGTGGTAGTAGAGTAGTGGCCTTAATATGTTGTGAAATTTGTTGTTAATGTATTGTAATGATTTTCAAAATTGTATAACTGCCTAAATTAGCAGGGACTAATGGGGATCCATAATAAACCCCAGGAAGAGTAGCTGCTGCCTTAGCAGGGACTAATGGGGATCCATAATAAACACCAGGAAGAGTAGCTGCTGCCTTAGCAGGGACTAATGGGGATCCATAATAAACCCCAGGAAGAGTAGCTGCTGCCTTAGCAGGGACTAATGGGGATCCATAATAAACACCAGGAAGAGTAGCTGCTGCCTTAGCAGGGACTAATAGGGATCCATAATAAACACCAGGAAGAGTAGCTGCTGCCTTAGCAGGGACTAATGGGGATCCATAATAAACACCAGGAAGAGTAGCTGCTGCCTTAGCAGGGACTAATGGGGATCCATAATAAACCCCAGGAAGAGTAGCTGCTGCCTTAGCAGGGACTAATGGGGATCCATAATAAACACCAGGAAGAGTAGCTGCTGCCTTAGCAGGGACTAATGGGGATCCATAATAAACACCAGGAAGAGTAGCTGCTGCCTTAGCAGGGACTAATGGGGATCCATAATAAACACCAGGGAGAGTAGCTGCTGCCTTAGCAGGGACTAATGGGGATCCATAATAAACCACAGGAAGAGTAGCTGCTGCCTTAGCAGGGACTAATGGGGATCCATAATAAACCCCAGGAAGAGTAGCTGCTGCCTTAGCAGGGACTAATGGGGATCCATAATAAACCCCAGGAAGAGTAGCTGCTGCCTTGACAGGAACTAATGGGGATCCATAATAAACCCCAGGAAGAGTAGCTGCTGCCTTAGCAGGGACTAATGGGGATCCATAATAAACCCCAGGAAGAGTAGCTGCTGCCTTGACAGGAACTAATGGGGATCCATAATAAACACCAGGAAGAGTAGCTGCTGCCTTGGCAGGGACTAATGGGGATCCATAATAAACACCAGGAAGAGTAGCTGCTGCCTTAGCAGGGACTAATGGGGATCCATAATAAACCCCAGGAAGAGTAGCTGCTGCCTTAGCAGGGACTAATGGGGATCCATAATAAACACCAGGAAGAGTAGCTGCTGCCTTGACAGGAACTAATGGGGATCCATAATAAACCCCAGGAAGAGTAGCTGCTGCCTTGGCAGGGACTAATGGGGATCCATAATAAACACCAGGAAGAGTAGCTGCTGCCTTAGCAGGGACTAATGGGGATCCATAATAAACCCCAGGAAGAGTAGCTGCTGCCTTAGCAGGGACTAATGGGGATCCATAATAAACACCAGGAAGAGTAGCTGCTGCCTTAGCAGGGACTAATGGGGATCCATAATAAACCCCAGGAAGAGTAGCTGCTGCCTTAGCAGGGACGAATGGGGATCCATAATAAACACCAGGAAGAGTAGCTGCTGCCTTGACAGGAACTAATGGGGATCCATAATAAACACCAGGAAGAGTAGCTGCTGCCTTGACAGGAACTAATGGGGATCCATAATAAACCCCAGGAAGAGTAGCTGCTGCCTTAGCAGGGACTAATGGGGATCCATAATAAACCCCAGGAAGAGTAGCTGCTGCCTTAGCAGGGACTAATGGGGATCCATAATAAACCCCAGGAAGAGTAGCTGCTGCCTTGACAGGAACTAATGGGGATCCATAATAAACACCAGGAAGAGTAGCTGCTGCCTTGACAGGAACTAATGGGGATCCATAATAAACCCCAGGAAGAGTAGCTGCTGCCTTGGCAGGAACTAATGGGGATCCATAATAAATCCCAGGAAGAGTAGCTGCTGCCTTGACAGAAACTAATGGGGATCCATAATAAACCCCAGGAAGAGTAGCTGCTGATAGGGATCCATAATAAATAAATAATATAATATAATATACTATAATATACAATGAATACTATAATATACAATAATAAATAAATAAATAATAAGTACAAATACAAGGAAGAAGTTAACGGTGGAGCAACTGAAAATAGAGAGGAATCCCACCCTTCCTCCTCCACTTAAACTGGAACATGCTTAACACCCCAGCCATCCTACAATCTAAGCTTGATGCCCTCAATCTCACACAAATTATCAATGAACCTACCAGGTACCACCTCAAAGCCTTAAACACGGGCACCCTCATAGATATCATCCTAACCAACTTCCCCTCTAAATACACCTCTGCTGTCTTCAACCAAGATCTCAGCGATCACTGCCTCATTGCCTGCATCAGTAATGGGTCAGCGGTCAAACGACCTCCACTCATCACTGTCAAACGCTCCCTGAAACACTTCAGCGTGCAGGCCTTTCTAATCGACCAGGCCGGGGTATCCTGTAAGGATATTGATCTCATCCCGTCAGTAAAGGATGCCTGGTAATTTTTTTTTAAATACCTTCCTCACCATCTTAAATAAGCATTCCCCATTCAAGAAATTTAGAACCAGAAACAGATATAGCCCTTGGTTCTCTCCAGACCTGACTGCTCTTAACCAACACAAAAACATCCTATGGCATTCTGGATTAGCATCGAACAGCCCCCGTGATATGCAGCTGTTCAGGGAAGCTAGAAACCAATATACACAGGCAGTTAGAAAAGCCAAGGCTAGCTTTTTCAAGCAGAAATTTGCTTCCTGCAACACTAACTCAAAAAGGTTCTGGGACACTGAAAAGTCCATGGAGAATAAGAACACCTCCTCCCAGCTGCTCACTGCACTGAGGATAGGAAAAAATGTCTACGGCTGGCCATGCTTTCCACCTGGCTACCCCTACCCCGGTCAACAGCACTGCACCCCCCACAGCAACTCGCCCAGGCCTTCCCCATTTCTCCTTCTCCCAAATCCAGTCAGCTGATGTTCTGAAAGAGCTGCAAAATCTGGACCCCTACAAATCAGCCGGGCTAGACAATCTGGACCCTTTCTTTCTATAATTATCTGCCGAAATTGTTGCAACCCCTATTACTAGCTTGTTCAACCTCTCTTTCATGTCGTCTGAGATTCCCAAAGATTAGAAAAAAGCTGCGGTCATCCCCCTCTTCAAAGGGGGGGACACTCTTGACCCAAACTGCTACAGACCTATATCTATCCTACCCTGCCTTTCTGAAGTCTTCGAAAGCCAAGTCAACAAACAGATTTAACCTGTCTCTCTTAGAGACAGTTTCTGTCAGACCTCATCCTCCAATACAGTCTGCCTTACGATAAGGGAGTGAACAGCTCATGGCTGGGTGGTGTGTGTGGTCCTTGATGCTTCGTGTCTTTGTTTTGAGTAGATGTCCTGGATGGGTGGAAGCACGGTCCCAGTGATATACCCCTGTCTCCGTGAGGGGCATACCTTGGAGTTGTCGACTGTGATGGAGAGGTTTTGGAGCGGGCAGGCATACCCCGGTAGGAAGAGCAGCTCCGTCGAGGTTGAACTTTGAGCGGTTGGCCAACATCCAAGCTGAGATGCATGCCAGGAATGCAGAGATGTGTGTCACCACCTGGGCATCAGAATGGGGGAAAAGTAGTTGAGTGTCATCCACATAGCAATGATAGGAGAGACCATGTGAGGATATGACGGAGCCGAGTGGCTTGGTGTAAAGAAAAGGGCAGAAAGAGGTCAAGGCTTAGGGTAGTTCCGTGCGAGTGGCCTCAATAGGCTGAGTGAATGAGGAGCGGATATCGTCAACCTTCTTGTCAAAGTGGTTGACAAAGTCAACCGCAGAGATGGAGCAGGGAGGGCGAGGATGTGAAGGATTAAGGATGGAAGAGAAGAGAAGGTGGTAAAAGAGTTTCCCAGGGTTTGAGGCTTGACATTTAGAGTGGTAGAAAGTGGCTTTAGCAGCAGATAGAGGAAAATGTAGAGAGGAGGGAGTGGAAGAATGATAGGTCCTCTGGAAGTTTAGGGGGGGAAGGGGGATGATAGCATAGAAGAGGAGAGACTAGTGTGAGAGGGGCTGAGTGGGTTGGAGGAGAGATGGAGAAAAAAGGAGCAAAGTAGTGATCAGAGACCTGGAGGGTGATTGCAGTGAGATTAGTAGAAGGTCAAGCCCATTGCCTGCCATTTGAGTGGGGAGGGGACTGGGAAAGGGGGATATCAAAAGAGAAAAGGAGTGGAAAGAAAGGTGAAAATAAATTAATCGAAGACAGACGTCTAGAGGTTGAAGTCACCCAGTACGATGAGTGTTGAGCCATCGTCAGAAAAGGAGTTTATCAAGGTTTCAAGCTTATTGAGAAACGAAGGGCACCTGGTGGGCGATAGATGACAACAATGTTAAGCTTGAGTGGACAAGTAACAGCGACAACATCGAATTCAAGTGAGCAATGGAAAACAATTGAAAATCTCCACTTTGGAGAAATCAGTAGCCCTGTGCCACCACCGCGATGACCAGATGCTCTTGAACTATGAGAAAACATGTAGTCAGATGAAGAGAGAGCAGCTGGAGTAGCAGTGTTCTCTGGGGTGATCCATGTAATATAATAATAATAATATAATAATATAATAATATATGTCATTTAGCAGACGCTTTTATCCAAAGCGACTTACAGACATGCGTGCATACATTCTACGTATGGGTGGTCCCGGGGATCGAACCCACTACCCTGGCATTACAAGCGCCATGCTCTACCAACTGAGCTACAGAAGGACCAAAAAGGGCCAAAAAGTCTAGGGATGGAAGGGTAGCATAGACTGAGATGAACCTTTTTTGAGAGATGTCTTCCTCAGCAGAACCGTCTTAGTTTTGGTGACGAGACTGCCACTGACACAGTCACCGCTGATAAACTACTGGAGACTGAAGTATTAACACTAAGTGGTGATTACCTGGCAGAGGTGAAGGACACGCCTCTCAGCACTAATTGATGATTACCTGGCAGAGGTGAAGCACTAATTGATGATTACCTGGCAGAGGTGAAGGACACGCCTCTCAGCACTAATTGATGATTACCTGGCAGAGGTGAAGGACACGCCTCTCAGCACTAATTGATGATTACCTGGCAGAGGTGAAGGACACGCCTCTCAGCACTAATTGATGATTACCTGGCAGAGGTGAAGGACACGCCTCTCAGCACTAATTGATGATTACCTGGCAGAGGTGAAGGACACGCCTCTCAGCACTAATTGATGATTACCTGGCAGAGGTGAAGAACACGCCTCTCAGCACTAATTGATGATTACCTGGCAGAGGTGAAGGCACACGCCTCTCAGCACTAATTGATGATTACCTGGCAGAGGTGAAGGACACGCCTCTCAGCACTAATTGATGATTACCTGGCAGAGGTGAAGGACACGCCTCTCAGCACTAATTGATGATTACCTGGCAGAGGTGAAGGACACGCCTCTCAGCACTAATTGATGATTACCTGGCAGAGGTGAAGGACACGCCTCTCAGCACTAATTGATGATTACCTGGCAGAGGTGAAGGACGCTCTCAGCACTAATTGATGATTTACCTCAGCACTAATTGATGATTACCTGGCAGAGGTGAAGGACACGCCTCTCAGCACTAATTGATGATTACCTGGCAGAGGTGAAGGACACGCCTCTCAGCACTAATTGATGATTACCTGGCAGAGGTGAAGGATGCACTAATTGATGATTACCTGGCAGAGGTGAAGGACACGCCTCTCAGCACTAATTGATGATTACCTGGCAGAGGTGAAGGACACGCCTCTCAGCACTAATTGATGATTACCTGGCAGAGGTGAAGGACACGCCTCTCAGCACTAATTGATGATTACCTGGCAGAGGTGAAGGACACGCCTCTCAGCACTAATTGATGATTACCTGGCAGAGGTGAAGGACACGCCTCTCAGCACTAATTGATGATTACCTGGCAGAGGTGAAGGACACGCCTCTCAGCACTAATTGATGATTACCTGGCAGAGGTGAAGGACACGCCTCTCAGCACTAATTGATGATTACCTGGCAGAGGTGAAGGACACGCCTCTCAGCACTAATTGATGACTGCCTGGCAGAGGTGAAGGACACGCCTCTCAGCACTAATGAATTAATGAATTACCGTCATGTGTATTGAAGGACTCTGCTGTATATGACAAAACTGACAAAACTGAAATGCTGAATTGTTTCAATGAGCACTTTGTATCATCTGGTAGGCTGTTTGATTCAGTGTCCTCTGTCTCTGTTCAACCCTGTGTGGATGAACCAGTGTCCTCTGTCTCTGTACAACCCTGTGTGGATGAACCAGTGTCCTCTGTCTCTGTTCAACCCTGTGTGGATGAACCAGTGTCCTCTGTCTCTGTACAACCCTGTGTGGATGAACTAGTGTCCTCTGTCTCTGTTCAACCCTGTGTGGATGAACCAGTGTCCTCTGTCTCTGTACAACCCTGTGTGGATGAACCAGTGTCCTCTGTCTCTGTACAACCCTGTGTGGATGAACCAGTGTCCTCTGTCTCTGTACAACCCTGTGTGGATGAACCAGTGTCCTCTGTCTCTGTACAACCCTGTGTGGATGAACTAGTGTCCTCTGTCTCTGTCCAACCCTGTGTGGATGAACCAGTGTCCTCTGTCTCTGTACAACCCTGTGTGGATGAACCAGTGTCCTCTGTCTCTGTACAACCCTGTGTGGATGAACCAGTGTCCTCTGTCTCTGTACAACCCTGTGTGGATGAACCAGTGTCCTCTGTCTCTGTTCAACCCTGTGTGGATGAATCAGTGTCCTCTGTCTCTGTACAACCCTGTGTGGATGAACCAGTGTCCTCTGTCTCTGTACAACCCTGTGTGGATGAACTAGTGTCCTCTGTCTCTGTCCAACCCTGTGTGGATGAACCAGTGTCCTCTGTCTCTGTACAACCCTGTGTGGATGAACCAGTGTCCTCTGTCTCTGTACAACCCTGTGTGGATGAACTAGTGTCCTCTGTCTCTGTCCAACCCTGTGTGGATGAACCAGTGTCCTCTGTCTCTGTACAACCCTGTGTGGATGAACTAGTGTCCTCTGTCTCTGTACAACCCTGTGTGGATGAACTAGTGTCCTCTGTCTCTGTACAACCCTGTGTGGATGAACCAGTGTCCTCTGTCTCTGTCCAACCCTGTGTGGATGAACCAGTGTCCTCTGTCTCTGTACAACCCTGTGTGGATGAACCAGTGTCTTCTGTCTCTGTACAACCCTGTGTGGATGAACCAGTGAGAGATGGTCAAACCTTTAGCTTTTTGCCATTCTCAGTGCAGGAGGTACATAAAGCCCTGAAATCCTTAGATCAGAAAAAGCCTGCAGGTCCTGATCTTCTGGATCCCTGCTTTTTAAATCTGGCAGCTGATTTCATAGCTGAACCACTTACATCTCTGTTCAATCTAACCCTGGAATGTAATGAAATTGCAAAGATATGGAAATTAGCATTTGTCCTACCACTTTTAAAAGGGGGAGATCCAACTCTTTTAAATAATTATAGGCCAATCTCAAAGCTGTCACCCCTGGTGAAAATACTTGAAACCCTTGTGAGTGAACAGCTAAAAGAGTTTTTATTTACTAACTCTATTTTATCAATGTACCAATCGGGCATTCAGGAATTCAGGAAGAAGCATAGCACAATTACAGCAGCCTTGAAGGTTTTAAATGATATCACTGAAGCCCTTGACAAAAACAGCACTGTGTCTCACTTTTTATTGATCTCTCTAAGGCTTTTGATACAGTTGATCAATGCTATTGTCGTGTCTTCACTATCATTAAATGAAGACATTTAGTTTTATCAAAGATTCTCTGTAATTAGTACTACGCGATTAAACTGATTAATCATGTAACTGTAATTACTAGGAAGTCGGGGCACCAAGGAAAATATTCAGATTACAAAGTTATAATTTCCTAATATAACTTTTCAGATATTTTATATCTGATCAATTAGTCTTCTAATTAATTAATTAATTATTTACTTTACCTCACGTTATTCTCATTCCAAACGTCGTAAATAGTTGGTTATCTGCACGAACCCAGTCTTCACTATGAGTCATCATTACATCAATTGTCTTAAATCATTTATTTGCTAACTAAGTAATTCACAGCAATGCATAAACAAACAAAGTAAATATGGTAACAAGAAATTATGAATGTGCCCCTAGTGGGCTAAACCGGCATGGCGGCTTGTTAGATAAAAGGGGGAGGTGGGGGTCAGATGAGAAGTCACTTCAGAGTTGACAATTATAACAATTGAATTTTTTTTTTGCTAATCCTTTGCTAATCCTTTGCACATGAACGCTCACTCATTCGGGAACAATTGCAATCAATATATATATTTACGCTCAGTGTGTCATCTTGATCACTGTTGAAAAGTTTGTTTCTGTTGGAGAGTTTCCGTCCTCTCTCTCTCTCGCTCACTCTCTCTCTGCGTTTTTAGAATGGATTGTTCAGAGTGATATTCACTCATTTCATTATAGATGTTTTGGCGTGTCTTTGTTCTTCGCGTTCAATGATACCGAATTTCTAGCTGCAGACTAGTAATTAATATCAAAGACTTGTTCTTATTCTGTCGGTATCGATAGTCTAAGAGTTTAACCACATGGTATGGTTAAAAGATTCAGCCATCTACTCAAACCTTGGCCCTCTCTTTATAGAGGTAAGCTGGTCTGCAACCTTTGTCCTCTCGGGATTGAGAGAAAACATGGTTTGTTGAGACATTCTCAAAGTTGGGGTTTTATTCAGGAGTTGTAGAAAAGGGCCTGTCCCAGGATGCCGACCCTAACTGGGTTCATGGGCGATCCTCTGATTTAGTTACACTCAGAAGGGAATTGGAGTTTCCTTCATTAAACTGTCCAAAATCACATTACACCATCTTACAAACAGTATCATCCTCACTCATTCATCTTATACAACAATTAGATGTAAACCTCATATCTGAGGCTATTATATAAACAGTGTTATGGTAATGTGGCCGTATTGTCTCTCATGAGTTTCACCAATTGTACTAACCGGACCAGTTTGTAGCTGGATTCTTCACAGATCTTTTATACCTTCTCCGGAACATAAATGTTGTTCAGACCTCATGTTCTGTGAGATGGAAGAAATTCCTTTGTTCTCTATGAAAACTCACTCTATCTCTATACTGTGGCCATGATGAGATCATCTCCTCCCGGAATGTACGACCTCTCTGACCACAGCAGCCTAGTTGTAGGAGGCAGGGAGACGGGGATAGGGTTTGCTGTACCCAAAGAGGGCAACGTCTTGACACTATACTAAGGCTAAGATTGTCGAGTGTAGGTCTTTTGGAGCATGCAGTTGCATGGTTTGCTAACTATCTGTCTGATAGAACTCAGTGCACTCCATTTGAAGGGCGTATGTCTGTTAAATTGTCTGTCTTTAATGGTGTGCCCCAAGGCTCTGTTCTTGGTCCTCTCTTATTCACTATTTATATAAATGATTTAGACAAAAATGTCCAAAATGCGCAACTTCATTTTTATGCTGATGATACTGTTATTGATACTGTTGTGCCTCGTCTCTCACAAAAGCTTCCCAGAACTTGCAAACTGCTTTTTATACTGTTCAACATACCTTGTGTCAATTGAAACTTATCCTCAATACTGACAAAACTAAACTAAACTAATGGTGTTTTCTAAAGCAAGAAATAGACCTCTGAACCTGTCAGGGCAAGGAGATTGCGACTATAACCTCATCTAAATATCTTGGAATTTTAGTTGATGACGGTCTCTCTAATTTAAATTGCATATTCAACAACTTACAAAAAATTGAAGCTGAAATTGGGATTTTAGGAATAAGGCCTGTTTTTGTTTTGAAGCCAGAATGAGGCTAGTATCAGCTACATGTATGCCTTTACTAGACTATGGGGATATTTTATATATGAATGCTTCTGCTCAGTGTTTGAGATCAATTGACACCCTTTACCATGGCACTTTGAGATTTTTTTAAAACTGCAAAACCCTTACGCACCACTGCACTTTGTATACCAGGGTTGGTCACTGGTATACCAGGGTATCGTGGGCTCAGTCACTGGTATACCAGGGTATCGTGGGCTCAGTCACTGGTACACTTTTATTTACAAAGCCATTTTGGGTTTACCATCCTTTTTATTTTGGAATTTTTATTGTTAAGAAATGTGGTGGGTACTCTCTTCGTTCACAGGACTTTATCCTGCTAACGGTTCCAAATGTCTGAACTGAATTTGGTAAAAGGGCTTTTATGTAATAATAATAAATGCCATTTAGCAGACACTTTTAACCAAAGCGACTTACAGTCATGTGTGCATACATTCTACGTATGGGTGGTCCCGGGGATCGAACCTACTACCCTGGCGTTACAAGCGCCATGCTCTACCAACTGAGCTACAGAAGGACCTCTGGGCCATTATCTTGGAACGCCTCACAAAATACTTTTAAACTGGAAGAACTTGTCCCGATTGGTGTTTTTAAATCACTGATGAAGGATCTTGAGACTGATTCCCTGACCTGTCAATGTTTTTCATTTGCTGTTTTTGATTTTGTTATACTATTGTGAATTCAATGTTTTTTTACTAGATTACTTTTCCATGTTGTTTGTCTGTCATTTTGTAATGACTTGGTGCTGCCTATCTTGGCCAGGACGCTCTTCAAAAAGAGATTTTAAATCTCAATGAGCCCTTCCTGGTTAAATATCGGTTAAATATATATATATTTTTAAATACTAGGTAGAGGGCCAGCAGTTAACTACAATATGCCCTAGCCAGACTATACCAATTTAACTAGAATATGCCCTAGCCAGACTATACCAATTTAACTACATTATGCCCCAGCCAGACTATACCAATTTAACTAGAATATGCCCTAGCCAGACTATACCAATTTAAAAATAAAAAAATATATGTCATTTAGCAGACGCTTTTATCCAAAGCGACTTACAGTCATGTGTGCATACATTCTACGTATGGGTGGTCCCGGGGATCGAACCCACTACCCTGGCGTTACAAGCGCCATGCTCTACCAACTGAGCTATTGAAGGACCATTTAACTAGAATATGCCCTAGCCAGAATATACCAATTTAACTACAATATGCCCTAGCCAGACTATACCAATTTAACTACAATATGCCCTAGCCAGACTATACCAATTGAACTACAATATGCCCTAGCCAGACTATACCAATTTAACTACAATATGCCCTAGCCAGACTATACCAATTTAACTACAATATGCCCAAGCCAGACTATACCAATTTAACTACAATATGCCCTAGCCAGACTATACCAATTTAACTACAATATGCCCTAGCCAGACTATACCAATTTAACTACAATATGCCCTAGCCAGACTATACCAATTTAACTAGAACATGCCCTAGCCAGACTATACCAATTTAACTAGAATATGCCCTAGCCAGACTATACCAATTTAACTACAATATGCCCTAGCCAGACTATACCAATTTAACTACAATATGCCCTAGCCAGACTATAAACACTATATACCAATTTAACTAGAACATGCCCTAGCCAGACTATACCAATTTAACTAGAATATGCCCTAGCCAGACTATACCAATTTAACTAAAATATGCCCTAGCCAGACTATACCAATTTAACTAAAATATGCCCTAGCCAGACTATATTAACTACATCAATTTATTGAAAGACAAAGATATAATTAGGCTACTTTTTCAGAGATGAGTTGTCTTTCCAGAACTGTAGATGAGCACTGAGACTGGAGGTCTTTGAGGGCTCTGAGAATACTCCAAGAGGACAGGTAAGTACACTTCTCCTCCAACAGACACACTCACCAGTTATTACAAAGCTAATACACAAATAGTCCTGCCGAAACCCGTCCAAGTCAATGTTTCAACACTTCACAGCCACAAGTACTGAGCACTCAGCAGTTCTCACTATGTAACATACCCAGAGGGCAGCTTTCAGCTCGTGAAAAATGAATGATGTTTCACACAATGTCTGATAATGTATCTGATTAGGCTGCTGTGAGTCTCTGTTCTCTGTTGCTCAGGCTGGGGAGGTGAAGCGCTAGCCTGGCTAAACCAGACTAAATGGTGTGACCCTCAATGGTCTGTTAGCAATGGTATGGTTCAATCTGGTCGCAATGGTCTGGAAGCAATGATCTGATCACAGTACTCTGTTCACAATATTCTGGTCACAATGGTCTGGTCACAATACTCTGGTCACAGTACTCTGGTCTCAGTGGTCTGGAAGCAATACTCTGGTCACAATACTCTGGTCACAGTACTCTGGTCTCAGTGGTCTGGAAGCAATACTCTGGTCACAATACTCTGGTCACAGTACTCTGGTCTCAGTGGTCTGAAAGCAATACTCTGGTCACAATACTCTGGTCACAGTACTCTGGTCTCAGTGGTCTGGAAGCAATACTCTGGTCACAGTACTCTGGTCTCAGTGGTCTGAAAGCAATACTCTGGTCACAATACTCTGGTCACAGTACTCTGGTCTCAGTGGTCTGGAAGCAATACTCTGGTCACAATACTCTGGTCACAGTACTCTGGTCACAATACTCTGGTCATAATGGTCAGTCGTTAGATCAGCTTGATACAGACAACAACAGTAGTTGGATCAGCTTGATACAGACAACAACAGTAGTTAGATCAGCTTGATACAGACAACAACAGTAGTTAGACCCGCTTGATACAGACAACACAGTAGTTAGATCAGCTTGATACAGGCTTCAACAGTAGTTAGATCAGCTTGATACAGGCTTCAACAGTAGTTAGATCAGCTTGATACAGGCTTCAACAGTAGTTAGATCAGCTTGATACTGGCTTCAACAGTAGTTAGATCAGCTTGATACAGGCTTCAACAGTAGTAAGATCCGCTTGATATAGGCTTCAACAGTAGTTAGATCAGCTTGATACAGGCTTCAACAGTAGTTAGATCAGCTTGATACAGGCTTCAACAGTAGTTAGATTAGCTTGATACAGGCTTCAACAGTAGTTAGATCAGCTTGATATAGGCTTCAACAGTAGTTAGACCCGCTTGATACAGGCTTCAACAGTAGTTAGACCCGCTTGATACAGGCTTCAACAGTAGTTAGACCCGCTTGATACAAGCTTCAACAGTAGTTAGATCAGCTTGATACAGGCTTCAACAGTAGTTAGACCCGCTTGATACAGGCTTCAACAGTAGTTAGATCAGCTTGATACAGGCTTCAACAGTAGTTAGATTAGCTTGATACAGGCTTCAACAGTAGTTAGATCAGCTTGATACAGGCTTCAACAGTAGTTAGACCCGCTTGATACAGGCTTCAACAGTAGTTCAGCTTGATCAAGTTTGTTTGAGTGCTTCTTAAAGCCTCCAGATGGGCAGCTGCGATCATGAGAAGATCTGGAAGCTCATCGCTAGATGGTCAGCGGAGCTGGTGGTCGGAGCTGGTGGTCGGCTCTGCTGGTCGGCGCTGCTGGTCGGCGCTGGTGGTCGGAGCTGGTGGTCGGAGGTGCTGGTCGGAGGTGCTGGTCGGAGGTGCTGGTCGGAGGTGCTGGTCGGAGCTGGTGGTCGGCGCTGGTGGTCGGAGCTGGTGGTCGGAGGTGCTGGTCGGAGCTGGTGGTCAGGTCACCATGTCCGAGGGCAGGGAGGCAGGCAGCTCCACGTCGTCAGGGTGTCTCCGCCTTCTGCAGCTCCTCTGTATCGGGACTGTGATGAAGTTTGAGCTCACCACGGAGTACAACCTCCCCACTCCTTACTTCAGAATTATCCTCCTGAGCAATGAAAAAGCTGTCCCACTGCCACCTCTGCAGGCATAGCTTCCACTTGGGTCACCGTTAGTGAAAAACAACCACAAATCAGTAGGTATAATTCAAATGAAAACACATAGCAGTTAGCTAGCATTAGCTAGCTTGTTGACAACACTGATTTTCATCAATTTACAGGCAGGAATCCAATTCATGATGACAAGACTTCATCTGCACTCATTTTGTTTTTGAAAAATAAAACGTTTGTACAAATATTTACATAAAAACTATTAAATATGTACAGAATTGAAATGAGCTCTCTGCCTAGGCTACCACTAGGCACATGGCCAGCAATGGTATGTTTCAATCTGGTAGCAATGGCCTGGTAACTGCTGCTATTTAATTATTTGTTAATTTTATTTATATTTTTTACTTATCTATTTTGTTTACTTAAGACTTATTTTTCTTAAAATTGCATTGTTGGTTAAGTGCTTGTAAGTAAGCAGTTCACTGTAAGGTCTACACATGTTGTATTCGGCGCATGTGACAAATACAATTTGATTTGATTTGATTTGGAGTGGTCTGTTTCAGTCTGGTTTAACCAGGCCACAGTGAACTGCCTAGCATGGTCCCAGATCGGTTTGTGTTATCATTCCAACTCATTGTCACTCATTGTCATGCCAAACATCATCAAATAATTATGTTTGGAGTGACAATGAGAGATACCCAGGCTATATGAACCTCCACAAAACATCAAATCTCAGTCTTTCTGTGCTGATAATTCCCTCCCATTAGAAGTGAACTCATAATAAATTAATAACAAATAACCACAATCTTTAAATAGACCTCTTTAAATTCAGGCGGAGGCTGAGGAGGGGAAGGCAGAAAGTAAATGGCAATTTAATTATAGCTGAATGAAAGAAGCTGTTGTCTCCACAAAGGAACTCGGATTAAGAATGAACTGTTTTGCTTTGATCACAGGCAGAAGCTAAACATACCAGAGGAAATTCTTTGGAACCTGCTAGAAACAGACAACCTCCAAATTATGTTTTCAAACATCAGTCACTGTTTAATTAGTTACCGTGGCTTCACTTTGCAGATAGTGCCTTTTAGAAGTGAAATGTGTTTGCATATATATATATATATATATATATATATACGTGTGTATATATATATAAAAACACTTGATTTAGAACTGGCTAGTTTTTCTGAGTGCAAACATAGCTGATAAGTCATCTAGACTGAGACGGAATGTTTCTCTCCATCCAGGACATGCTGCCGTGCAAATTAAGTGTTATTCTGCATGTGCTATTACAGGGGGGGGGGATCCCCTTTCTGCGAGGGATGGAATCACAGCCAGAGTCTCTTGGTGACTAAACGTTCCCAAGTGGCCTAGCTATCCACATATCTGACCGTACACTGATCATAATCATAAAGCTTTCAAAATTGCATTCAGTCTCTGTTGTTCAGTCAGTTATGCTTCTGTCTGGTTGAAATAATCATTAGTATTGAACTCATCTCCAATGATTAATAATAGTCAGACATTATTCAGGATGAAATGATTCTCTGTAAAAATAATCCATGTTGTTAATAACTGTGATTACTACCGAACCGTTGGGTGTTCTTGGGCTCTTGAGGTTTCAGGGGAAATATAATGATTAATCTCCAATGCAGAGATGAGACTACAATGGAAATAATTAACTTTGTCCGTGGCTCTGTACACTGTGTCTGGTCCGATGGGAACACAGTCCAACTGCCTTGAGATTTGAGACACACTAGACCCTCTGGTAGCCTGGTCCCAGATCTGTGGTGGCCTGGTCCCAGATCTGTGGTGGCCTGGTCCCAGATCTGTGGTAGCCTGGTCCCAGATCTGTGGCGGCCTGGTCCCAGATCTGTGGTAGCCTGGTCCCAGATCTGTGGTGGCTTGGTCCCAGATCTGTGGCGGCCTGGTCCCAGATCTGTGCTGGCCTGGTCCCAGATCTGTGGCGGCCTGGTCCCAGATCTGTGGTGGCCTGGTCCCAGATCTGTGGCGGCCTGGTCCCAGATCTGTGGTGGCCTGGTCCCAGATCTGTGGTAGCCTGGTCCCAGATCTGTGGTGGCCTGGTCCCAGATCTGTGGTAGCCTGGTCCCAGATCTGTGGTGGCCTGGTCCCAGATCTGTGCTGGCCTGGTCCCAGATCTGTGGTAGCCTGGTCCCAGATCTGTGGTGGCCTGGTCCCAGATCTGTGGTAGCCTGCACTCATGTTTGACTATAATAACGTGGTTACAGAGAACACAAATTGCTTGAATTGCCTCTAATAAACCACATTCTTACAAATGTCTTACTCATTATTGAACTAATCTCCAATGATTAATAATAGTCAGACATTATTCAGGATGAAATTATTCTCTGTCAAAATAATTCATATTGTTAATAACTGTGATTACTACCGAACCGTTGGGTGTTCTTGGGCTCTTGAGGTTTCAGGGGAAATATAATGATTAATCTCCAATGCAGAGATGAGACTACATTGGAAATAATTAACTTTGTCCGTGGCTCTGTACACTGTGTCTGGTCCGATGGGAACACAGTCCAACTGCCTTGAGATTTGAGACACACTAGACCCTCTGGTAGCCTGGTCCCAGATCTGTGGCGTCCTGGTCCCAGATCTGTGGTGGCCTGTTCCCAGATCTGTGGTGGCCTGGTCCCAGATCTGTGGTAGCCTGGTCCCAGATCTGTGGTGGCCTGGTCCCAGACCTGATAGATCTGTCCAATAGCTCCGTCTCCGAGACCCAGGTTGCATCCCAAAAGGCACCCTATTCCCAATATAGTGTACTACTTCCCACAGGGCCCTCGTTAAAAGTAGTGCACTATATAGGGAATAGGGTTCTATAGGACTCTGGTCAAAAGTAGTGCCCTACGCGGACTTAATCCTAGACACATGGAACGTAGGGTGAATACGGAGAGTACTGATAACAAAAGACAAACAGCAGTGGAACTAAGGAGTCTAGAGATGGGGAAAGGACCAATGAAACGGGGGGGGAGGTTTGCAGGACTCCACCTGAAGGGGCAGGTCTCGTGTGGATAGCCATACCCACTGCCCAATGCGATAGCGAGGACCTGGAGTCCGGCGGCGATCCGCTTGTCGACAATACCTGGAGTTCGTCTTGAGAAGCGCTGCCCGGGCTCTTCTCCAGGTACGCCGACAGCAGCGGACGAACATCTGGGCCGAGGGTACGTTGACTTCCTGCTCTTGTTCTGGGAAGAGCGGAGGGTGATACCCCATGGAGCACTCGAAAGGGGAGAGTCCCATGGCCGAAAAGGGAAGAGTGTTTCGGGCATACTCCACCCAAACCAGTTGTCGGCTCCAGGTAGTGGGATTGGTCGAGACCAGGCATCTTAAGGTTGTTTGGAGTAAGGCCAGGGTTCGACAGGAAGCCGGATGACAGGTAAGCCTGGAGGAATGAGCCCATTTCAGGACCCAGGACCGGACTGAATTAGGGACGAACAACCGGGTAGCCGGGCAGGCTGGGAACGTTGTGCCTTGTGGACAAGGGTCTCAATACCTCAGCCCACAGCAGCTGCAAGGCATGAGGTAGGGAGGATGGTCTTGGAGTTAGAGGATGTGGCAGCGAGACTGTACAGGCGAGAGAGGGCGTCAGGTTTAACATTCTTGGATCCTGGCCGATAGGAAATGGTGAAGTTGAACCTGGTGAATAACAGAGCCGGAACCGGGCCTGTCTAGAGTTAAGGCGCTTGGCTGTGCTGAGATATTCCAAATTCTTGAGTTTGGTCCATACCAAAAATGGATGTTCTACTCCCTCCATCAAGTGTCTCCACTCCTCCAGTGTCTCCACTCCTCCAGTGTCTACACTCCTCCAGTGTCTCCACTCATCCAGTATCTCCACACCTCCAGTGTCTCCACTCCTCCAGTGCCATCTTGACCGCCAGGAGTTCTCAGTTACCTGTGTCGTACTTTCTTTCCTTTGGAGATGATGAGCAGCAGCGGAGTGTGCCCAAGACCAGACCTCCTCTCACACCTGCGTTCCCGTAGACACCCATCAATCCTAGGCGATAAGGGAATCGAGGCCCAGCGGTAACTCCCGAGCTTCTAGCTCGTCTTTTATTTCCTATTGAGAGTCCGTGAAGGAAGGGATCGAATAGGGACTCCGGATTCCAGGCGGCCAACATGTCAAAAACCAGCGGCTTAGTCTGCCACACTTACGGGGGTCTTGACTTAACTCAAGTAGTTTTCGGGCCGCCTCTCTCCCGGATACCGGGGAATCGAACACCTTCCTCACCTCAGCCACCTCTCCTCACCTCTCCTCTGTTATGCAGGTGAATGAGGACCCAAAAGCGACTTGGCGAAAACAGAGTCTTTAATCCAGTAAAGTAAATTTACAATCATAAGGCATAATTCCACTCGTAATGACGAGAACAGACTGGAGACTCGATCAAGAACTGCAGGTTGCCTCGGGAAGGCACTTGAACGTAGCAGACTCAGACACCTGCTCACCACGCAGCATCTGAGGGAAACACGACACGACAGGGCGATACACAGACACAGCACGGTGAACAATAGACAAGGATCCGACAGGGCAGAAACGGAAAACAAGGGGAGAAATAGGGACTCTAATCAGGGAAAAGGATAGGGAACAGGTGTGGGAAGACTAAATGATTGATTAGGGGAATAGGAACAGCTGGGAGCAGGAACGGAACGATAGAGAGAAGAGAGAGAGGAAGGGAGAGAGAAAAAGGGGAACGAACCTAAAAAAGACCAGCAGGGGGAAAATGAACAGAGGGAAAAGCAAAATGACAAGACAATCTAAGACAAAACATGACAGTACCCCCCCCACTCACCGAGCGCCTCCTGGCGCACTCGAGGAGGAATCCTGGCGGCAACGGAGGAAATCATCAATAAGTGAACGGTCCAGCACGTCCCGAGACGGAACCCAACTCCTCTCCTCAGGACCGTAACCCTCCCAATCCACTAAGTATTGGTGACCCCGTCCCCGAGAACGCATGTCCATGATCCTACGTACCTTGTAAATAGGTGCGCTCTCGACAAAGACGGGAGGGGGGGAGGGAAGACGAACGGGGGTGCGAAGAAAGGGCTTGACACAGGAGACATGGAAGACAGGATGGACGCGACGAAGATGTCGCGGAAGAAGCAGTCGCACAGCGACAGGATTGACGACCTGGGAGACACGGAACGGACCAATGAACCGCGGAGTCAACTTACGAGAAGCTGTCGTAAGAGGAAGGTTGCAAGTGGAAAGCCACACTCTCTGGCCGCAACAATACCTTGGACTCTTAATCCTGCGTTTATTGGCGGCTCTCACAGTCTGTGCCCTGTAACGGCAAAGTGCAGACCTCACCCTCCTCCAGGTGCGCTCACAACGTTGGACAAACGCTTGAGCGGAGGGAACGCTGGACTCGGCAAGCTGGGATGAGAACAGAGGAGGCTGGTAACCCAGACTACTCTGAAACGGAGATAACCCGGTAGCAGACGAAGGAAGCGAGTTGTGAGCGTATTCTGCCCAGGGGAGCTGTTCTGCCCAAGACGCAGGGTTTCTGAAAGAAAGGCTGCGTAGTATGCGACCAATCGTCTGATTGGCCCTCTCTGCTTGACCGTTAGACTGGGGATGAAACCCGGAAGAGAGACTGACGGACGCACCAATCAAACGACAGAACTCCCTCCAAAACTGTGACGTGAATTGCGGACCTCTGTCTGAAACGGCGTCTAACGGGAGGCCATGAATTCTGAACACATTCTCGATGATGATTTGTGCCGTCTCCTTAGCGGAAGGAAGTTTAGCGAGGGGAATGAAATGTGCCGCCTTAGAGAACCTATCGACAACCGTAAGAATCACAGTCTTCCCCGCAGACAAAGGCAGACCGGTAATGAAGTCTAGGGCGATGTGAGACCATGGTCGAGAAGGAATGGGGAGCGGTCTGAGACGACCGGCAGGAGGAGAGTTACCCGACTTAGTCTGCGCGCAGTCCGAACAAGCAGCCACGAAACGGCGCGTGTCACGCTCCTGAGTCGGCCACCAAAAGCGCTGGCGAATAGACGCAAGAGTGCCTCGAACACTGGGATGACCAGCTAACTTGGCAGAGTGAGCCCACTGAAGAACAGCCAGACGAGTGGAAACAGGAACGAAAAGGAGGTTACTAGGACAAGCGCGCGCGCGACGCAGTGTGCGTGAGTGCTTGCTTAACCTGTCTTTCAATTCCCCAGACTGTCAACCCGACAACACGCCCATAAGGAAGAATCCCCTCGGGATCAGTAGAAGCCACAGAAGAACTAAACAGACGGGATAAGGCATCAGGCTTGGTGTTTTTGCTACCCGGACGGTAAGAAATCACAAACTCGAAACGAGCGAAAAACAACGCCCAACGAGCTTGACGGGCATTAAGTCGTTTGGCAGAACGGATGTACTCAAGGTTCTTATGGTCTGTCCAAACGACAAAAGGAACGGTCGCCCCCTCCAACCACTGTCGCCATTCACCTAGGGCTAAGCGGATGGCGAGCAGTTCGCGGTTACCCACATCATAGTTGCGTTCAGATGGCGACAGGCGATGAGAAAAATAAGCGCAAGGATGAACCTTATCGTCAGACTGGAAGCGCTGGGATAGAATGGCTCCCACGCCTACCTCTGAAGCGTCAACCTCGACAATTAATTGTCTAGTGACGTCAGGAGTAACGAGGATAGGAGCAGACGTAAAACGTTCTTTTAGAAGATCAAAAGCTCCCTGGGCGGAACCGGACCACTTAAAACACGTCTTGACAGAAGTAAGAGCTGTGAGAGGGGCAGCAACTTGACCGAAATTACGAATGAAACGCCGATAGAAATTAGCGAAACCTAAAAAGCGCTGCAACTTGACACGTGACCTTGGAACGGGCCAATCACTGACAGCTTGGACCTTAGCGGAATCCATCTGAATGCCTTCAGCGGAAATAACGGAACCGAGAAAAGTAACGGAGGAGACATGAAAAGAGCACTTCTCAGCCTTCACGTAGAGACAATTCTCTAAAAGGCGCTGTAGAACACGTCGAACGTGCTGAACATGAATCTCGAGTGACGGTGAAAAAATCAGGATATCGTCAAGATAGACAAAAACAAAGATGTTCAGCATGTCTCTCAGAACATCATTAACTAATGCCTGAAAAACAGCTGGCGCATTGGCGAGACCAAACGGCAGAACCCGGTACTCAAAATGCCCTAACGGAGTGTTAAACGCCGTTTTCCACTCGTCCCCCTCTCTGATGCGCACGAGATGGTAAGCGTTACGAAGGTCCAACTTAGTAAAGCACCTGGCTCCCTGCAGAATCTCGAAGGCTGATGACATAAGGGGAAGCGGATAACGATTCTTAACCGTTATGTCATTCAGCCCTCGATAATCCACGCAGGGGCGCAGAGTACCGTCCTTCTTCTTAACAAAAAGAACCCCGCCCCGGCCGGAGAGGAAGAAGGCACTATGGTACCGGCGTCAAGAGACACAGATAAATAATCCTCGAGAGCCTTACGTTCGGGAGCCGACAGAGAGTATAGTCTACCCCGAGGAGGAGTGGTCCCCGGAAGGAGATCAATACTACAATCATACGACCGGTGAGGAGGAAGGGAGTTGGCTCGGGACCGACTGAAGACCGTGCGCAGATCATGATATTCCTCCGGCACTCCTGTCAAATCGCCAGGTTCCTCCTGAGAAGTGGGGACAGAAGAAATGGGAGGGATGGCAGACATTAAACACTTCACATGACAAGAAACGTTCCAGGATAGGATAGAATTACTAGACCAATTAATAGAAGGATTATGACATTTTAGCCAGGGATGACCCAAAACAACAGGTGTAAAAGGTGAACGAAAAATCAAAAAAGAAATAGTCTCACTGTGGTTACCAGATACTGTGAGAGTTAAAGGTAGTGTCTCAAATCTGATACTGGGAAGATGACTACCATCTAAGGCAAACATGGGCGTAGGCTTGTCTAACTGTCTGAAAGGAATGTCATGTTTCCGAGCCCATGCTTCGTCCATGAAACAACCCTCAGCCCCAGAGTCAATCAAGGCACTGCATGTAGCACCCGAACCGGTCCAGCGTAGATGGACCGACATAGTAGTACAGGATCTAGATGAAGAGACCTGAGTAGTAGCGCTCACCAGTAGCCCTCCGCTTACTGATGAGCTCTGGCCTTTTACTGGACATGAATTGACAAAATGTCCATCAAATCCGCAATAGAGGCACAGGCGGTTGGTGATCCTCCGTTCCCTCTCCTTGGTCGAGATGCGAATACCTCCCAGCTGCATGGGCTCAGTCTCTGAGCCAGAGGAGGGAGATGGTTGCGATGCGGAGCAGGGAAACACCGTTGACGCGAGCTCTCTTCCACGAGCTTGGTGACGAAGATCTACCCGTCGTTCTATGCGGATGGCGAGAGCAATCAAAGAGTCCACACTGGAAGGAACCTCCCGAGAGAGAATCTCATCTTTGACCACTGCGTGGAGTCCCTCCAGAAAACGAGCGAGCAGCGTCGGCTCGTTCCAGTCACTAGAGGCAGCAAGAGTGCGAAACTCTATAGAGTAATCCGTTATGGATCGATCACCTTGGCATAGGGAAGCCAGGACCCTAGAAGCCTCCCTACCAAAAACTGAACGGTCAAAAACCCGAATCATCTCCTCTTTAAAGTTCTGGTAATTGTTTGAACAATCAGCCCTTGCCTCCCAGATAGCTGTGCCCCACTCTCGAGCCCGGCCAGTAAGGAGTGAAATGACGTAAGCAACCCGAGCTCTCTCGCTAGAGTATGTGTTGGGTTGGAGAGAGAACACAATATCACACTGGGTGAGAAAGGAGCGGCACTCTGTGGGCTGCCCGGAGTAGCAAGGTGGGTTATTAACCCTAGGTTCCGGAGGCTCGGCAGGCCAGGAAGTAACAGGTGGCACGAGACGAAGACTCTGGAACTGTCCAGAGAGGTCGGAAACCTGAGCGGCCAGGTTCTCCACGGCATGGCGAGCAGCAGACAATTCCTGCTCGTGTCTGCCGAGCATGGCTCCTTGGATCTCGAC